>NC_091436.1:10946115-11319131 GCF_964237555.1 Oryctolagus cuniculus
CTTTCCCAGGTCATAGCAGAGAGCTGGATCGGAAGTGGAGCAGCCAGGACTCGAACCGGCACCCATATGGGATGCTGGTGCTTCAGGCCAGGGCATTAACCTATTGTGCCACAGTGCTGGCCCCAACAATTTTTTCATACTACACATTTTCCATATGTTATGAAATAAATTTTTTGCACCAAAGTAAACTCATGCTTTTAATGTCATTTGTCTATGAACTATTTGAAGTACCCTTGTGCATACACATAATAAGCCCAGTGAAAAACACTTTTCATGAGCAAATGGTCAGCTACTCTTCACAGCTCTTCACAGGCTCTTCAGACATTTTATTCTGAATGCAGTAGTTGCAACAACCTTCCAGAAAGAAAAACGCTTTTTGGAATAAGCTAGTTGGGCAGTGTATGCTCTTTTCATGGTACTGAAGTTGCACTCTAGCCCCTTGCTGCTCTCTGTGACTTGATCTCTGCAGTGGCTTCTAACACTTCGTTCCAGTCAGATGATTGGGTCCCTAGATCAGTCTATCTCTTGAAATTGGGCCCTCTTCAGGAATTGTGATCCATGTGTTCCATTCATTTAATTCTTCATTCATTCATGCAATCAACAAACATGTATTATCTGTCTGCTATAGGCCCAACACTGTACTGAGCAGCTGGGGGTACACTGGTGAGCAAGGCACACTTCTGACAACTTCCAGTCTTGTTGGAAACACCCACAGGCACTAAGGTGAGCCTTGGTGGGAAACAGATGTGACTGTGAACACTGCAAGGAAGCCATCAGAGAAAGAAAAAGTGGGAAGCGTCCTCTGAGAGTCTGAGCTGAGACCAAAAAAAAAAAAAAAAAAAAAAAGAATCTTCATGGAAAAACATGACCTGAAGGGAAACTGGAATTATAAGTATTTGAGATGTTGTATTGAGGTTACAGATTTTGCCATGGGTTTTGAAAAGACACCTAGACATAGAGATGCTTAGGACACTCCTTACTGTTTAAAACATGTGATTCGAGTGACTGTTCAGCGACCTGGTCACCTTTCAAACTATGAACTGCTTTGCATAGTACATGCGCCCTGTTTCCACACAGGTCAGTCAGCCCCGGCTGCTTCTCATCTGACTCCCAGGCGCAGTGTCATCTGTCTTCATGGTAGTAGCTGCCATTTTGGAACAGTGATTTTTTTTTTTCTTTTTCTTTCGTGGGTGTACCTGAATGTTGTTAGTGTTGGTTACGTTTTATAACAGTCACATTCTTTTATAACTGTAGATATTCTAAGATGCTTGCATTTATTTTGTAGTTATAATATTATAAGTTCATTTTGTGTATTTTTCTGTTGGTGAAATATACACAATGTAAAATACATAAATTTAACCGTTTTAAGAATACAGTTCAGTGGCATTAAGTACTTTTATATTGTTGTGCAACCAACAATCATTACCCATCTGGAATATTTCCCTGTTCTCCCCCTCCATCTTCTGGAAATCACTGTTCTACTTTTTTGCTTTTAAAAATAATAATTTATTTGAAAAGGAGAGAGAGATCTGCCATCCACTGGTTTATTCTCCAAATGCCTGCAACAGGCTGGGCTGGGCCAGGCTGAAGCCATGAGCCGGGAACCCAAGTACTTGGGCCTTCACCTGCTTCCTCTCAGGTGGGAAGCTGGAATTGAGAGCAGAACCAGGACTCCAACACAGGCACTCTGATTTGAGATGCAGGCGTCACAAGCAGCATCTTAGCTGCCATGCCGACTGCCTGCCTGGCCTGTCAGCTGACCCTGTGGTGTGAGCTGGGGTGGGAATTTAGAGGATACTGGGGAGCCAATAGTTAACACAGTACTTACACAAACTGTGAATTGAATTCTATAACTTTTTACTCCCAAATAATATATAAGACAATGCCAAGAAACATAGTGTAACTTGATGGACTTGATTCATCAAATTACTCTTGAATATATTATGGAAACTTTATGTAAGCAGGAGTCAGCAGACTTTTCCTGTAAAGATAGTAAATATTTTAAGATTTGTTGGTTCTATGGTTTCTGTCTCAACTGCACAGTTCTGTTGTATTCTGTGGAAAAAAGTCATTAGCAAAATGTAAGCAAATGATCATGGCTCTATTCCAGTGAAACTATTTATTGAAATTTGAATTGTATATAATTTTCATTGTAATAATTCATTTGGCTTCTTTTCAACCATTTAAAAATGTAAAAACAGATATAGGCATTTAGTCTAGCAGTTAAGATGCCTGTGTTGCATATTGGAGTACTTCAGTTCCTGGCTCTGGCTCCTGTCTCTAGCCTTCTCTCAATGCAGACCTTAAGAAACAGCAGTGATGGCTCAATTAATTGAGTTTCTGCCACCCATGTACAAGACCAGGATCTAGTTCCTGGCTCATGGCTTTGGTCCCTATGCAGCCCAGCCATTGTGGATATTTGAGGAGTGAACTAATGCATGTAAGTTTTTCCTTTCTGTCTCTTAACTAAATGAATAACTTTTAAAATAAAATTTATTTAGTTTATCTGAAGGAGAGAGAAAGGGAGAGAGAAAGAGAGAGAGAAAGAAAGAAAGAGAAAGAGATATCTTCCACCTGCTGGTTCATTCCCCCAATGCCTACAACAGCCAGAGCTGGGCCAGCCCAGAAGTAGGAGTCCAGAACTCCATCCAGGTCTCCTGTGTGGCTGGCAGGGACCCAAGTGTTTGAGTTATCATCTGGTGCCTCCAGGGTGTGCCTTAGCAGGAAGCTGGAGCAGAAGCAGATTAGCTGGGGTTTGAAGCTCTCTCATGGATATTCTGATAGTGAATGTGGGTGTTCCGAGCATCAGCTTAACTTGCTGCAGCACAGTGCATGCCTCTGCTGCAATTTTAATAATCATTCATTTTACATATTTTGAAGATGCTAGAAATTACATTTTGTTTCACTAACAAATATGTGAGAAGCAATACTTTAATGTATAAAAATTTCTCAATTTTAATAGTATAAGTGACTCTGAGAAATAGATAGGAAACTATAGCTTATGTTGTCCCAAACCTTTGTAAAATTTTTTCACAGTAAGATTACAGACATACACTTAGATAATAAATAATTTTGTTGCCAAGTTATCCATGTGAAAATTTAATTAATATAAATTACGTATTACAATAAAAATGATCTCTGTAATGGCAAAATGTAGGCTTTTACTGTCTTTTGCTTTCAATGTGATGTCATCTCTGTCAGAATGATTTGAAAGAGGACTTCACTCTTAGAACTAATTTCTTTATAGGAATTCCAGTTCTTAGGTTGCAGTAAAGACAGAGGAACCTCATTAATTCTCACTTTGCTAATCCATAAACCCTATAATTTCCACAAAAATTCCTGTGCGATATCATTTTACTTCACAGGAAACATTTTATAGTCAGGAGCTCTAGGCAAATCTCAAATCACTAAGAATTCATTATTTTTGCCAACCAGACTGCAGGCATTTGCTAGCTGACGATCATAAAGTGTTATGACTCAACTCCATTTGTCTAAATAAACTGGTGAAGTGAACATCGTGATTCCAAATTCAGATGTAAAAAATTTCACACACACACACACACACACACACACATATGAAAGTACTTCATAAAGTCTGTGGAAAAATAGAATTGGAAGATAAGTTTATTTCAGTGCAGAAAAATAAAGCCTTGCTAATTGGCTGGTACATTTATAGTTGTTTTAAACCACAAAGTCTTGGGGTATTTTGTTATATGGTGATAAGTAATCAATACAGAAATTGGTATTTATCCAGCTTTCTGCTATGGCCTGGGAAAGCAGAAGAAGATGGTCCAAATCCTTGGGCCCTGCACCCATGTGGGAGACACGGAAGTTTCTGGCTCCTGGATTCGGATCAGCACAGCTCCGGCCGTTGCAGCCATCTGGGGAGTGAGCCAGTGGATGGAAGACCTCTCTCTCTGTCTCTACCTCTCTCTGTAACTCTGTCTCTCAAATAAATAAAATAAATCTTAAAAAAAAAAAAAGAAATTGGTATTTGACAGTGGGTACACATGTAGCGAAATCCTACAGCATGTGCTATTGGCTTGGGGACTGGGTGGCAGGTAGAGGCCACAAGGGCAGCACAGGGTTTGTTCACAGAGGCTGGCAGAGCAGCAAAAACCTGCTATTCAAGCTGCAAAGGGCAATGGGCAAACTCGTGGCTGCATGAAAAATGGACCTGATGAGTTGGCTAAAGAGATCTCTAGGCAAAATGATTAAAATGGCCATTGACATTTTTTTTTTAAATTTGGGAAGAGAGAAATGAAATGTTTAGTTTATAATTAGAATATATAGATCTGATAGGCTTTTAAATTTGAAAATAAAAAACTATTTCATGTTTCTTGTCTTTCCCATTGGCCAGCGGTCCTCAAAATAAGAAATGGCTTCAAGGGAAGCATTTAATCAAGGCTGTGGTGGTGAGACCTTTGTTAAGATTTCAGAAAAAGTTAAGGTGGTGCCTCATCAACTCTGTCATCCAGGCAACATGTTTGTAAGAATCTTAAGGGCGTCGTTCCATAGCAGACAGTCCAGAGTGGAGGCTTGTACAGAAAGGCATGTACAGATGTGCCTTTGGGGCATGGAGAGAAACGCTATAAAATCCGCAGGAAACCCAGAGTTTTCTGGGACTGTTGTGTTTATGAGAGCACTGCTAGCTTGGACTGAAAGGGAGTCCGAGCGTTCAAAATTAAAGAGGCCTCTGGGCTTCCAGCGTTCTATGGGCAGAAAGGAGACTGAGAAAGTGTGTCAGCTCCAAACATGGGCCGTTTGTGGTGCCAAACAAAAGGTGTCTCAGAAGGTAAAACCACAAGTCTGGGGCAGAGCCAAGAAGCATATTAACAAACCAGTCTTAAGGAGCAGAGCTGATTCTCGGAGAAGGATCGTTCTTGCTCCCAGAAGAGAAAGCTTGGGCCATGTGCCCCGCTGGATTTCAGAGTTGCCATGGACCGGTGACAGCTCTGTGTCTCCTCTCTCCTGGGGAGTGTCCCTGCGGTTACCTCACCCCTGTCCTTCCATGGTCTTTCTGTTCACAGAGCTCTAGATTAAGAGCTGTATTTAAGTAACCTCATCTAAATCTGAGCTTGGTGGTCGGCCGGAGATGGCGAACTCTGAGCCTGATGCTGGGGTTCGATTGGATGAGACTTTGGGGAGGTGTGCATCGCTGCAGCCCAAGAGGAGACTGTGCAGAAATGTATGCGGTAGTGGCCCCCAGTTCATCATGCCTTCTGGTATGCATGCGTCTTGGCTATTTGACCATGCCAAGAAGTGGGATTCAGTTTTCCTTCCTTGAGTACAGGCTGGCCTTACAGACTTGTCTGACCAGTGTTGTGTCGCAGAAGCAACAGTATACAGTTTCTGAGGCCAGGGCCTATTAAGTTTGATAATATTGGAAGTAGAGTTTTTGTAGATGCTCTATCAAATTAAGGAACTTCCATCTATTCCTAATTTGCTGAGAGATTTTTTTTTTTTAAATCATGAATTGGTATGGATTTGTCAAATGCTTTATTTACATCTATTGATCCAGCTCCTTGTTAATGTACCTGGGAAAGCAGCAGCAGATGGCCCAAGTGCTTGGGCCCTGCCACCAATGTGGGAGACACAGCTGGAGTTCTTGGCTCCTGCCTCAGGCCTGGCCCAGCCCTGGCTGTTCCGGCTATTTGGGGAGTGAATCAGCAGATGGAAGACTTCTGTCTCTCCCTCTGTAACTCTGCCTTTCAAATAAATAAATCTTTCAGAAAAGAATCTATATAATTTAATTATTTGGTAGAATTCACTGGTACATCCTTCTAGACTCAGTGCTCTCTGTTTTGGAAGAGTAATAACTGTTGATTCCATTTCTTTAATAGAGGGGCCTATTCTGAAAGTCTATTTCTTCTGGTGTGAGTTTTTTTGTTATTGTTATTGGTGTTTTTTTTTTAGTATTCTTTATTTTTTTTCCCAAAGAAACCATTTATTTAATGAGTACAGATTTTGTAAGTACAACTTTAAGAATATAGTGATTCTTCCCATCATACTCACCCTCCCAACCCAACTCCCACCCCACCTCCTCCTCCCTCTCTCATAATCCCATTCTCCATTAAGAAAAAACAAACAAACAAACAAACAAAAACTGTTCCTCAACAGTCAAGACCAGGGCTGTTTCAAGTCATTGCTTCTCAAAATGTCAGTTTCACTTCTACAGATTTCCTTTTAGGTGCTCTATTAGTTATCACAGATCAGGGAGAACATATGGTATTTGTCCCTTTCTGGTATGAGTTTTAACAGATTGTGACTTTCAAGAAATTGGTGCATTTCATCTAGCTTATTGAATTTGTGGAAGGAAGTGCTTATAATATTTCTTTATTATCCTTTTTTTTTTTTTTGACAGGCAGAGTTAGTGAGAGAGAGAGAGAGAAAGACAGAGAGAAAGGTCTTCCTTTTTCCGTTGGTTCACCCCCCAAATGGCCGCTACTGCTGGTGCACTGCAGCCGGTGCGCTGCATTTGGGCCATCCTCTACTACCTTCCCAGGCCACAGCAGAGAGCTGGACTGGAAGAGGGGCAACCGGGGCAGAATCTGGCGCCCCAGCTGGGACTAGAACCTGGGGTGCCGGCGCCGCAGGTGGAGGATTAGCCAAATGAGCTGCGGTGCCAGTCATATGATCCTCTTAATGTTTATGGGAACTGTATTTTTCTCCCATCTTTCATTCATTATAATGATACTTTATATCTTCTTGCCTTTTTTCTTGGTTAACTTTGCTAGAGGCTTATCAATTTTAGTGATCTTTTCAAAGAACTAGATTTCAGTTTTGTTGATTTTGCCTATTGACTTTCTGTTTTCAATTTCATTGATTTTTTGCTATGGTTTATTGTTATTATTTCTTTTATTTTGGATTAATTTTCTCTTCTTTTTATAGTTTCCTAGGTTAGAAGCTTAGATGATTGATTTTAAATCTTCTTTTCTAATGCATTCATCCAATGCTACAAATTTTTATCTAAGCACTTCCTTTTCTGTATCCCACAGATTTTGGTAAATTGTATTTTGATTTTCATTTAGTCCAAAATATTTTAAAATTTCCCTTGAGATCTCAGCTTTGGCCTATGTTTTATATAGATGTGTGTTGTTTAATCTGCAAGTGTTTTGTGATTGTTTAGCTATCTTTCTGTTGTTGATTTATTTTTAATATTTTTTAATTTATTTTTTAAGGAAGGAATAGAAATTTCATAAATACAACTTTAGGAATATAGTTATTCTTCCCACCATACCTGCTCTCCCACCTACACTTCCACCCCTCCTCCTCCTCCCTCTCCCCTTCCCAGTCCCATTCTTCATTTTTTTTTTTTTATACTCTTTGACAAACAGTTTCTTTTTTTTTTTTTTTTTTGACAGGCAGAGTGGACAGTGAGAGAGAGAGACAGAGAGAAAGGTCTTCCTTTTGCCGTTGGTTCACCCTCCAATGGCCGCCGCGGCCAGCGCACCGCGCTGATCCGATGGCAGGAGCCAGGAGCCAGGTGCTTTTCCTGGTCTCCCATGGGGTGCAGGACCCAAGCACCTGGGCCATCCTCCACTGCACTCCCTGGCCACAGCAGAGGGCTGGCCTGGAAGAGGGGCAACCGGGACAGAATCCGGTGCCCTGACCGGGACTAGAACCCGGTGTGCCGGCGCCACTAGGCGGAGGATTAGCCTAGTGAGCCGCGGCGCCGGCCCCCATTCTTCATTAAGATTCATTTTCAAATAACTTTGTACACAGAAGACCAACTCTATACTAAGTAAAGATTTCAACAATTTGTATGCACACACACACACACACACACACACACAGTTTGAGAACCAGTTTTACAGTTAACTCTCATAATACATACAGAGGTCCTGCATGGGGAGTTAGTACAAAGTGACTCCTGTTGTTAATTTAATAATTAACATTCTTCTGTAGGATATCAGTGACCACCTGAGGCTCTTTTTTTTTTTTTCGACAGGCAGAGTGGACAGTGAGAGAGAGAGACAGAGAGAAAGGTCTTCCTTTTCCATTGGTTCACCCCCCAAATGGCCGCTGTGGCCGGCATGCCACGCTGATCTGAAGCTAGGAGCTAGGTGCCTCTCCTGGTCTCCCAAGCAGGTGCAGGGCCCAAGGACCTGGGCCATCCTCCACTGCACTCCCGGGCCACAGCAGAGAGCTGGACTGGAAGAGGAGCAACCAGGACAGCATCTGGCTCCCTGACCAGGACTAGAACCTGGGGTGCCAGCACTGCAGGTGGAGGATTAGCCTATTGAGCCACGGCGCTGGCCACATGAGGCTCTTGACATGAGCTGCCTAGGCTATGGAAGCCTTTTGAGTCCACAGACTTTGTCAGTATTTAGACAAGGCCATAAGCAAAGCGGAAGTTCTCGCCTTCCTTTAGAGAAAAGTACATACTTCTTTGATGGCCACGTCTTTCCTCTTGGGTCTCACTCACAGAGATCCTTCATGTAGAACATTTTTTGCTTCAGTGGTTTTGGCTTTCCATGCCTGAAATACTCTCATGGGCTTTTCTGCCAGACAAGGAAGCCTTAGCAGCTGATTCTGAGGTCATAGTGTTACTTAAAGTGGTTGTCATTCTATGAGTCTGCTGTGTGGACTGCTTCCTATGTTGAAACATTCTCTCCTTTTTAATTCTATCTATTATTATTACCAGACACTTGATCCTATTTATATGATCACTTTAACACTTAATCCTATCTATATGTTCACTTTAACATGTAATATGATCACTTTAACAATTAAGATGGCATTTTTACCACTAAGCTTAATGAGATTTGGAGTCCCATGACAGATTTTTAAATTGTACTCTTAGAAGTAAGTCTGTAGGACTGTATGCAAAAGTATAAAGCTTTACAGTTACAAACTGCCTCCTCTCTCTCTCTTATTCCCACTCTTATTTTTTACTGAAATCTATCCTCAATTGACTTTATACACATATGATTAACTCTATGTTAAGTAGAGTTCAACAAATAGTATGAAAAAAAAAAAGAAACCAAAAACATGAAAAAAACTGAAACTGTTCCTTGACAGTCAAGACAAGGGCAGCTCAAGGCATCCCTTCTCAAAGTGTCAATTTCACTTCTACAGATTTTGTTTTAGATGTTCTATTAGTTCTCACAGATCAGGGAGAACATATGGTATTTATCCCTTTGGGGCTGGCTTATTTCACTAAGTATGATGTTTTCCCGATTATCATTTTGTTGCAAATAACCAGATTTCATTTTTTTTTTACCGCTCTGTAGTATTCCATAGTGTACATATCCCATCATTTCTTTATCCAGTCTTTGGTTGATGGGTATTTAGGGTGATTCCACGTCTTAGCTATTAATTTATTTATTTGAAAGAGTTAAAAAAAGGGAGAGATGGAGAGAGAGATCTTTCATCTGTTGGTTCACTCCCTAGATGGACGCAGTGGCCAGGGCTGGGTCAGGCCATTGCCAGGAGCTAGGAACTTCATTCAGGTCACCTATATGGGTAGAAGGGATAGCAGGGGCCCAAAAACATGGGCCATCCTCCACTGCTTTCCCCAGGCCATTAGCAAGGAGCTGGATTGGAAGTGGAGCAGCCAGGAGTCAAACCTGTACTCATGTGGGATGGCAGCGTTACAGGTGGCAGTTTTATCTGCTAAGCCACAATGCTGGCCCCTCTGTTGTTGATTTCTAGTTTAACTCCTCTGTCATCTGAAAGCATAATTTGCTTTTTCTATTCTTTTAAGTTGTTTTGTTTTATGGCCCGGAATGTATTCTGTTTTGGTGTATTTTCCATGTGAATTTGAGAATAATGTGTAATTTGCTATTTTGGGTGAAGTAGTCTACATGTGTCCATTATATCCAATTGATTGATGGTACTATTGAGTTCCATTTTGTCCTTAATTGTTGGGTTGGCCTGTATGTCTGTCCATTTCTGGTCGAGGGGTGTTCAGATCTCAACATAGAGTGTTTTCATCTGTTCCTCCTTGCAGTTTACTCAGTTCTTGTCTCATGTATTTTAATCTTCTGTTGTTAGGTACATATACATCAAGGATTCTTACAGCTTTTTTTTTTTTTTTTTTTTTTTGACAGGCAGAGTGGACAGTGAGAGAGAGAGAGAGAGAAAT
Organism: Oryctolagus cuniculus; assembly: GCF_964237555.1. Classification (NCBI taxonomy): domain Eukaryota; kingdom Metazoa; phylum Chordata; class Mammalia; order Lagomorpha; family Leporidae; genus Oryctolagus; species Oryctolagus cuniculus. The sequence goes on from NC_091436.1 coordinate 10,956,206, forward strand.
GTCTTCCTTTACCGTTGGTTCACCCTCCAATGGCTGCCGTGGCCGGCGCGTTGCAGCCAGCGCACCGTGCTGATCCAAAGCCAGGAGCCAGGTGCTTCTCCTGGTCTCCCATGCGGATGCAGGGCCCAAGCACTTGGGCCATCCTCCACTGCACTCCCTGGCCACAGCAGAGAGCTGGACTTAAAGAGGGGCAACCGGGACAGAATCTGGTGCCCCGACCAGGACTAGAACCTGGTGTGCCGGTGCTGCAAGGCGGAGGATTAGCCTATTTAGCCGCAGCGCCGGCACCTTACAGCTTTTTGGAGTGTTGAACCCTTTATCATTATGTGATGCCCCCTCTTTGTCTCTGATAACTTTCCATATTCTGAAATGTCCTTTGTCTTAATATACTTACTCCTACTTCTTTTGATTAATATTTCCATAGTAAAATTTCCTTCAGTCCTTTACTTTTAATTTGTCTATGTCTATTTAGAGTAGGTTTCTTGACATACAGTTGGATTGTGTTTTTTTTTTTTTTTAATCTATTCTGACCATCTCTTATTTATTTTTTTTTCTTTGACAGATAGAGTTAGTGAGAGAGAGAGGCAGAGAGAAAGATCTTCCCTCTGTTTGTTCACCCCCCAAAATGGCCACTACGGCCAGAGCTGTACCGATCCGCAACCAGGAGCCAGGTGCCTTCCCCTGGTCTCCCATGTGGGTTCAGGGGCTCATGCACCTGGGCCATCCTCCACTGCCCTCCCAGACCACAGCAGAGAGCTTGGCTGGAAGAGGAGCAACCAGGACTAGAAACTGGTGCCCATATGGGATGCCAGCACTGCAGGCGGAGGATTAACCAAGTGAGCCACGATGCCGGCCCCCATCTCTTATTTTTTAAAGTGGTGTATTGAGATCATTAATGTCCCTTATTTGAAATACCTGAAGTGTTTCAGATTTTGGAATTTTGCGGGGGTATATTTGCATATATGTAAATGAAGTACCTTGGGGATACTTCAACTTAAAACTCCAACTCAAAAGTCATTTATGTTTCATATATACTTTATACATATAGCCTGAAGGTAATTTTATACAACATTTTTACTGTACTCATGTTTTTAAAATATTGCTTTATTTATTTTTACTTTGTTTGAAAGGAAAAGAGAGAGAAAGAGAGATATCAATCTCTGTGCTGGTTAACTCTAAATGCCTGTAAGAGTTAGAGCTGGGCCCTGCCAAAGCCAGGAACCTAGAACTCAACCCAAATCTCCCAAGTGGGTGACAGGGGCCTATGTACTTGAACTATCATCTGCTGCCTCCTAAGGTACTTATTAGCAGGAAGCTGGACTTGGAAACAGAGCCAGGACTTGAACCAGGCATTCTGATATGGGATGCAGGCATCCCAAGCTGTGGCTTGGCTGCTGCCCCAAATGCACATCACCTGCCTGTGTTTTGTCTACAGCCTGTCACATGTAATCAGGTGTGGAATTTTATGTTTGTGGCGTCATGCCAGTGCTCAAAAAGTTTTAGTTTTGGAGCATTTTGAATTTCAAATTAGTTATGGTTGATCTGTAGTTAGATTACTATCCACTGTATCTGTAATTAGTTATGATTGACCTCTGGTTAGATTACTATCCACTGTATCTGTAATGGTTTCTGTTGCTCTGGTCTTGCTATTTTTGTCTTCCACATTTCATGTGATTCTATTTTCTCTATTTTGTCAGGATATCAGTAATAGTTCTTTTTTTAAATTGGGCTGCCATAGAATGCAATGTACATTTACAATTAACTCAAGTCCACTTTCAAATAACATTATACCAGGACAGGCATTTGCCATTGTGGCTAAGACACTACTGTGAGACCTCCATCCCATATCAGTGATTGAGTTCTGGCTCCACTCTCAATTCCAGCTTCCTGCTAATGTGCACCCTGGAAGGAAGCAGGTGTGCCTCAGTACTTGGGTCCCTGCCACCTACATGGGATTGAGTTCCCAGCTCCTGGCTTAGGCTGAGCCCAGCCCTAGTTATTGGGGACATTTGGGGAGTGAACCTGTGGTTGGAAGATCTCTCTCCCTCTCTCTCTCCCTCCCTCCCTCTCTCTCTCTCTCTCCGCCTTTCAAATGAAAATAAAACCCTTAAATAACATTTTACTGTTTCATGAATAGAGCAAATACCATATAGCAGCAACATATTCCCAGTTCTTCCCCTGTTTTATATCATTGCTGTGATTAATTTCACTCATACATAAACATATAGATATGCAAACACATAAAAACATCTATAGTCAGTTATACTGTGGCTGTTATTATTTTGAATAAACTATTACCTTTTAAAGCAGTTAAGAATGAGACAAATGTTTTTATTTTATTTCATTTCTCCTTCTCTAATCTCTTTCTCTCTTTCTTTTAAAATTTTTTGCAAAGTAGATCTCCTGGCAACAATTTCCCTCAATTTTTTGTTTGAGAAAGTATTTCTCCCTTACTTAAAAAACTCACTATTTACTGACAAGGTATAGAAAGAGAGGGAGAGAGAGAGCATGCTTCTGTCTGTTGGTTCATTTCCCAAATGCCCACAACAGCCAGGGCTTGCCTGTGGCCAAGGCTGTGAGCTGGGAACTCTGTCCAAGTGTCCCATGTGAATGGGAGTAGCCCAATTACTTGAGCTGTCACTTTTGCCTTTCACAGTCTGCTTTAGCAGCAAGCTGGAGTCGGAAGCCAGAGCTGGGTATCAAACCTTGGTACTCCAGTGAGAGATGCAAGTGTCTTAACTTCTAGGTTAAATGCCTGCCCCTCTCCTTCATGTTTTTTTTTTTTTTTAAGTTTTATTTATTTACTTGAAAGGCAGAGTTACAGAGAGGTAGAGAGAGAAAGATAGAGGGAGAAAGAAGAAAAAGAGTTCTTCCATCCACTGGTTCACTTCCCAGACGGCTGCAATGGCTGGAGCTTAGCAGATTTGAAGCCAGGAGCCAGGAGCTTCTTCCGGGTCTCCCACTCAGGTGCAGTGGCCCAAGAACTTGGGCCATCTGTTCTGCTTTTCCAGGCCATAGCAGAGAGCTGCATTGGAAGTGGAGCGGTAGGGAGTGGAACTGAGGCCCATAAAGACAGTGGCTTTATCCGCTACACCACAGCACCAGCCCCAACTTCATATTTTTTTAAACTATTTATTTATTTGAGAAGCAAACAGACACATAGATAGGCAGAGCTCCCATTCACTGGTTCACTCCCCAAATGCTTGCAATGACTGAAGGACTGAAGGTGGGAGCTGGAAACTGAGTCCAGGTGTCCCCTGTGAGTGTCAGCAGTGCCACCCGAGGATCTGCATTTAGCAGGAATTTGGGGTCAGAAGCTGGAGTTGGGGATGGAACCTGAACACGTTGATGGGGGATTTGGGACAAGAGTGTCCTAACTGGCATGGTAACTGCTAGGTTAAATGCCCACCCGCCTCATTCACTTTTCAAGGATAATTTCACAGGGTAGAACGCTAGGTCTTTTAACTCTTATATTTTACTCTTCTCACTTGCAGGGTATCTGAAGAAAAGTGAAGTCTAATTCTTATTTTTACTCCTCTGTAGGTCAGATGTTTTTACCCTTTGACTTCTTTCAAGGTTTTTTCTTTTTCTTTGATTTTCTGAAGTTTGAGTACGATATGCCCAGGTGTCTCTTTCTCCTTTGTTTTTCATGTATTTATTCTGCTTTGTGTTTGCTGAACTTCCTGCATATCTGGGGTGTTAGTGTCTGTCATTAATTCAGGGAAATCCATAGTTGTGATTTGTTTAGATATTGCAAGAATATATTTCTTTCTTTTTTCTCCTTCTCTTATCCCTATCTTATATGCATTATACCTTTTGAAGTTGTCCTATAGTTCTGGATATTTTATCCAGTCTCTCTCTCTCTCTTTCTCTTTTTTTACAGGCAGAGTTAGACAATGAGAGAGAGAGAGACAGAGAGAAAGGTCTTCATTTCGTTGGTTCACCCCCCAAATGGCCGCTGCAGTTGGCGCACTGCGCTGATCTGAAGCCAGGAGCCAGGGGCTTCCTCCTGGTCTCCCATGGGGTGCAGGGCCCAAGCACCTGGGCCATCCTCCACTGCACTCCCGGGCCACAGCAGAGAGCTGGACTGGAAGAGGAGTAACCGGGACAGAATCTGGTGCCCCAACTGGGACTAGAATTCCGAGTACCAGCGCCGCAGCTGGAGGATTAGCCTAGTGAGCTGTGGCGCTGGCCTTGTCCAGTCTCTTTTGTCTTTGTAAGTTTTTTCTTTCTATTTTAAAGATTTATTTGAAAGGCAGAGTGACAGAGAGAGTGGGAGAGACATAGAGAGAGAGAGAGGGATCTTTCATCTGTGGGTTCATACCCTAAATGCCCTCACAGCCAAGACTGAGCCAGGCTGAAGCCAGGGGTCTGGAACTCCATCTAGGTCTCCCACATGGTTGGTAGGGGCCCAAGTACTAGGGCCATCATCTTCCGCTTCCAAGGTGCATTCTCAGGGAGTTGGATCGGGAGCAGAGCACCCAGGACTTGAACTGGTGCTCCAGCATGGGATGCTGGTGTCATAGTGGCTGCTTAGCCCACTGCACCACAATGCCCAACCTGAAAGTTTCTATTTTTCTATCTTCCAGCTCAGAGATTCTTTTCTCAGCCATATCATCTATTCATGGGACCATCAGAGCATTCTTTTCTTACATTGCAGTGTTTTTGATGTCTAACATTTCCTCTTAATTCTTTCTTAGAATTTCTATCACTATGCTTGCATTATCTGTCTGTTCTTGCATGTTGTCTATGTTTTCCATTATATTCTTTAGCATCTGTGGGGACTTCAAAAAGTTCATGCAAAATGTATGTTATGAAAAGCTATGCATGGATTTCAAAAATGTTTTGCCCCAAAACAAACTTATCTTTTAATTCCATTTTCTCCTGAACTTTTTGAAAACCCATTGGGTTATTCATAGTTTAAAAAAATTCCCAACATCCCTGCCATATTTGATGCTGGTTTAGTCTTTTATAACTGTTTTCTTTTTTGCCATTTATTATGCCTTGTAACTTGTTTCTGTAAGGTGATTATGATGTACTGGGTAAAGGGTGCAGTGTGATCCTGTGACTGGACCGTTGTCTTGTTCTGGGCCAATGCTCCTGGACTGTGAACTTCACCAGCGCCTCTCTGATTCCTTCTGGTTTATTCCTCCACCTCAGGGAGAGATTGGCTTAGTGCAGGAGTTGGCAGGTTCCCTTCCCCCAGTCTGTTAGGCACTGAAGTGCGCCCAGCAGGTGAGGCTGTGGCAGAGGCAGAGCAGGCACCTGTGTGCTTGGCTCTGTTTCTCCTCCCCCTGCTGGAAGCCCAGGAGATTTTCCTCCGAGGTTCCCCCTGAGGACCTAGGGGCACCACTCCCCAGAGTTTGGGAGTTCCCTGTGACTGGGCTCCCCTGGAATTTTTTCACTCTCAGACTTGTCCACACTGAGTCTTTAGCACTTTGTCAAGGGTAGCTCAGGTTTTCCTGCCCTGGTGCTAGTTCCCAGGGAGGCTTCTGCTCTGCAAAGCTGTGGTTCTCCTGGCACCACCTGTGCCTCCGATGTGGGAGCAGCACTTGCTTCGAAACCTCCCTGGCTTCTTCGAGGGGTCTAAGCCGAGGTGTTGATTTTCCAGTCTGCTTAGCTTTTCACTTGCAGTTAGTATGGGGTGGTATCCTTTTTAAAAATATATTTATTTAATTTATTTGAAAGGCAGAGTGACAGAGAAATTTTTCATGTGCTGGTTCACTCCTCAAATGGCCAGGGCTGGGCCAAGCTCAAGTCAGGAGCCAGGAACTCCATTAGGGTGTCCTGCAGAGGTGGTAGAGACCGAAGTGCTTGGGCTACCTGCCATTGCTTTCTGTGGTGCATTAGAGGAAACTGGATCAGAAGGGGAGCAGCTACTTTTGAACTGGCACTCCAGTATGGGATGTCAGCATTGTCGGTGGCAGCTTAACCTGCTGTGCCACAGTACTGGCCCCAGAATTGTGACTTTCAAGCTCCTTTCTCGCTGGACTAGAAGCCTCATGTTTTACTAACTTTTGGACCTCTGACAAATAACTTAATTGTCTTGAAACTCAGTTCTCTGGTGTTTGAATCAGTATCACTGTTCTTATGTGGTGTGGATTTTCTGAGAATTACATCAGTAATGTATAGATGTCTTCAGGTAGGCACGTTTGATGAATGGCACCTGTGGTAAGGGCACCTTTCCTCTGAAGCTTGACATTGTGGGCTGGGCTGTGGGACTGAAGGCTTGTCCCTGCTCTCTACTCAAAGCCCTCAGCATTGTGATGCTCAATGTTCCCTTGTGGGTTCCTGGATTATTGGGGATGGGGGAGGTGTGTCCCTCCTACAGTAAGAACGACTCCCTAATCCAGTCTCTGTGGCTCCAACTTTCATCAAACCAGAGCTGTGAGCTGACCTTCCCACTGCGGGTTGGGAAGTCGTGAGCTCCCAACCCTGGGACCGAGGGCTCCAGGTTGAGCCTGAATCTAAGCAGCAGAATAAAAACAGTGTTATGGCAGTAGCAAACCATGGAATAATAGACGGAGCATGGAAAAGAGCCTTGAGTTTCCTGTTGGTATTTAAGGCACATTCTGAGGCTCAGAACAATCACTTCAGGCACATTATCTCTGAATACAAAGGACAACAAAGTCTGATCCAGCCTGCAGTTCAGTGAAGCATTCTCAGGGGTCATATTTTCAAGTTTTTGTTTGTCTCACGACTTAACAATATTATGATTTCTCTCTACAGGGACTGACTCTACAGGTCCCTGCCCATTTCCCTGCTCGGCTTGTATTGGGGGCTCTATTATAAACCTTGGGCAGAATGGGACCTGTAACTCCCCCTGCCTCTTTCAAGGCTACACCCATGGTAGTCAGTGTCAGTTCATCTTTCGTCTGCTGTGGTCAGGGATGGTGCTGAGGACAGATCCTGACCTCTAAGCAGTCTTGGGAGTCACGTTGAGGTTTCAGAACTCGTCATTGCAGAGGCCAATTGTGCAGACTTAACAGAGCTCTCCCCGCCAAGCGCCTCTATTATCTGAATTAAAAAATGCAGAGCCTGATTCCAAGCCGTGCTCCCTTTCCAAAAACTCCTATGTTTCCTGGCGTCGCTGGACTCTTAGGTCAGCAGAGTTTAAAATACAGCCTTGCCTTCTCCTGCTAACACCTAATAATAAGTCCCTGTGTAGTTTTAGGAGAGCGCAGTCAATATTATGGTATTTTATATTTGGAAAATGGAAAAAAAAAATCTATTTTCTCCTAAACAAGCTGGTGAGCAAGTTAAGAAGCCGGCCTGGTGTTCATACAGATGTTACATGGTTTTCAAGTTCAAGACTCTTTCACGGTAAAAATGCATTCTGAAATTGCTGTTTTGTGTTTTGCTGTGGTTTGTGGTCGATTTTGCAACACTAATGACCACTGATAGAGTGTGTGATTTCATGCTTATCACAGAGGGCATGGTGGAGGAAGGTGGAAGAGCGTGTAAGAGGTTTCCGTTGTATTAGGAATTCGCCCCTCACTGAAAGCTGTGGTTACCATCGATGGCTTCTCTGAGACACAAGCCAAGGTGCAGGCAGGTTCTTACAGAACACACAGTGCACTGAAAAGACTCTTTGTTCCAGAAATGGATCTGGCCAAATTTCTGCTTTTGGAGGGAGGTAGCAGGGAACTGTGGAGAGCCCAGTGGACTCTGGTGCACGTGAGCTGCCCCTCCACCCACTGGGCCCTGTAGCTCAGTGTGGGCTTGGAGCTGTCTCAGAGTGGGTAAGAGGTGGCCCTGGCTGGCGCCACAGCCGCTGGTGCTCCTAAGTGGCAGTGACAGCTCATTCGGCGGTAGCGTGACCTTCGGGGAATGCCTGCTACTCACACTCACCCGCTCTGAGCAGCCCGCTTTCAGGCCACAGGCCCCTGCCTCGAAAATGAGGGATTTGGAGTCAGTGATTTAAAAGGTCTCTTTTGAATCGAAAATGCTATGATTCTATCAAACGAAACCCATTTGATGTGAAATTGGAACGGAAAACCTTTTGGGTGTGTGCATGATGGAGAGACATATTGTATAGCAGATAGGACTGGACACTCCTTTCTGCCTTATTTCTACCCCTGGCTTTTTTAATGCTTCATTTTAATACAGTTTTTATTTAATTATTTATTCATTTATTTATTTATTTATTTTTGACAGGCAGAGTAGACAGTGAGAGAGACAGAGAGAAAGGGCTTCCTTTTTCTGTTGGTTCACCCCCTACATGGCCGCTGCGGCTGGCGCACCGCGCTGATCCAAAACCAGGAGCCAGGTGCTTCTCTGGTCTCCCATGTGGGTGCAGGGCCCAAGCACTTGGGCCATCCTCCACTGCCTTCCCGGGCCACAGCAGAGAGCTGGACCGGAAGAGGAGTAACCGGGACAGAATCTGGCGCCCTGACCGGGACTAGAACCCGGTGTGTCGGCGCCACAGGTGGAGAATTAGCCTATTGAGCCACGGTGCTGGCCTTATTTATTTATTTATTACACACACACACACACACACACACACACTGCTCCTATCTGCAACTTCACTATTCAAATACCCACAATGGCCAATCTTGGAGCCAGACGCTCAATCCAGGTGTCCCATATGGGTGTCAGGAATCCAATTACATGAGCCATCACCACTGCCCCCCACAGTCTGCACTGACATGGAGTTCAAGTCAGGAGTGGAGCCAGGGATCTAACCCAGGTCCCCCAATGTGGGACGCAGGTGTCCTAACTGGGGTTTTAACTGCTAGACCAAATAAATGTTTACCCCTCTTGTTATTTTTATTATTATTTAAAATATTTATTTTTTATTTTAAAAGCAGAGTTATGGGGTAGAGGGGAGGAGAAGAGAGAGAGAGGTATTTTTCATCCGCTGGTTCACTCCCCAAGATGGCCGCAAGGCTGGAGCTGGGCCAGGCTGAAGCCAGGAGCCAGGCACTCCATCTGGGTCTCCCACAGGGCACTAAGGAGCAGGGTTAAGAGGCAGAAGTTCAAGTTCCTGCTCAGATTTCACCTTGTCCAGGGGCTGAGCAAAAGGGACCTCCCTTTGGCAGCTTCACCCCTGCTCTCTTTTCTGTTTCTCTGCTTTTGTTTGCTAATTTATCCCACATGCCTAGCTCAGGCCCTCAGTAAATTAACAGGCACTTAATCGATATTTGATGAATGGATGGATAAGTGCTGTTGGGGGAGAGAGCAGGTGGGGTTGGATGGGCCTTGGAGGCTGATCGCATTAACCCACCTGTAAAAGGCAGGCTCCTTATACCGTGAGGCTGTGGAGTCTCTTCCGGGCACTGCATGGTGAGTTAAAAGTCCCGGGAAGATCTTGCAGACCCCAGGTCCTGCTTTCTCCATGGGCACCCTCGCCTGTGCAGGGGACATTTCAATGGCAGCAGAGACTTTTACTTTGGACACTGGGCATTCCTGGGTGAGTCTACTGCATGTGCCTTCCTTTCACTCTCTACCACCACTAGGTATGCCCCCCACAGCACAGCCCCTCCAACCAACCGCAGCAGCTGCCCCCGGGACGCATGCTGGGGACTGGTAGAGGACGGCGAGGTTCGTCCTGCAGGAGCTGAAACTCTCCAGTGTGGTGGTTCCCAGCACAGGCTCACGTTAGGGTCCCCTGGAGAGCTCTGAAAAAAAAATACTGGGCTTTTGCAGCCACCCCACTCCCAGATTCCAACTTAATTGGCCTGGGAAGGAGGGGCCCAGGCACCATTGCTGGTTTAAAGTTCCCCAGGTGATTCTAATGGCAGCTAGGGTTAGAGCCACCAACTCACGCAGCAGTCCCCAGGACACGGAGCAGCTTGTCTGAAAGTGATAGGCAGTGATTACCTGCAAAAATGCATCAGAGGGGCGGCAAAAGAACTTGTGTGGAAGGCCTGGTTCTGTGGTGAGTTCCATGATGAATCGGGGTTGGATTATTAAGCCATGGCTACAGACTCAGTATTAGAGATGTGCAGCAGATGGGGAGCCTGGTTCCTGGGGGCTAATAGTGTGTAACTGGGGAGTCTTCCATGAACCCCGAGAGAGGGTAGGAGATGATTGACGCTCTGGGTCATGGCAGGGCATGATCCTGGCACAGCCTTTGTTGCACAGCCTGCTGTCTTTACCAGGTGCTGCTCTGGGTGTCCCAGTACTCTGGGAAGGAGAGAGACCTCTCTGAGTTTGGCCTTGACGCAGGGACCATCCCATTGCCATGCAAAAGTTCAGACTTGCTTTTTCTGTGAGTTGCTCAAAACCATGTCAAGAGAAAGGAATGAACCCAGCAACCCTCACTCTCAACCTGCTGTTCTCAGATGATCCATGGTGAAACAAGCTGTCACTGACACTTAGGACAACTGGGCTTCCAAACAGCCCTTGGATCCAGTCAGCAGTGGTTAAAAAAATGCGGACTCCAGTGATGGGGAAAATGAAAGGGCAGAGTCTCTTGAGAATCCAGGGGCTCAGGAGGGGAGACCCTCTTCCAAGGCTGTTTCCCTCTAGAGCTGATGGGACACCTGCCTGAGAGCGGGCAGATGGGGCTGGATGCCTTTGCTCTCTGGCTTCTAAGGTTCTCTGCTTTGGCAGCTCCAGGGTCCCTTCACGGTCCTGTGGGAAGGGACCCTGGTAGCCCCTGTTGAAGGCAGCTGCCCTGAAAGAGAGCTGTGGTCAGTGTTTAGTACCGTCAATATTTTGGGCCACCTGGAAGATGTTGAGTGTGGAAAAGATACAGAAGAGTTTGTTTCCTGGGAAGGGGGATTCATTGAGACATTTATCAAGTTCTCATCTTAGGTTCTGCTGAACTTGAGGAAAAGGCTATGGTGGATTTAGATGTAACCAGAAAAAAAATCAAAAGCAATGAGTTGAATAGGAGATAAATGTATTTGTCTCACCCTTTCTGCTTGTGGAAATATATTTTTTTAAGATTTTATTTATTTGAAAGAGTTACACAGAGAGAAGGAGAAGCAGAGAGAGAGAGAGAGAGAGAGAGAGAGAGAGAGGTCTTCCATTTGCTGGTTCACTCCCCACTTGGCCACAATGGCTGGAGCTGTGTTGATCTGAAGCCAGGAGTCAGGAGCTTCTTCTGGATCGCCCACACAGTTGCAGGGGCCCAGGCACTTGGGCCATCTTGTACTGGTTTCCCAGGCCATAGCAGAGAGCTGGATTGGAAGTGGCGGAGCTGGGACTCCAACCTGCTCCCATATGGGGTGCTGGTACTGAAGGCAACAGCTTTACCCACTATGCCACAGCGCCAGCCCTGAGGAAACAATTATTGGGGAAAGGAAGCCTGTCTGAAAATTTGATCTGCCCAAAGAACATATAAACTACAACGTCATAGTTTCGTGTTCTTTGTGAAGAGGAAAGGCGATTCTGGTTTCTAAAGGACAATTCTGGGATACAACAGCCCTGTACTCCTAGAGTGTGTAGGGTAATGATATAGATGTAGCGCTCGCTCTCGCTCTCGCTCTCTCGCTCTCTCTCTCTCTCTCTCTCTCTCTCTCACACACACACACACACACACACACACAGACTTTCATGAAAATGTGTCCTAATTATTTCAAGGGAGAAAAATGAAGCAGGGAAAGGTTGGAAGAGGTTTCAGGTGTGGCAGCTAGGGCAGGCCTCTCTGAGGCTGACTTTTGAGTGGACACTTGAAGAAAGTGAGAGCTTAGGCCATATGGAGTCTGGGGAAGGGCATTCTAAGCGGAGGGAGGAGCTGTCCCAAAGACCCTGACGGCTGAAGGACCAGCATCTGGCATTGATAAACGCAGGAGGAAGGGAGAGAGTGCTGTGGTCAGGCCATTCCCTCTGGCCAGGATGTGAAGGGCGGGGGTGGGAGGGTCCATGTAGGTGGCAGTATCTGGGATAAGCCTTGTGGGATTCTTGGAATTTCAGCAGGTCCGGTTTTAAGCCACTCAAGGGAACCCAACCCACATTATTCCCATGTGGGATGCCCTGAGCCCCATGGGGCTTTGCACATGGGAGGTGTTCAGTGATATTTATGGAAGAAGTGAGCAGGTGGGGAGGAGGGATGCATGTCAGACAAAAGGGGCATTGTGGAAGTGGGGATGTGTGGGCTACATTCTGGGAGTGGTGGAGTTTGGTTGGAAATGTGTAGTAGATGTGAAAACTTTGTGACCTGAAAAAGGTAGATAGAGGGATGGATAATAAGGGGCCAAAATGCTAAATTTTGAAGCTTGGGCTTTGTTTTGAAGGCAAACAGGGATCGCAGTAGGCTTCTGCTTGGTGGACCTGCACACATCGGACTAGAACACACATGAGGAAGTGTAGGCTGGAGGCCTGGGGGAGAGAATGGAGGGAAGACTTTGGCATCAGACTTGAGCCAGGGCTGTGTTCCTGGCGGTAGAAAGGCAGGGCACTGTGCAAAGAAAATGGCTACTATTGTGTGACTGAACAGGTGTGGGAGAGGAGGGGATGAGTCCACAGCATCTGTTGTCAGTTCTGATTGAGTGGGAAGATGATGCGGTGACGGACAGAGAAGGAAACGGAGTGCCTGAGTTTGATGTTTGGCTAATGGAGCAGCAGGGGGTGATGCTCAAAGCTGGGGTTGGACAGGGAAGTTTAGACTCCACCTGGAGATCTAGGTATTTGGAAGTAATGAAGTGAATGTTTTAGGAAATGAATAGGGAAAATGAACCAGAATAGAAAAATAAATATTTCTCTGTTTAGGACCTAGAAAGAAGAAAAGGAACCTGGGAAGGAAGGTCAAAGGAGAACAGAAGTATCCAGGGCCAGGGATGCCCGGAGTGGGAGTTGCCAAGGGAAAGCGGTCGTTGGTGTTGGGTGCAGTCTCAGGAGACTGGGAGATGTGTCAGTCAACTGCTAGCTGTGTGGCTGGGACTTTTCTCAGGGGATCCAGGCTACCCTCACTCCAGGGACTCTGCTCAAAACCAGGCATGGGCTGAGCATCTGGGACTCTGTTGGGATGATTCGAGCTGGACTTCCTTTCACCATTCCTAGCAGAATGTGACTGTTTCACTTCTAATGATACCAGAGACTTTGGTGTTCAGACCGTTCTGACAGCTGATTTGGCTCTACTGCCCATTTCAGCGACTGTGCCAACCCTGTCTTGGATTAAGGGCCCTGCTACACCAGCACTCCTGTCCTCATTGGCAGTTCCCATTGTTGATCCTGGCCCTCAGAGGAGAGGGTGGCAAAGCTCCTCACAGGTGCCCTGGATCCCCTCAAATATTTTTTCCTTCAGCCTTGGTGACTTGAGAGCCCTCGGAGCCCTCCTGACAAGCACAGGTGGAGACAGGTGAACGGCTGCATACTACACCTCTGCTCCCCCAAGTCTCTGGAGATGGTTGAAGGTTTGCTAAGCATGGTCTGGCATTTCTACTTAGACAGCATAGGTCATTTGGTCTCTCTGTTTCAGGAAACCAAGTGCACAAACTTTGAGAGCCACTCGGGATTGCTCAGATTAATGCATTGAATCCAGTCTTGGCTTAGTGTACCCATAGCAACAAACTTGGCCCAATCCAGTATATTCCTTCCCCCCTGATTCAACACCTACAGGATTTATTCTGATACATGTGTCAGAAGAGAAAATGACAACAAAGCTAGTTTGGCAGATCTTAATTGGATTTTTAAAAAATAACTTATTTGAGAGGCGGGGGTGGGGTGGGGTGGGGCACTAGCTCCCATTGGCTGATTCCCTCCCCAAATGCCTGAAATAGCCAGGGACTGGGCCTGGCCAAAGCTGAAAGCCAGGAACTCAATCCTGGTCTCCCGTGTGGGCAGCAGGAACTCAAGTACTTAAGCTATCACTACTGGTGCCAGCCAGGGTGTGCATTAGCAGAAATTTGGAGCTGGGAGCAGAGCTGAGACTTGAACTAGATATTCCCATATGGAATGTGGGCATCCCAACTGTTGGCTGCCTACCTCTGTAACTGGCTTTTATTTGTAGCTCTAGAATTGGGCAAAAATGGTCCAGAATGCTCAGTTCCACCAAGTGTGCAAGCTATATTTACACAGCTAGAGAGAAGGAAGTGACATACAGACAGGGGAAGTGAGGGCCAGAGTCAGCCTGATTGGCTCTGGCTTGATGTTGGCCTGATTTGAACCTGGTGTGAGCAGTTGGCTGCCTGTGGTTGGCTGATGCTTGGCTGTTGTGACTGCTGTGACTTGGCCACTCTGTCATAGAACTAGGTGACAAGTGAGGCTACAGTTCACGAGGTACAGAGGCAGCTGCAGGCCATTCTTAATTCCATTTAATATATGTCTCCAAGGACATAGCCGATAAAAGTCCACAAGGCCTTTCCTTTCTTCAGGTGTGGATGATATCTCCTCATGGGTCACACTTTACATCTTCGTTCCCAAGGCCTTGGCAAAATTTAGCTTGGTCATGGTTCTGGAAGAAGCCTATAGGAAGAGTCTGTGGTCCCCTGCAAGGTAGCTAGCTCAGCAGAGACCATGACAGCTTCCTCAGGCACAGGCAGAACTGGAAGGAGAAAGCTTGGACAAGGAGGAAGGGCTAATTCGACTCAGTTTTCAGTATTCCTATCAGTGCCTGACATTATTTACAATTATATTTTCATTCTGTTTGAAAGAGAGAGACAGAAAAACAGGTCTTCCATTTACTCCCCAAATGCCTACTTCAGCCAGGGATGGGCCAGGCTGAAGCTGAGAGCCTAAAACCCCACCTGGGTCTCCCAGGTGAGTGGCAGGGACCCGAGTAGTTGAGCCACTATCACTGCCTCCCAGGCTGTGCATTATCAGGAAACCAGATGGGAAGCAGAGACAGGACTTGAACCCAGGCACTCCAGTATGGGATGCAGGCATTGCCAGTGGAGTCTTAATCACTGCTGTGAGCACCCACCCCTAAGTGGTCTGATTTTCATGTTCGAGATCCTGCACGGTTGTGACTCCTGTGTGCTGTGTGATTCGGCATGCCTTAGGGTTTGTTTTCAGAAATCTTGGCTCTTGGACATAAGAGGTCCTCTGGGGTCAGTCCTCGAAGCTTTGTGATCCTTTCCCTAGACCTTGAACTGCAGTTGGAATCTCTAAGCTCATCGCTTTCTTTTGCTACATGCTCTAGTCCTTTAAAGCAATGAACTCCATTATACTCTATTTTTACCAAATGTGTTATAGCAGCAAGTACTTGGTCACCCAAGCCTTGTCTTTTAGATGCTTGATCACAAGTGACAATTTAGTGAATATTTTGCCATTGTGTGCCACAGGCTACCAATATCCCCTTTGCTACTGGTGACAGGGCCATTAATGCCTCTAAATCAGATCAGATCCAATTCTAGATGAACTAGTTCCAAGTCAAAGAACCCATCTTTAGATTTCTATTCCCATGAAACCACTGCCAGTACCAATTCCTGTATCAGTTAGGGTTTGACCAGAGGAGCAGAACCACTGTGAGTGACAGGCATAGGGGATTTCCTGTGGCAGTTGGACACATACAGTTCTGGGAGCTGGTGCCGAAGTTCGTGGAATGCTTGATGAGGAACTGGATGTTGTTCCAAGTCAGCAGGTCCAGAAGGTAGAAAGGAAAGGTAGACCTGAACCAGAGAAATTGGGGAATAGTAGAACCCATGAGTGTGAACTAAATCCACAAGGATAAATCATTGCTCGCGGCCATGTCTTGCAACCTCAACCCTCAAGGATATAAGTGACCTGCAGAAGAAGGAGCTGCACTGTGCATGGACCAGGACCAGAGAGGCTTCAGGAGGAGGAGCCGGGTCCCAAGGGGGCCTGTGGCCAGCATCCAGAGCCAATGAGCTGCTACAGGCTGGGCCCTCCTGGGCTTCAGAGCATCCACTTGCTGCTTCACATCTGCCTTACAAATCACATGCCCATTCTCTGTGGTCAGTCCTTAGCTGGAACCGTGCCAGTTAGGAGGAACTCTTGGAGTTGTTCAACTTCACTATGTGGTCACATTATAGAATACCCACTGATGAAAGCTTCCCAGTTGGGGAACTTTATAGTAGGCTAGAGAGTGGTGACTAGGAAGCAGGTGGTAGGGGTGGCCCTTGTGTAGAATGTGGGTGGAGACCCAGGGAGCACTGGTAGTGGTAGTAGGAGGGGTATCATGTTTTCCAAACCTGTTCCCACAACTGGTCCAGGGGAAAGTACCTGGGAATTTGTGATTGACAAGGTCCTCACATGACTCCTACACTCAGCCAGCTTCCCAAGCTTTGCTCCAGGGAGAGGCATGGGTGACAGGAAGGTGTGACATTATGTATTATTTCCTATATTTATTTTATTTTTTATTTGACAAGTAGAGATATAGACAGTGAGAGAGGGAGACAGAGAAAGGTCTTCCTTCTATTGGTTCACTCCCCAAATGGCCGCTATGGCTGTAGCTATGCCGATCTGAAGCCAGGAGCCAGGTGCTTCTTCCTGGTCTCCCATGCGGGTACACATGGGCCATGTGGAGAGGGGGGAGGGGGGGAGGGGAGAGAGGAGAGAAGGGAGGGGGGAGACGGAGGAGAGGGGGGAGAGGGGGAGAGGGGGGAGAGGGGGAAAGGGGGAGAGGGGAGGGGAGAGGGGAGAGAGATCTTCATCTGCTGGTTCAATGCCCAAATGGCTGTAACAACCAGGGCTAGGCCTGGCTGAAGCCAGGAGATAGGAGCTTTTTCCCACGTGTGTGCAGGGGCCCAAGCACTTGGGCCATCTTCTGCATTCCCAGACCATTAGCAGGGAATTAGATCAGAAGTGGTGCAGCTGGGACTTGAACTGGCACCCATATGGGATTCTGGCACTGCGGGTGGTAGCCTAACCCACTATGCCACAGTGCTGACCTCAAAAATTTAATTTCTATATTCCTTATCTGTGGGCATCTACTAAATAAGAGACCACTGGGGACATCTTCGCTCTACCCTCCTGGCAGTGTTGATATAATTCAACCAGTTGGATTTTCATATTTGGGTTTAGAAATTTGTTTTCTGGCAGTTTCTGAAAACATGGCATGGGCATACGAGTTAGGAGTGTGGGTGCTGGGGTCACATTAGTGGATGTAAAACCTAGCTCTGATGCTTGCTGGGGGGGTTACCCCAGGGGTATTTATACCTCTAAGTCTCTGCTTTCTTATCTGAAAGTGGGGGTAATGATAACCTTTATGTCAGAGGGTGCTGTGAAAAATAAATAACAAAAGTCAGGTAAGCAGTTCCCATAAGGCCTGGCCAACAGCAGGGGCTTAATAATCATTAGCCATCATTGTCAGATTATTTGGGGATTGTCAAGGAAGATTTGGGAAATAGTTGTGTCTGGATCTAGCATTTAAAATGCATCCACTTGGGGTCTAGTAAAGGAGTTCCTGTTGGATTTGGTGTCTTTGATCTGACCTTCAATACCCAGCCTTCCTCTTGGGCAGGGCTCTTCCTGCTCTCTCATTCAGCTTCAGGTTTCCAGCACAAGGAAGGTGCTTTCCTGGCCTCTGTGAGCCAGGACCTGCCTCCCCTTTCAGTATTTAGACTTCCTCCCCGCAAAATGGCACCCTTGTGTCTGGAGCACACGGGGAGAGCAGGATCCCAGTCAGGTGACTTCAGGGAGGCCCCTGAGTCTGGAGGATGCAGTGCCCCTCGGGCAGGGACAGCAGCAGCACCTCCTAGTTCCTGCCAGGCCCCTGTGAGTCTCTACAGAGTGAGAGTCTTTGACAGGGAAATGGAAGGGGCCAGTGGAGGAGGACGCCAGAGCAAGGTGGGTGTGGGGTGATTTGGCTTTGCTTCCCCTGGGCTCTGGGGAAGGAGAGATGCCCCGGGGGGACACATGTGGGCATCTTCATACCATACTAAACTGTGCGATGGGGAGAAGTGTGTTTGGTTTGTTTGGAATTCATTGGGAGTAATGGTTGAGTGGTGAGTGCTTTTTTCCCTTGTGGAGATCCAGGGTGGGGTGGGGGCTGTGAAGAATATTTTATGCACAGTAAGCCTCTGTGTTAAAGAAGAAAAATGGAGAAACCCAGCCTTGCAGGAGTTGCCTTCTCCCAGAGGCCACGTGTGTAGTGCTTCCGATTAGATCTGCTGTTGCCCACGGCAGCCAGCCACAGAACCCTCCTCTCCTGTAGACATCCTTCAAACTGCTGTGCTCGGTGCTCTTGCTCCTCGCTCTTTTTTTTTTTTTTTTTTTTTTTTTTTTTTTTTTTATCAAAGCCAAACAGGGTGGTGCTTTGCCTTAGTGAAACCCCTCTTCTCTTTGGCTCCGTGCCTGGCGCTTCCCGAGGTGCTTGGAAAGAAAGGAACAAGTCAGAGCTATTTCCTTTTGTTCTTGACTAACTCATGGGTGGAGGGAGGAAGGGATCATTTTCTGTATGAAATCCAGGATGATGTTCAAGCAATGGAGACAGTGGTACTCACTAATCCTCATTGTGTGGCCTTGCCCCAGTAGGTGCAGGGGTTTTTCCTTTGCTTTCTCTCCTGTCTCTGAAAGCCTGGCATACAATAGGTATCTGCTAAGTGGAGGATCCAGCATATTGGCCACGTGTTCAAACCTGGGCATCACACAGGGGCCATCACACGAAGCTGAGTGCACATTAATAGGAATGTGAATTAAATGCGGTGTTTGTGGCTGTGCCTCTCCCCTTGGAAAGCTCTATTCAGAGTGTGCTGTGGTATCAATCAGTCTCAGCGTTGCCCAGCCCCAAACAGGAGTTTAGTAGAAGGAGGAAAATAAAACCAGTGCTTTCTTAATTATAGTGCTGGTTTGAAAGCAGCTATCGACTGGGGCCCTCGTTATCTGTCTTTCTGTCCATCCATATATCTGTGCATCTGAGACAGTCGGGAGGTCAGATAG
Organism: Oryctolagus cuniculus; assembly: GCF_964237555.1. NCBI lineage: Eukaryota > Metazoa > Chordata > Mammalia > Lagomorpha > Leporidae > Oryctolagus > Oryctolagus cuniculus. Next base: position 10,974,938 of record NC_091436.1, read on the forward strand.
GAGCACAGCCAGAAATATGGTGCCTCCAACGGAACTGATAAGAGCCTGAGCTGTACAGATCTCTGGGGCTGGGGCCCATTCCCAGCCCCAGAGAAAACCAAGCCAACAGCACTGGAGGAAGCGCCTTGAGCGTGATGGTTTTGCCAATATCATTATGTAAAAAAAGGGATATGCTTTTACAAGTATGTTTCGTGGAACCAAGAAAATAAAAGGCTGGAAAAAAAAAAAGAGTACTGTCTTGCACATTTCTGAAATTTCATTCTGTTCTTCCTCCCAGTGCAGACTAGCTGCCTTAAAGGAGAAACCCTTTAAAAGAACATATTTGTGTGTGGAACAAGGTCATGCACTTATTGGTTTTCTGCTGCACAGCATAAATATAGCAGACAGGGAGAATCAGTTTGCTTTTACAATAGCCTTGTACTGTGCACAAAGGCTGCGGCACTTATATATTTTCTAGTGCCGGCAATGGCAAGGTATGGAGGAACCCAGAGTCGCCAGATTCAAAATTAGAGGAAAATAGCCAACTATTTGTTGCAAGAAATAAATGCATTACCTGAAACACATGCTGCTCTTTCTGTTACTACATCCCTCTGTGGGGAGGAGGGAGGTGGGTCTGGCCTACGGGATCCAAGCCTCTCTGAAGCTCTTTCATAGACAGACGACTTCCCAAGTGTTTCTCCAGTTCCCCTCTCTTCTGCGTGAATGTGTGCAGCACTGCGGCTTGACTAGTATTATCAATCTCCTTGTGCTCCTCCTCCTCCTCCTACTGATACACCAACACCTCATTTATCCAGCATCGTCAGGGGCGAGCTCTTCCACATACTGCATTTTCCAGCCAATGAACGTCACTTCTTTGAGCACCAAAATGTAGTGTTTTTTTTTTTCTATTTTGAATAGTAGTCTTTCTAAAATGTTTTATGAGCACTCACTTCCTTGGACAGCCTCACTAACATGATGTAACCTGATCACAGTGGTTTGGGGACCTACACTGGTTATGCTGTGTTACAGCCCAGGGCATCACCTAGGAGTGCTTGGTTGTGCTGCTCATCTGGCTCCAGGTCATAGCTCCTTCTGAGTTAGCGCAAGTTACTTTAATTTTCTCAGCCTCGACTTTAGCTGTGACAGAGAGATAGGCAGAAATGTCACCTATCTCATTGGGCTGATGTGAGAATGAAATTAAGTAATGTACGTGAAGTGCTGAGCATGGTGCGTGGCCCTTAGAAAGTGTTCAAGACATGTTGGCCATTCTTACTCGAAGTGAGAAATGGCTGTGGTGGCCACCACCATGCAACAATAAGGTAATCACGACGACACTGGTATTCACGTGTCACTTTAAAGATGCACAAATATTTTATGCAGCACAGTTTCACATTGTGTTCACGTTACATGACTGGTAGTGCCCTCTGGCCGCTCAGGGAAGAGTACAAGTCTCCGGAAGCATGCAAGTGGGTCAGCCCCTCTCAACTCCTTTCTCCCTGCCAGTTCAAGCTGATGCTCCCCAGGAAGGCTTCCTTCCTCTTTTTGACTCAAATGTACCTGACCCACCGGGATAGTTAGCATCCCCTCTGCCTGGTGCTCATGTGTTCTCTGGAACTTTCTGTTTCTAGGGAGGTTACTTTGTCAAGTGCATTTAGGTATGACCGTGGGCTATGTCAAGGCTTCTAAGTGTCCATCCTTTGGACAAATTCATCCAGGATGCAGAGAATGGGAAAGATGATGACAGGCTTCTAATGAGTCCAGATGGGAAGAGAGGGCAGGTTCTAAAAAGCACAGAGGGCCCAGTGAAGGTGGAAAGGCAGGGGATTCTAGGACAACCATCTCTATCTGCATGTGGATATGGCCCAGGACCAGGTGGTTGTGGCACTGAGGGTGAGTACTGAACAGGTGTGGCAGGGGCTGCGCCTCCTCTGGGTAGGGGTCCTGTTCCTGCCTGTTCTCACCTGCCTCTGTCCCATTTGCCCTCCTGGGGGTTCCTGCCTCCTTTCACTCAAGATCCAGCCCTCACTCCCGAGCCATTCCCTTGAGCTGACAATTTCACTTGACACATAGTTGGTGGTTAAATCTGGTTATCAAGAAGTGAAACTCAGTTTCTCTACTTCCAACTAGAATGTAGATTTAATCATCCCTGGAACTTCTTTACCTTCTATCCACTCTGCCAACAACTAGCGTTGGCTTCCAGCATGGCCCCTGGGCCCTCCCACTAATTTCCATGTTCTCTGCTAAGAGGTGCCACGCGTTCTGCAGTGCTGAGGCGCTGACACATGAAGCCCAGAGCACCAGTCCTCCTGCATGACTTCTGTGCATGTCGCCCAGGGAGGTGGCCTTCCAGAGTTGTATCGTGACTGCCCTGCAACAAGAAAATAACGGTTCTAGCCAGCAGTGAGAGACGGCCTTTCTCTCACATCCCAGCTCCCGCAATAAAATGTGTTTCTGGAAAGTATGTTGCTGAGGTTGTGTGAGTAAAATTGTGTTACAAGGGAGTGAGGCCAGTTGTTCAGAAGGCAGCATCCCAGGAAGTCTTGATGCGTTTCCCAGTACAAACCCATGACAGAGACACGTTCAGTGAGGTGGTGGGAGCTGGGGCCAGCTTGCCCTGCAGAATATGTGATGATGCCATGGAGTATGAAATAAATCACTGGCATAGAGTCCTCAGACAAGGTCAGGCTGTCCACTGTGACACGATCAGTGCTTCCTGAGTGCTTGCTGTCGTAATTGCTTAGTCTGTATTTCTCTGCTTTGTTGTTGGCTCTCCTGGAGCATACAAGTACCACAACTGCCAGATGTTTAAGAAAAATATATGGGCGTCAAAATAGTTCCAGTCACCTGTCTAAATGTTTTTCTATGCAGGGGAAATTCTATCATTCTCTCCTTTTTCTATCTTTTCTGTTTTCGGCTTTAGTAGCCAAATATTTTTGTTTAACTTATGGGCCGCATTGTATGGCTCCTTGGTTTAGAATTTTCTGCTGGAGGAGCGGCTCACTGTGAAGAATATTTTGGTAAACGGAAGAAAAATTGTATACTGCAAATCACAACCTCTGTTGTTCAGTTTTGTCAGTTCGAGTGTTGTTTGTGTGTATATTCCTATCCTCCCCTCATTTCGCAGCATCAGAGAATGGAGCCTTACAGTCACTCTGGATTCTTAAGATACAGTTTGACTTATTTGGTTATGGGGAGCTACCTTTCCACTATCTGCCCAAGCACATTAGCAGGAGATTGCATCAGAAGTGGAGCAGCTAGGATTCCAACTGGCACTCCTGTTGGCTGCTAGTGTCTCAAGCCAAGACGTGACCTGCTGTGCCACAACTCCAGCCCTGTAGAATGCCAGTTTTTTTAAACTTTCATTTAATGAATATATATTTCCAGAGTACAGCTTATGGATTACAATGGCTTCCCCCCCATAACTTCCCTCCCACCCGCAACCCTCCCCTTTCCCGCTCCCTCTCCCCTTCCATTCACATCAAGATTCATTTTCAATTCTCTTTATATACAGAAGATCAGTTTAGCATACATTAAGTAAAGATTTCAACAGTTTGCTCCCACACAGAAACACAAAGTGAAAAATACTGTTTGAGTACTAGTTATAGCATTAAATCACAATGTACAGCACATTAACGACAGATATCCTACATGAGGAGTAAGTGCACAGTGACTCCTGTTGTTGACTTAACAATGTGACAGTCTTGTTTATGGCATCAGTAATCACCTTAGGCTCTTGTCATGAGTTGCCAAGGCTATGGAAGCCTTTTGAATTCACCAACTCTGATCATATTTAGACAAGGTCGTAGTCAAAGTGGAAGTTCTCTCCTCCCTTCAGAGAAAGGTATCTCCTTCTTTGACCTGTTCTTTCCACTGGGATGTACTCGTGGAGATCTTTCATTTAGGTCATTTTTTTTTTTTCCAGAGTGTCTTAGCTTTCCATGCCTGAAATACTCTCATGGGCTTTTCAGCTGGATCCACTTGCCTTAAGGGCTGATTCTGAGGCCAGAGTGCTGTTTAGGACATCTGCCATTCTATGAGTCTGCTGTGTATCTCACTTCCCATGTTGGATCAGAATGCCAGTTTTTAATACCATACAATATATGGCCCTGAAGACTACTAAACTAGTGAAATGAACATTACCTGGGGTGTTTTATGAGAACAAAACCAAAGAACCCCAACAAATTCCCAGTGTAAACCTCAAGCCTGCTGAATCAGAATCTTTGAAGTGTGACCTTGGAATGTGCGTTATTCCACAGAATTCTTACATAGAGCCAAGTTTGAGGGCTACTGGCATAGTATTTGAGAGGGCAGTCCCTGAAGTCAAATTCTGTTCTGCCAGTTGATTTAGCCTGTGGCAAATCAGTTAAGCCTTGGTTTAATATTTTGTAATGGGTATAGTAAGCAAACCTGCCTCCCAATCTTATTGGGAGCATGAAATTTGATAGTGTATGAAAATCCTGTCTGCAGAGTGCTTGGCTCAAAATCAGGGCTCAGTAAGTTCCAGACATTGTGGCTTATACTTACAATTTGTGGTTTTTTTTTTTAGATTTATTTATTTATTTGAAAGGTAGAGTTAGAGAGGCTGAGAGAGAGAGAGAGAGAGAGAGAGGTCTTCCATTCTCTGGTTCACTCCCCAGGTGGCCGCAAGGGCTGGAGCTGCACCAATCAGAAGCCAGGGGCCGGCGCCGCGGCTCACTAGGCTAATCCTCCGCCTTGCGGCGCTGGCATACCGGGTTCTAGTCCTGGTCGGAGGTGCCGGATTCTGTCCCGGTTGCCCCTCTTCCAGGCCAGCTCTCTGCTATGGCCAGGGAGTGCAGTGGAGGATGGCCCAGGTACTTGGGCCCTGCACCCCATGGGAGACCAGGATAAGTACCTGGCTCCTGCCATCGGATCAGCGCGGTGCACCTGCTGAAGCGCGCCGGCTGCGGCGGCCATTGGAGGGTGAACCAACGGCAAAGGAAGACCTTTCTCTCTGTCTCTCTCTCTCACTGTGCACTCTGCCTGTCAAAAAAAAAAAAAAAAAAAAAATCAGGAGCCAGGAGCTTCTTCCTGGTCTCCCAGATGGGTACAGGGACCCAAGACTTGGGCCGTCTTCTACTACTTTCCCAGAGCTGGATTGGAAGTGGAGCAGCGAGACTCAAAACAGCACCCATATAGGATGCTGGCTCTACAGGCGGTGACTTTATTCCATACGCCACAGCACCTGCCCCTATACTTATAATTCTTAACAATAGTGGCTTTCCTAAGACATCTTTTAGTTATGCATTATGCACATGACTTGGTGGTAGCATATAACGCATCCCACTACTTGTACAATGTACTGTTGGCCATGTGTGTAAGCACGTAGTTGGTGGTAAGATGGCCTTTGCAGGAACCATCTGATCAGAGCATTCTACATTGGGCTACAGTGGCTAACCAGATGCCTAGTTCAGAACAGTGTGTTTCTTGTGGTATCCATGAAAACTAGATGAGGTGCATGGTTGACTAGTCACAGAGGATCACCCTGTTGGTAAAAGATTGTAATGTCCCCCAGAGATCATGTGTTGGGAACTTAATCCCCCAAGTCATGTGTCAATGGTACTTGACAGATGGGACCATTAGGAGGTAACTGACTGGGTCATGAGTGCTTATGCATTAATGATTAATTTATGGATTTATGGGTTATCATGGTTACAGAGGCAAGTGCTCGGGTCCGGCGCTGTGGCACAGTGGGTAAACGCCCTGGCCTGAAGTGCTGGCATCCCATATGGGTGTTGGTTCAAGACACGGCTACTCCACTTCTGATCCAGCTCTCTGCTATGGCCTGGGAAAGCAGTAGAAGATGGCCCAAGTCCTTGGGGCCCCTGTACTCACGTGGGAGACTGGGAAGAAGCTCCTGGCTCCTGGCTTCAGATTGGTGCAGCTCCAGCCATTGTGGACAATTGGGGAGTGAGCCAGCGGATGGAGGACCTCTCTCTGTCTCTCCTCTGAATTTCAAATAACACTTATTGCTTTTTTAAAAAAAGATTAAAAAAAAAAACAAGTGCTGCATTTGTTGGCTCTGTCTCACCACGTGATGCCCTACACTGCCTTTCTCTGCAGAAGACCTCGCCAGCAGAAAAGACCTCACCAGATGTTGGCGGCTCAGTCTTCCCAACCTTCAGAAGCATGAGCCGAATAAACACATGGTATTCAGTTGTAGCAACAGAAAATGGACTGTGACACAGTGTGATTGCACTTGTGATCTTTGAATCTGTAAACAGTTTCAATGAAAGGGAGCAACAAAGGGAGAAGAGACTGAATATTTTGGGGACATTGCTGGCAGCTAGTGATGGAAGACACTGATAATTTACCTCCTTCCCACCTCCTCTTCCTCTCTGCATGCCCCCTCCCCTTTGAAATAAGACATTTTTTTTTAATCCCCAGAAAGGGTTTACTTGCCCCTTACAGTCTTCCCTGGATTCTTTTCTTAGTTTTTTTTTTTTTTTTTGCTTTAGTCTTGTAAATGGGTCATGTATTTACTGGCTTTTTAAAGGGGAATTTGTCCTTGATTATAAATAATATTCTGTTCGTCTTCAAGCAGAGGCTAAATGCTTACCACAGTTACCACCTCTTATTCCTTGATGTGATTTTTACATTTGCTTCCCCTCAAAAACCACTTCATTTCTGCCACTTCCCATAAGGCAGTCAAGCTGGTAACTGTATTTTGATAGCACTTACCAACCACCAGATAGATGCCCTGACCAATGATCACTGAAAATAGCAACTCGGAGTGGGCAAGCACTTTCCTATTAACCTTTCTGGCTTTTCACACCAGTTGTCTCCAAGCTTATTTCATCTCTGTGCCACTGTCTATTCTATTAAAACCAGCACTGTGTGCACGCCATGTGTACAAATATGTGCATTTGTTTTCTGTATATTATATATTAAGGTACTTATACATAACTATTACATATCATGAAATGTGCATAAAATACAAATTGAGAAATTTGAAATAAATAGTATTTAAGACAGTTTTTAAAAATTTTATTTTAATGGCTGTAATGGTTCATTTTCTGTGTCAACTTAATTGACACATGGAATGCCTAGATACCTGGTTGAGTATTATTTTGAGTGTGCCTGTGGTGGTGTTTCTGGGTGAGAGTTCCATTTGAGTCTGTGGATTGAGGAAGGCGGATTGCTCTCCCCAGGGTGGGTTGGGTGGGTGGCCTCATGCAATCCATTGGAAGCTCCATGGAGCGAGAGATGGAGTAAGGGAAAATTCGCTCTTGTTGTATGTCTGCTTGTGCTAGAATATTTGTCCTCGCTGGCCCTTGGACTAGGACTTAAGCCACTGATGCTCCTAATCTCAGGCCTTGTGACATGGACAGAATTCATCACTGGATCTCCTGTGTCTCCAGGTTGCACAAGGCAGATCATGAGACTTTGTAGCTCCTATAATGGTATGAGTCAATTCCTTAAAAAGTCTCTCTCTTTGTCTCTTTGTCCAATCCTGACTAGTGCAATGGTACAAATAATTTTTGCTCTCATTAAACATCTTTAAGCCCCAGATATCTCTGGGCAAAGTCCACTGGCTTGTGAGGAGCCTCATTTGCACCTGCACTTGCCATAGACAACAAGTTTCTTTCTTTCTTTTTTTGGCAGGCAGAGTTAGACAGTGAGAGAGAGACAGAAAGAAAGGTCATCCTTCCGTTGGTTTACCCCCCAAATGGCCGCTACAGCTGGTGCACTGCGCCGATCTGAAGCCAGGAGCCAGGGGCTTCCTCCTGGTCTCCCATGCAGGTGCAGGGCCCAAGCACTTGGGCCATCCTCCACTGCCTTCCCGGGCCACAGCAGAGAGCTGGACTGGAAGAGGAGCAACTGGGACAGAATCTGGCGCCCCAACCGGGACTAGAACCTGGGGTACTGGCGCTGCAGGTGGAGGATTAGTCAAGTGAGCTGTGGTGCTGGCCTGATGACAAGTTTCTACACTTTGAAATCTTTGGGGCACTTGAGAGCGAGTGAGTACATTTTGTATGTACAAGGGATGTGAGTTGTTAGGAGTTATTTGGTGGACTGTGATAGTTGGCCTCCAAGGTGGCCCAGTCATCCCTGCTTCTCTGTAGTTAAGCCTTGCTTAGTTCCCTCACACACTGCATCAGGATTGCTGTGTGTGACGAAGAGAGTATGGTGGAAGTAGTGGCACATGACTGAGGCTGGGACTTAAGTACTTTTTCCTTGTTCTCTTGGGTCACTCAGTCTGGGACAAGCTGTGCCATGTTGTGGAGGCTCTTGCCACCTGATGGGAAGGCCCACAGAGTGAGGAATGGAGACCTCTTTCCATCAGCAGCCATCAACCTGCCAGCCAGATGAGTTAGCCATCTTGAAAAAGGCTCTTTCAGGCCAGCCCAGGCTTCAGATGACCGTCACCCTGGCCAACATCTTGCCTGCAGCCTCATGGGAGACCCTAAGCCCGAATCATCCTGAAAAACTGCCCACCAATTTTTGACAAAAGAATTGTGGAGATACTGAATACACTTGTGCTTCAGTATCCATGGTGGATTGATTCTAGATGCGCCCTCTGATCCCCAAATCTGTGGATACTCAAGTTCCTCAAATAACATGATGTAGTATGCATGTAAGCCACACATATCCTGCCAAACACTGTAAGTCATCTTTAAGTGACTTGTAACACCTAACACAACATAATGGCTGTGTAAATGGTTGTTATCCTGTTATATAGGGAATGGTGATGAGAAAAGTCTGTATATATGCTCAGTACAGACACATTCCCACCCCCCGCCACACCCTGCCAAATACTGTCAATCTGCAGGTGGTTGAATCTGAGGATTCAGAACCTGCAAATGCAGAGGGCTATTAATTTTTTGTCACAAAGTTTTGGGGGTGATTTGACACATAGCAATAGATCACTAACATGATTTGAATATTGGCTATCTGCTTTTCAAATATGATTTGACTTTTTATAATTTTTGTCTTATGTTACCAATAAGGATTTGGAAGAGTTATTGTGTTATTCATTTGTGGTTGCATTAGCAGTGCTGCCTTCTATGTAAGGTTTCTTTGTGGAAATCTGTTGAGCTCCTTGTCTATTAGGAGTATTGCACATGGCCTGTGATATACTATGATGCTCGGAAAATGAAGGGAAGACTGAGGGCCCACTGTCTGCACTACTGCATTTTGCCCACCTCTTCCTCCCTCACAGTTCCTTCTGCACCATGGACTTCATCTTATGACACGTGGTTAGAAGAGCGCACCAATGTCAACGTGTTATTAAATAGTAAGATTATTTTCTTTTTTGGAGGGGGCAAAATAAAAAGCAAAAAGCAAAAGTTCTAACATTTTTTCCTCATCCCAACCCAAGGCTCATTGTAGCTGTTGTCCACTTGGAAGACTTGTTTTGACAGGGCTTGTCAAACCACTGCCTGGTTTTATGTCTATAGTGTTATTGGAACACAGCAGCACTTGTTTATTTACAGATTGTCTTTGGCTGATTTGCAGCGTAGTAGCAGACTTGAGCACTTACAACAAAGGTAGTGTGATCTTCAGAATTTGAATTACACCTGTCCCCCCTCAACATGGAAAACCAGTAACTTGACGGAGAAGAAATGGCAAGACATCACCCTAGTCAAGGGATCACAATTAATGTAGCAGCCCTTCCTTATCCAGAATTGTATTTGTGTAGTTTCAGTTACCCTTGGTCAATCATGGTCTGAAAATAGAAAATGGAAAATTCTAGGCTGGTGCTCACTTGGCTAATCCTCCGCCTGTGGCGCCAGTACCACAGGTTCTAGTCCCAGATGGGGTGCCGGATTCTGTCCCGGTTGCTCCTCTTCCAGGCCAGCTCTCTGCTGTGGCCTGGGAGTGCAGTGGAGGATGGCCCAAGTGCTTGGGCCCTGCACCCGCATGGGAGACCAGGAAGAAGCACCTGGCTCCTGGCTTCAGATCGGCGCAGCGCGCCGGCCGTAGCAGCCATTTGAGGGGTGAACCAATGGAAGGAAGACCTTTCTCTCTGTCTCTTGTCTGTCTCTCTCACTGTCTAACTCTGCCTGTCAAAAAAAATTCTAGAAATAAGCAATTCATACACCTTTCTGAGTTAGTACTGTGAAATATCTCCACCCTACTCTGTCCTATCCTTGTCTACCTTATGCACACTGGATATGCCCCTTGCCTGATATCACATGGTAGCCACCTTGGTTATCAGATTGGTTATCACAGTGTCATAGTTTCCCAGTTTTGCTTAAATATTGTTCCAAAGCATAAGATTAGTGATGCTGAACACTGAGATATGCCAAAGAGAGGCCATGAAGTGTTTCCTTTAAGTGAAAAGGTTAAAGTTCTTGACTTAATGAGGCAAGAAAAACAATTGTTGACTGAGGCTGCTAAAATCTATGATAAAAATGAATCTTTTATCCATGGAATTGTGAAGGAGCAAAAAGAAATGCACACTGTTTTTTTTGTTGGTGCACCTCCATCTGCAGATGTTACAGTCACATTGTGTGATAAGTGCTTAGTTAAGGAGGAGAAGGCATGAAATTCATGAATGGAAGACACACACAGGAAACATGTTCTGATTGATGGCAAAGGGTTGTGCCAGAAAGCCTTGAGTCTGTGTGAAGACTTCAGCAAGGGTTTCCCAGAAATGAGTGACATCAAGGCGTTTACTGCAAGTAGGGGGTGGTTACACAGATTCAGCAATGGGTCTAGGCTGGAAAATATAAAGATTACCCGAGGGGCTGCATCTGCTGATGAAGAAGCTGCTGCCACATATCTGGCAGAGCTGAGGAAGTTGATTCAGGAGAAGAGACACCACCACAAATCAGGTCTTTTTTGTTATTTTAAAGACTTTAGTAGTTTTATTTGAAAGGTAGAGTGATAGAGAGGGAGAGATATAAAGAGGCATTGCATTTGCTAGTTCATTCCCCCAAATGGTCACAACACCTAGGGCTGTGTCAGGCTGGAGCCAGGAGCCAGGAGTTAGGAACTCCTTCCTGGTTTCCCACATGGGTGGCAGGGACCTGAGCACTGAGGCCAGCATCCACTGCTTTTTGAGGTCCATTAGCAGGGAGCCGGATGAGACCCAAACCAGTGTTTCCTACATTGGAAGCTGCACCAGAACACTGGCCCCCACTGCCATGAAACTTGAATCTTCTGGGAGAACATGCCTGATAGAAGCTTCATAAAAGTGCAGAGGAGGCAGCAGTCTGTAAAACACAGCAGGACAGACCAACTCTAGTATTATGTGACATTCTGCGTGGGCAAGTGGTGTGCAGAGTGAAGAACATATGCATTCGCAACAACAAAAACAGTGCAATCAGAAAGTGTAGATGGCAGCCATCTTGTTCATAGAATGGCTCCACCAGTGCCTCACCTCAGAAGTGAAAAAATATTTGAGGAGGAAAGTTTGGAATTTAAAGACCAGTAATAATAGGTGATGCATTTGGCCACTCTGGATCTGTTTGCTATGGAAACAAAAATGTCAGGTTGAATTTTTATTTTTACCTCCAGTATAACCTCACTGCTTCAGCCCTTTGGCCAGGGCATCATTCAGTTGTCAAGGCCACATACATCCACCTGGTTTTTGATGGCATCCACTCAGCAACTGATGTAGACTAGACCCTAACTGATATAATGCTGTGCTCAAATTCATTTACTATTACTGCTGCAGTAACAGTCCCCAAACGTAAAATGGATGAATCAAAGCAGAAACTGTAGTTGCCTGACAGAAGAACTTACAGAATGAAGTTGTGAACCATTGTAAAGAGTCCCTGGGGATTGATTAAAAGTTAGGGAAATCATGCAGGCAGAAAGACAAGTAAGTGGGTGGGGAAGCATTCACTGATGTGCCTGGTGGAGAAATGGAAGCACCTACTGAAGGCCACTGAGGAGCATTAACAAGTGAGGACTGGGAGGACTTGTAGAGTCATCTACAGAGGAAGGGGGGTAAGAAACTGAAGCAGAATTGGCATTCGTGGACGTTACCAAAATTTGCCAACGTGATTCAAAGTGCACAGACAGTAAAGGACAAAGTTATGGAATGCAATCCTCAGACAGAACACAGCATTAAAGTCCCTCATTTGATCAGCAAGGTATGACGACATCTGCATCAACAGTTTGATGGGCTAGAGAGACAATGACTTCGAATTACAATGTTCTTCCGAAAGATTTTGGCAAAAAAAAAAAAAAAATCTTTAACTTTTTAAGATCTACAGTCATCTGCTCCTGACATCTAGTGACATGTCATGGCTCGATGATGCAGAATCGCCTGAACCAGATGATTCTCCTTCTGACCTCTTTTCAGGGGTCACCAACAGTCTGACACTATGTCACAGGGCCTTTGTCATTTACCTAACTTCCTCTATTCACGTAAGCACTGTATCATCTCACATCATCATAAGAACAAGGATAAGTACAGTACAATAAGATATCTTTTAAAAAAGACTTGGAGGGAGGGAGGGAGAGAGAGAGTGAGTGTGAGAATGAATCTGTTTATATACTCCTTAAATGGCTGCAATGGTTGGGGCTGGGCTGGTATGAGGCTGGTATGAGGAGCTGCTTCATGGTCTCCCACGTGGGTGGCAGAATCCCAAGTACTTGGGCCATCTTCTGCTTTTCCTGGGCCATTGGCAGGGAGCTGGATCAGAAGTGGGGCTGTCAGGACTTGAACCATCATATGGGATTCTGGCATTATAGGCAGCTTCTTAACTTGCTGTACCACAATACTAGCCCCCACTAGATATTTTGAAAGACCACCTTCATATAACTTTTGTTATAATATACTCTTATAATTATCCACTTTATTGTTATTGTTGTTAACTCACCATGCCTAATTTATAAATTAACTTTGTCATAGGCATGTGTGTATTGGAAAAATCATAGTAAGTGTGGGATTTGATACTATCTGAGGTAAAGGCATCCAGCAGGATCTTGGAAGGTACTCCCATAGGTGAGAGCATAGCTCTTTACCATCTGATCCTTTACAGAAGATTTTCATTTTTGCTTAAAAAAATAAGTGGGTCCAGGGACAGATGTTGTGGTGTAGTGGTTAAGTCACTGCTTGTGATGCCCGCATCCCATAATGGTGTGCATGGGTTGAGTTCGGCCTCTGCTTGCTATCCAGCTTCCTACTAATGTACACTCTGGGAAGCAGCAGGGGCTGGCTCAAGTACTTGGGTTCTGCCCCCCAGTTGGAAAGCGTATATTGAGTTCCTTGCTCCTGTTTTGGCTGAGCCCAGACCTGGCTATTGTGGGCCACTGGGAATGCTTAGCATTAATTCATTTCTTGATTCAAAATATCAGGGACAGGCAATATGAAGTATAAAAGCCATATTTTTGTGTCTGCTCTTGACAGCACAATTCCAGGTGAGGCTTGAGGCCTGGGGCTTTGATTCTTGCAAACAGATTGAAACTCCTAGTGAACCAGCAGTAAGTAGAACAGGGAGCAGTGAAAAACTCTTTCTCCTGCTGTTCTCTCACAACACAGTCAATACAATATTTCTCATGCCAGGTATCGGGGGGCTCTACCTGGCCCCAAGCAAGCAAGCGATTCAGTAGTGAACACCTGCTGAATATCCTCTAGTTCAATTCAACTCTGTCACTGTCTACCTGGAGATAGTGTCAGATCCCACGGGTTGACGGCTCAGTCCCAAGACTGCCTCTACTTCAGATGCCAGTCATAAGTAATAGGATGTCACCTGTGCTTCTAACCATTGGCCACAAATTGAGGTTTCCATGACCCCCTCCTGGGGTTTAATTAACTTGCCAGATGGCTCACAGAACTTGGGGAAACCGTTGCTTACATCTACTGATTTATCTGAAAGGCTATTGCAATGGCTACAGATGAGTGGCTAGATGGAAGATGTGTATATGGCAAGGTATATGAGAAGGGGTGTAAAGCTTGCATGCCTTTCTCAGCGTACCACCCACCATGTGTTCAACTATCTGGAAGGCTTTGAACTCAATCCTTTTGGGTTTTTATGGAAACCTCATTATGTAGTTATGATGGTGAAATCATTGACCATTGGTGGTTGACTTAACCTTCAGCCCATCTCCCTTCCCTGGAAATTAGGAAGGGGGGCCCTGAAACTTTAATCATGTCTTGGTCTCTCCTGTGGCCAGTTCCTATCTTGAAGCCATTCGGGCTGCCGGCCACCAGTCAACTCCTTTGTATATAAGAAGACATCATTTTGGAGATTCCAAGGATTTGAGGAATTGTATGCTGGGAAATGGGAAAGAAGAGCAAATGTGTATTTCACAACACCCTCAACAGTAATCTGGCAATGCAAATGACAGGGTGAATCTGTACCATGGCATCTATTTTTTAAACGGGTTTTTGAATTTAAATATGTTTTATTTGAATGGCAGAGAGAGAGCGCGCGAGAGAACAATATCAATCTTCTATCTTCTGGGTCACTTCACAAGTGCCCTCAACATGTGGGGCTGGGCCTAGCTGAAGCCAGGACCCTGGAACTCCATTCAGGTTTCTCACATGGGTGAAAGAGACTCAAGTACTTTGGCCATAATCTGCTGTCTCCCAGCGTGCACTTTATACCATGGAACCTTTATATATGGTTGAAATAAACATTATTAACCATTCTTTCTACCCATGCTATCTTTTTTTTTTATTATTATTATTTGACAGAATTAGTGAGAGAGAGAGACAGAGAGAAAGGTCTTCCTTCTTGGTTCACCCCCTAAATGGCCGCTATGGCCAGAGCTATCCCTATCCGAAGCCAGGAGCCAGGTGTTTCTTCCTGGTCTCCCACGTGGGTGCAGGCACCCAAGCACTTGGGCCATCCTCCACTGCCTTCCCGGGCCACAGCAGAAAGCTGGACTGGAAGAGGAGCAACCAGGACTAGAACCTGACGCCCATATGGGCTGCCGGCGCTGCAGGTGGAGGATTAACCAAGTGAGCCACCAGCCCCAGTACCCATGCATTCTTAAGTGATAATACAAAGGTGTTTGTTCCTCTGTTTTCTCAGAGCTATTGTCTTTGATTCCTCTTCTCCTTGTATTGTTCTTCTCAAAGATGGTTGCCTAAGTGGCACTTTTTCATCCAAGCTCAGATATGTGCAACCCCTACATAGATGCCTTTTCTGAATACCTAGTCTATGGTGGCCCTTCTGATATCAGACCCTCATTATTCTCTCATTGCTCTACATTTTTTTCATTATGCTTATCAATATCTGAAAGTATTTTATTTTCTAGAAAACAAACTCCTAGATTGCAACTTAACTGTCTCTAGGGCTAAAAAAACATACAGTTTGATCATTTGAACATGAACAGGAGAGACGTCTGATGTTATTTAAGACTGGCTGTAGAATGGGTATTGTATCATGGCTCATAAATCATGTAATTGCTGGGGAAAGGTTATTGCCTGAATAAAATATGTTGCTTTTTTTCTCTGCTCTGGGTTCATTAATAGTATCAGTTAGATCAATGATTTTTTAAAAAACTTTAGAATAATACATTTGCTTATTTCTACCCTATTTAGTTGTATTTTATTTTTCAGTGCTACTGTTCTTGTTCTTCCAGCTCCTTCAGTTTTCTGAACTTTCATTATATTTTATAGATAATATTTTATATCTCGGATGGGAGTATTTGCTTTATACCCTCGCAGAATATTCTGTTGTCTATATCCCTCAGAGAACAAAAGCTTGCTTTTGCTGCCTCTGTTGATTCTTGCATGCTGACTTGTTTCCCTGTGGTGTCTGTCATCTTTGTGTGTGTGAGCCTGTCTGAGTGTGAGTTCATCTTCAGGAGGGATTTTTACCCTCAGGATTTTTTTTCCTAGATACGATAAACTTCTGACTGCTCTTATCTTGTTTTCCATTTACCCTTCTGGGGCCTAATGGGTTACAGTGGTTCTATACCAATGTTTTCACATTGTGTTGTATGCATAACACCCAATCTACTATCTTAAGTGTACAGTTCAGTGGTGTAAAATAAATATACATTGTTGTGCAACTGATTTCTAGAACTTACAGAGTTGAAATTTTACACCCACTTCCCTCTCAACCCTCATAGCCGCCATCCTCCTCCTGTTCCTATGAGTTTTGTATCCTTTCTCAGCTGTGTTCTCTCAGCATGTGGATGTACGGTTGTGAGCACTACACCATGTGCACAGCAGATACTAAGCTCCAGTGTCCCCTGGGTCAGTCTTTACTCCGCATTGTCCTACGCTGTTGGCTTCCTTGCTGAGCCCCTAAACCAATGCAGTGAGTTCCTAAATTCAGTTTCATAGCCCAGGAAAATATTCAAGGCTCCCAGTTTCATGCAGGAGATTACTTCAAGCTTCCTGCCTTGCGAGGGCCCAAGACCTTGTCTCCTGCTCTGGTGCAGGCATAAAAATTTGAGTCCCAAGCCCCTTAGGCTGTATCTGTTTACAACATCCCTGTCATCGGGTTAACGTCATCTCTTACTTATTTTTCTTGAATTGGTTTTTATTTGTGGCATTTTGAGCTTTCTTTCCTTTACTTTGAGTAAGCATTAAAAAATGCTTTGTTCAGCATTTTCTGGTGTTTAGAGTGTGCATGTGCATATGTGTGCATGTGTTTGTGTGTGTGTGTGTGTGTGTGTGTATCCTATCAGATCTTCTTAGGCCATAGTGCCAATAGACATTTATTTGTTCATTCAATACTTTTTGAGCATTTATGGTCTACAGAATGATAAGCCTTAAATGGTGAACAGTGAATCTTCTGAACTCCAGCAACTACGGAAAATGTTTAGTCATACTCTACCAAATGGCAAGATATAGATGTTACTAATTTGGGGCAGTGGAATCCATGTTTAGCCTAGACTCCACACAGAAAGCTGCTGTTGCCGTAGCTGCAGAATCAGCCCTTCCTCAGGCTGTGCAGTTGTGAAGAACCCAGGCACCAGGCACGGAGCACAGAGGTGCCGCTTCAACCGTCTGGGAAGTGAGCCGGTGCATGCAAGATCTCTGTCTCTCCCTCCCCCTGTGTTGCTCTGACTTTCAGATTAATAACAGAGACACATGGAAGGGCTGGCGCTATGCCACAGTGCCAGCCCAATAAATAAACCTTAAAGAGAGAGAGAGAGAGAGAGACAGACAGACAGACATGGAGTAGGGGCAGGTGGTGTGAGAGAGTACTCCCAATCTACTGGTTCATTCCCCAATCAACCAAAATCCTGGGGCTGGGCCAGGCCAAAGCTGGGAGCTCGGAACTCAGTCCGGTTCTCCCACCTAAGTCATCACTCTGCTTCCCAGGATCTGTAGTAACAGGAATGCTGGGACCAGGCACTACAGATAATTATTTTCAAGATTTGTTTATTTGAAAGGCAGAAGTCTGGGGATGAGGTAGGGTGGGAAGAGATAGAGAGGAGAGAGGAGAGAGAGCATGTATGGCTGTGATGGTCAGGGTTGGGCCAGGCCAAAGCCAGGAGCCTGGAAGTCCATCTGGGTCTCCCGTGTCGGTGGCAGGGGCCCCAGGGGGCTGGATTGCAAGTGGAGCAGCTGGGACTGGAACCTATGCCTATATGGGATACTGGCATTGTGGGCTCTGGCTTAACCTATTGTGCCACAATGGTGGTTCCTAGAGTCGGTTTTGCACCAAGGTACTCTGATACAAGATGTATGTGTCTTAATCCCTAGGCCAAATGCTCACCCCAATTTGCTGATATTTTGTTAAGAATTTTTGCATCTATGTTCTATGTTCGTGAGGATTTTTTCTATAGTTTTCTTTTTTGGTACTCTTTCTGTTTTTGGCATTAGGGTAATATTTGTTATGTAAAATAAACTGAAAGTATTCTTTCCTATTTTCCTGAGAGAGATTATGTAGAATTGGTGTTAATTCTTCTTTAAATGTTTAGTACAGTTTTTCAGTGAAGAACTGTATTAATTGAATTTAAAATTTATGAATTCAGTTCCTTGAATAGTTACAGAGCTATTCAAATTATCACTTGATATTGGGTGAGTTGTGATAATTTATGTTTTTGGAAGAAGTGGTTCATCTTTTCTAAGTTGCCAAATTTTTGTGTGTTTTGTTCTGAGCATGCTGATAATTGGCAGGGGACATGGTGAGGGAGAGCAAATGTGCTGACACAGCCCTGGTGGGTGTGGGTGGGGGGTTACTTTGGGCTCCCTTGCAGAACCTCACAAGGTGGAAGTCTAGGCTCCCCACTCCCCTTTTGCTGGAACAGGTCGGGTCACAGTGTTTTCTGTGGCTGGAGTAGAGTGTCTGAACTTTTTCTGTCTTGCTTGCCTGGCTCCTTTCTGGTCTTTTGGTTGGAGAGAGCAAGCTTTTGTTGGGGCTATTTTTGTCTGCACCCATTGGCCTTTTGGAATTGCCAATTTCTTCACTTCCAAGTCTCGGATACATGAGACAAAAAGAAAACTCAGGGAACTCAACACTGTGTTGTTTGAGTCCCGAGGTCCCTGTCCAGTCTGCCTCTTTCTTATCCTTAATTTATGTAGATGCATTCATATAATGTCCAGGATTTCTCATTGTAATTAGTGGGAGAGATAGGAAAAGTACATCAACATTGTCTTTATGAAGGATGATTATTTTTTAAAAGACTGAACTTGTTATGTTATTTTAGTCTAATTATTAAAATTCCATATGCTTATTAAAACCCCGATAATAGAGAAAGAATGAAATCGAAAGTAGCTATTGCGCTGGGTAAGATTGTGAAGCATGGATGTGGTGAGGTAAGGCTGAAAGCACGGTATAGGCAGGGTAAGGGTTTTACAAAGCTTTTCTTCATTTCACTAAAGCTTTAGACACATTTTACCCACATATTTCTCGGTAACTAAGTTTTTGATTTTAACAAGATTAAGCTGCATAGAGGTGGACTTAAGAAAACTTGATTTATGTAGGTTTGGATTCACAAAGTGAATGGGATTCCAAATTTTACTCTGAATCCTACAAAACTTTGCAAGGGCCCTTGTGTTGTAGAAAGTCACTAGGAATAACTATATTCGATGATCATCTTTGGAATTTTTGGTGTAAGCATAATTCATATAAAGATGTACAATAAGCCTTCATTTAGAAAGTGCTTTGCTATCATATGCTATATTACATTTGCTTGTGGTCAAATCATTTCCAACATCTACTTCCTGATATAGGACTTGAATACACCGATCTATGAGGCACATATTATTCTTGCATTCTGACTCCAGCATCATAATATGGTTCCACCGAATTATTGGTAAAAAACATTTTCAGTGAGATTTCCTGTCCTGGCTGTAAACTGCAGTCAGGCGTTGATGCTTTTCACATTAGCGTCGTGACGCTGAGTGTTACTGTAATGGCATTCTCGTGTCACACAACACTAGGGTCTAAATGAGTTTTCCCTAAAAGAGGTGGCCCCAGCCATTTCACATCATTTCTTTCAATTCCTCTGTTTCAGACATTTCCCCATCTTGTTTCATCTTCCTGCTAGAAATAGCTACAATGCACAACACAAATTACCATTTTAACTACATTGTAAAGCAGTTATTTAAAAACGAGGATCTGTATTTCAGATACCCAAACTTAAAGTGGAGGGGGGTAGTCAGCTCACACCTCAAAGGATAAAAAGGTATACTAATCTTAAAAAGCAAAACAGACCACACATTTTCTTGACCATTTTTTCTACAAAGGAAAGCCATTGTGTCCTGTCGCTGACCATGTCACCCGTGATGGGGTCCCCTCCACCCTTACCAACGTTTTCTCCCATTGATTGTTGACTTCCTGTGACATCCCATCACAACCCATTAGCACTGAAAACTGACAAGTCCAGCTGCAGCAGCAAAATGGCAGGTTTGAAAGAAACCGTGACGAGCACAGGCACAGCTCGGCTGTTAGGACCCACGCAAGAGCCTAAGGCAGCCACTCCCTCTCCCCACCCCCGTGGCTCCTGGCAAAGGTCGGCCAAGTCAGCAGATTTTCCTTTAACCTAGAGTTGGAGGTCTCAAGGAAATTAGGAGTGTTGCTTAATTTTTACTTTCACTTTCAAAGGAGCGGGGTTGAGGGATGGGAGAACGCAGCTGACTAGCGTGCTTTTGCTGAGAATGCTCATTCACATCACACCTCTTCTCAGATGCTCCCGGACGCTGTGCTTCAACCCCGGCCGTGTCTGCAGTAGGAGCCTTGTTCTCGTTATTTTTCTGTTCAGTAGAGTTACGTGTGTCTGTGTCCGAGAGCTCCAGTAATGGCAGTAGCAAGCATTCCTTGTGATTGTACCGTTGACTGCCCAGGGGAGAAAAGTGACAACTCCAGATTTCCAATAGACCTTGTATTTGCAGAGATATAAGTTCAAGCAAGGGCAGCCAACGTGTCAAAATCTTGAGCGCCAAGGCTCAAGTTGAATCTGACTGTAGTTAAAAAGCCAGATGTAAGTTTTGTACAGTCAAATATGATATGGAGTGACTGAGAAAAGAGTGATCACCATCTATGTAGGTGAAAAGTCTAACTACAAATGCTTATTGAGTCAAGGATAGATGAGAAGAAAGAACTAAATGAAACATCAGCATTGAGCAGGGGTTCCCCTATCCCAGTCCCCATGGCGGAGGGGGTGCAATGGACAAGACTACCAGCATTGAGGTTCAGCCTCAGAAATGGGCAGTGGAAGTCATTGTTTAGCCCCATTCATAGCAGTGACAGGAAGATGGTTTTAGGAGGGAAAACAAGCCCAGGTACCTTAAATGTGTTTTCTGGTCAGCTACACCATGAAGCCTGTGTGTGCTTGGGGGTTCCCCCTCATCCCCTCACTTCTGATTATGAAGCTGCAATGTGTTTCCTCCTGATGCTGTGAGGGTTGGCCACCTCAGAAGTCTGGGGGCTTGGACAGACCTGCTTGCACGCCACCCACTCATTGTGAGCTCTCTCTGGCCCCACCAGACCCCTATTCTCTATCCCTTTGGCAAAGTGGCTTGCGCTGGCAGAGGAAAGGCCTGAAGGGCAACCCCAGATCCTAGGCCTTGGGGCCTCCCAGCTGGACCTCGTTCCACCTGCCAGAGTTTGGGCTGGCCCGGTCAGAGAGAACTCCTCCATGATACCATACAACCTATAGTAATCAGGCTTGACTTGGACATGGAGCCACGTCACTTTAGTGGCCTGTCTGGTGCTTGTTCTTGTATCTGACCCACTGAACCTGCAAGCTGGGGATTTATCTCCAAACCACTCCTTTTCTAAGCCTACCGGGTCCTTTGAGGAGCTCTGGCCCTACCTTGTCCTTGGTGCTCAAATGATGACCTTGTGTATGTTGGTGCTCCAAGCCCTGGATTTTTGTTCCATTCTTAGCATCCGCAGAATCAGCATCCTTGTCCTGTTTCTGGGCTACCTCCCCTGACACCAGCTGTGTGCCTCCCGGAGCTCTCTCAGATCACCTGTTCTTCCCCCAGCTAAAACAGCCCTCCAAATTTGTCTGGGTCTCGGTCTTTGACTGAAGTAAGCTTCCTGGTTTAGGTTCATCTTTGGACTCTGGCTGTGTGCACCAGAACTTCTTTTAACCTCCCTGTGACTTTTTCCATGCTATGAGCCCAGATGACTGCCCATCAAGTGTATGACCAATTCAGACCTGGCTTGTTCTAGCCCATCCACAATTCTCTTGGTACCTGGGAGTTGGTTCAGATGAAACCTAGAAACCTCTTCTTGTTACTTTACAAGGTTCTGGTGCTTGTTTCTGTGCGTGAGACAGGTCCATTTAAAACTGCCATGATATGACAGATACTGACTTATCATCAATAAAGCTTTATTAAGTACCTCTGGCTGCAAGCCCGAGTGTATATGAGGTTAGAGAGCTGAGGTGCAGAGAGAAGTCCTGGAGTGGAAATGGGAGATGTGGTGGTGCATCAGCTCATATAGCATGCATTTACAAGACCCTCTCATGAAGAATTCTAAGTTCTTCTTTCAAAAAAGTATGTCACAAAGAAGGAAAAACCAGGAGGGCAACAACAGTGATTGTGTGCTTGTTGCTCGTTAGGTAATAAGTCTCCCTCCCTCTTCAGACACACACACACACACACACACACTCACCTACCCTCTAACATTGTCAGAAATTCAGGGGAAATGGAATTAAAGTGTATCTTTATGGGACTGGTGGTGTGGCATAGTGTGTAAAGTTGCCATCTGTGACATGGGCATGCCCATTTGGACATGGATTTGTGTCCATTTCTCATCCAACTCCCTGTTAATGGTCTGGGAAAAGCAACAGAAGATGGCCCAAGTGTTTGAGCCCCTGCCATACATGTGGGAGACCCAGATGGAGCTCCTGGCTCCTACCTGCAGCCTGTCCCAGTGCCGGCCATTGTGGCCATCGGGGGAGTGAACCAGTAGATAGAAGTTTCTTCTCTGACTCTCCCTCTCTTTCTGTGACTTTTTTCTTTTAAGAAAGATATATTTATTTTGTTGTAAAAACTTCTGAAATCTATGCATAAGAGGCATTCCAAAGTTTGTGGAAAATGTATATTGTGAACAAAAGGCACAGATTTAAAAAATTTTTTGCAACCCAGCAAATTTATTTTTACTTCCATTTTCCATGAACTTTTTGAGTGTCTCTTTGTGTGTTTGTGTATGTATACTATCTTAGTTAATTTAGGGGCCAACGTTGTAGTGTGGTAGGTTAAATAGCCACCATAGCATCATCCCATATTGGAGCGCCAGTTAGAATCTTGGCTGCTCTGCTTCCAATTCGGCTGCCTGCTGATGCATCTGGGAAAGCAACAGAAGATGGCACAAGTGCTTGGTCCCCTGCCCCCATGTGGGAGTCCCAGATGGAGTTCCAGGCTCCTGGCTTTTGTCTACTGAGGCCAGGCAGTTGTAGGCATTTGCAGAGTGCATCAGTGGATAGAAGATTCTCTCTCTCTCTCTCTCTCTCTCTGGCTCTGCCTTTGAAATTTAAAAAGAAAAGATAATAAAAATTACACTATTTTGAACACAGCCCATGGGGGGGTTGATTCTAAGACCTTCCATAGATGTTAAAATCCACAAATTCTTCATTTTCTTCTATAAAATGGTACAGTGTTTGTCACAGGGGTCAGGAACGTCCAGCCTGCAGGCAGTATAAGGCCCATGAAATAATTTGCTCTGGCCCTGCCCAAGCAACTACAGGCAGGACTTGAAATTCAGTAAATCTGCAGCAAGTTAATTTTTATTATGATAAATTTGTATGCTCACCAATCTCCAAGTGGCCCTTGGCAGAGAAAAGGATCCCCACCTGGTTAACCTATGAACATCTTTCTGTATACTTCAAATAATCTTCAAATTATTTGTGTATAATACAATGTAAATGTTATATATATTCTGTCATATTAGAGAATGATGATAAGAAACATATTTGTATATGTTCAATACAGATACAACTTCAAGAAATTAAGAGGCAGAGCTCCCTCCCTCCCTGCCTCCCTCCCTCTCATCCGCTGGTTCACTAACCAGATGCCTACAGCCACCCAGGCTGGGCCAGGCCAAATCCAGGAGCCAGGAAATGTGATTGACCTGCCTTGAACACACAGAACGTTGTTGTTTCCTGTCTCACCCAGCACCTACCATAAAAGACACAGCTTAGCCACAGCATCTGTCTGGCTCCTCACCTGGATCCAGGCACCTATCTAGCTCACCTAGTCGCAGCCCCTCATGCTGGGCCAAGTGATTTTTCATTATGCAGCCAAACACTTCCTGGCACGCTGTGTTCCTTACTGCGTGGGGGAGTCTCTTGCTTTGCGTTTCTCGTGTCAGCCCCACAAACCTTGAAAAGACTCCACTGCCTCCTGCACAGCTCTAAAGGTCCTTTGTGGTCATGAGCTTTGGCCCCACTGCCAGTTGCCCTCCAGTGGCCCTGGTCCCTGTTCATCGCCCTGTAGCATCCCCACCGAGTGTCACTGTGTGTGGCACTGAGTGGGTGAGGCTGTTTAAATCAACCACATAGCATTCGACTTTAGCTCATTTTAAGCTAACATTTTAGGTCTGATTTGTGGATTAGGGGACAAAATGGTAAAAACTTCAAATGGGAGTTATCAACTGCAATGTTTAACAAATTTCAAAGCAAATTTATACACATCTAGAGGTTATTGAAGTAGATAATTGTATTGAAGTTTAAAGTTCAAAAATTATCTATACCTGTGTGGTGAGTTATATATGTGAGTTATTGGTGTTGTGTATGTGTGTATAGAAGCACACATGTATTTGGTCACTTGCATTTACATACATGTCTCTCCACATTATACCTTTGATTTAAATTATCTGAGTCCAGGTAGAATTTGGACCTGAGTGAAATGAAGATGAGATTTCAACATGTAAAAGAGGGATATCTATTATAAAGCAGATATCAGCATGAATTCTTTTGAGATTGTTTTAAATACTTAACTATGCATAAAAAGATATTTTGATTTGATTTGTGAAATAACTGTTTCTGTGAAGTTGAAAGTAAATACAATCTTATTTAAAATGCACTGGGAGGAAAGACAAATGGCTAATTAACATATGAAAAATGTTCAAACTTATGAGTATCAAAGAAATGTAAATTAAAAGAACACTGAGACTTTTTTGTCTATCAAATTGGCAAATTTAAAACGTTATTATACTCAGAGTTTGTGAGGATGAACATTTGTTGGGAGAGTGCTTTGGCAATACATACACACACATACATATATATTTAAAATGTTTATACTTTTTGTCTCAGTAATCCTACTTCTAGGACTTTATCCTAGGGAAATATTGAAATATTTATAAAGCAACATTATGTTTAGTAGCTATAAATTAAAAACAACAAAATATCCATAATAGGAGAGTAGGAAAATTATAATGGCTCTACGTGAGACATCTACAAGACAATATCTTTAGTATAATAAATAGTATGCTTATAGATACAAATACAAAAAAAAGGCCTGAAAAGGGTTGGGCATTTGGTATAGTCATTGAGATGCAACTTGGGACTCTCACGTTTCCTACTGAAATGCCTAATGGTTCAAGTGCTTAGGTCCCGGCCAGTTACTTGGGAGACCTGGATTGAGTTATGGGCTCCTGGTTTTGGCTTGGCCCAGTGCAAGCTGTTGTGGGCATTTGGGGAGTGAATCAGTGGGTGGAAGATCTCTGTCTCTGCTATTCAAAGACTAGACAGAAATATATCAAGATGCTAACTAGGCTGGGTATCTGGCCTAGTGGTTAAGATGCCAGTTAGCATGCCTACTTTCTGCATTTTTATATTCTTCTGTGTTTCCAAAATTTTTTGGATAATTCTATTTGTAAGAAGCCTAAATACAACACTTTAAAACTTCATTGGGAGCAATCGTTTGGTGCAGAGGTTGAAATGCGACTGGAAATGCCTGCATCCCTTATTGGAGTGCCTGGGTTTGGATCCCGGCTCTGCTTCTGATTCCAGCTTCCTGCTAATGTGCACTTGGGGAGGCAGCAGGTGATGGCTGAAGTAGATGGGTCCCTCTCACCTGTGTGGGAGACCCAGCTTGAGTAACCAGCTTCTGATTTTGGCCTGGTGTAGCCCTAGCTGTTGCAAGCAATTGGTAAGTGACCAGTGGATGGAAGAACTCTGTCTTATCTGTCTGTTTTTTATAAAATAAAATAAATATTTAAAGAATGTACTGGGATGTGTTTCAGGCAAGATGTCACTGTGCGAATGCAGAAATTGCTCTTGTGTCCCACCGTACAGGAATCAGGGGCCACATAGAATATTGTTAAGTGTGCTAGAGGAAAGAGAAAGGCACAGACGCAGTGGGGCAGAGCTGCACAGGAGTGGACATTGGTTGAGACTTGGGGCTGTGCGAGGTGGAGGTGAAAGAACTGAGTTTGGGCTCTGGGACTTCGATTTGGATGCAGAACAGAGGAGGTAAGTGGTAAATCTTGCGGCAGGCTCCTGTCATGAATTTGGTCAGCTCAGGCATTGGGCTTCCATGTATGTGAGTGGAAGCTGGGCAAACGCCTAACTTACCTGGATCTTTAGCAGGTAACATGCTGCTCACCTGTGGCAGGGGGCAGATGCAACAGTATCTATGTGACTAGAAGGCAGACTAAGGCATGTCCCAGCATAAAGTCAGGAGCAAGGAGGACCCAGCAGAGTGAGGCTGCTTTTCTGAGCTGTGGACCCCTGGAGAGCTTGGCAGGTGCATCCCAGGCAGAGGAGGGGAAAAGCCTCCTGTCTTGGCAGGGAATGATTTTAAAAAATGTATTTCCTGAAGCCAGGAGTCAGGAACTCCATCCCGGTCTCCCACGTGGATGGGTCTTGGACAGGGACCAAGAACTGGGGCCATCTCCTGCTTCCCAGGCACATAAGGAGCAGAGTTGCTGGGATTTGAACTGGCACTCTGATGTGGGATGCCAGCATTGCAAGTTGCAACTTAACCTGCTGTGCCACAAGACTAGCCTCTGGTAATGATTTTGGTGGCAAATTCTTGTGACCTAAACCAACCATTACCTTTATTATTATTAGTTATTAAGATACTGGAGAAGGAGATATAAGAGCACTGGAGGAGGGGCTGGTGCTGTGGCGTAGCGGGTAAAGCCGCCACCTACAGTCCTGGCATCCCATATGGATGCCAGTTGGAGTCCCGGCTGCTCCACTTCCGATCCAGCTCTGTGCTGTGGCCTGGGAAAGCAGCAGAGGATGGCCCAAGTCCTGCACTCACGTGGGAGACCTGGAAAAAGCTCCTGGCTCCTGACTTTGGATTGGCGCAGCACCGGCCATTGTGGCCATTTGGGGAGTGAACTAGTGGATGGAAGATTTCTGTCTCTCTGCCTCTCTGCAACTCTGCCTTTCAAACAAATAAACAAAACAAAACAAAACAAACAAACAAAAAAACCCAAAAAACACTAGAGGCAGACTGTCCCAGTGGTCTAGCAGCCCAACAACGCAATCAGAGATCCGGGCTGTCTCTGACATTCTCTGCTCTGCTGAGCTGGCTGTTTGTTATCTTAGGGGCTGTAAGATGGAAGCTGCAGTTCCAGGCATCACAACTCCTCCCCTCTCTGAAGCCCACCAAATTGAATCTAACAATATAGAAAGGAGATTCTACTGGGTCACATGGTTCCCTGTGCCTTCCGAAGTGCCCGAGAAACTGAATGACTGGCAAAGGGTAACAGAAGGTCACAGCAGTGTTAGGCCAGTCACCATCTATTGTTTTGGCATTTCGCCACTCATAATAAAACTGGAATTTATTAACAAAGAAGTGGGGGCTGGCTGTTAGGTAGGCAATGCCCATGCAATATGAACTCTGAAATAAAATTGGAAGAGGCCGGCGCCGCGGCTCACTAGGCTAATCCTCCGCCTAGCGGCGCCGGCACACCGGGTTCTAGTCCCGGTCGGGGCGCCGGATTCTGTCCCGGTTGCCCCTCTTCCAGGCCAGCCCTCTGCTGTGGCCAGGGAGTGCAGTGGAGGATGGCCCGGGTGCTTGGGCCCTGCACCCCATGGGAGACCAGGAAAAGCACCTGGCTCCTGGCTCCTGCCATCGGATCAGCGCGGTGCGCCGGCCGCAGCGCGCCGGCCGCGGCGGCCATTGGAGGGTGAACCAACGGCAAAGGAAGACCTTTCTCTCTGTCTCTCTCTCTCACTGTCCACTCTGCCTGTCAAAAAAAAAAAAAAAAAAAAAAAAAAATAAAATTGGAAGAACTCACACCTGGGAAACTATAAATAATGGAGGAATCTGAAAATTACTTTTTTAAAAAAAATTTTAAGGATTTATTTATTTATTTGAAAGAGTTACCCACAGAGAGAAGGAGAGGCAGAGAAAGATAGAGAGAGATGTCTTCCATCCCCTGGTTCACTCCCCAGTTGGCCACAATGGCTGGAGCTGTGCCAATCTGAAGCTTCTTCCAGTTTTCCCTGGTGGGTGCAGGGACCCAAGGACTTGGGCCATCTTCCACTGCTTTCCGAGGCCACAGCAGAGAGCTGGATTGGAAGTGGAACAGCCAGGACTTGAACCGCTGTCCATATGGGATGCCAGCACTGCAGGTGGTGGCTTTACCCACTATACCACAGTGCCGGCCCCTGAAAATTACTTTAGAATAATTACATTTATGATATCCAATAGGATACAGCAGCAATAATGATAAACATGAATTTAGTAGGTAATTATCTCAAGAATAGGTGGATATAAGTAACAACCAATCAGAAATCTTGGAAGTGAAAAATATAGTTACCAAAATAAAAAAGCAACCCTTAGAATGAAATCATTAGCTGAATATAGTTGAAGAGATGGAGATGGAAGCCAGGATTTTACGTATCACCTGGAATTTTATATCGAGAGAAAAATCTGAAATTGTAAAGGAAAAGTAAGATACATGGAAGGTAAGATGAGAAATTACAAATTGTTATGGGTTACTTAAAAATTCACAGAAAGTGGATTTATTTTAGTACAAAAATTTAAAATCCATGCATATAAAGTATCTTCAAAAAGTTACTTGAAAATGCTTTTATGAAAAAACTATGGATTTCAAAAATATTTGGCACCAAAATAAATTTCTTTCTAATTCCATTTTTTAGGAACTTTTTGAAGGACCTCATGCAATAGATATTTCTAAAAGACTGTAGGAAAGAATAACGTTTCAAGAGATAATGGCCAGAACTTTTCACTTTTCTGGAATTAAAAGTAGACAAGAATCCTGACATGAAAAGGGCATTTTGCTTGCTAATCAGAGCAAAAACCTCATACAAAGATAGATCTTAGTGAGACTGCAGGAAGGCAGAAATATATAGAGAGAAATGAACAGGTAACAGAGAGCAATGCAGATTGCTTACACAGAAACACAGTCACAGGGATGGCAACGTTTTCACTGGCAGTATCTGATGCCACAAGGCGGTGGAACGTCTTAGAAGCGCAGAGGGAGAACAACTTCCAAGCCAGATCTCTACACCTGGCTCAGTCCTTGCTTTCAGAGCAGATGAAACATGAGAAAGGAAAAGAACACAAATAAAACAAACACCCAATATAGATCAGAGGCCTAAGCAGACAAGCAAAGATTTCAAAAATAGCATAAAGCATGGGAAAAGTCTTTGTGATCTTAGGAAAGGCAAAGATATCTCAGATACGACACAGAAGAGCAGAAGAAGAAAAGAAAAACAATTGATAAATTCAGCATCAAAATTAAAAACTTTCACTTCCCCAAACTTACTATGAAGATAATAAAGAAGAAAATATTTGCTATATGTGTATCTGACAAAATGTTTGCATTCAGAATATAGAAATCTCTTAGAATTGAAAAACAAAAGATGAACAACCCAAAACAAAATATTTGAGCCCTTTCAAAAGAAGATAAATGAAGCTGTCCACAAATAGAGGTAATGAAAAGGTTATTAATGTGATTAACCATCACTATGTATCCACTGGAATTGTAAAATTAATGGAAAAGGGGCCGGCGCTATGGTGCAGTGGGTTAAAGCCGGCATCCTATATAGGCGTCAGTTCTAGTCCCGGCAGCTCCTCTTCTGATCCAGCTCTCTGCTATGGCCTGGGAAAGCAGTAGAAGATGACCCAAGTCCTTGGGCCCCTGCACCCATGTGGGAGACCTGGAAGAAGCTCCCGGCTCCTGGCTTGTGTCGGCGCAGCTCCGGCCATTGCAGCCATTTGGGGAGTGAACCAGCAGATGGAAGAC
Organism: Oryctolagus cuniculus; assembly: GCF_964237555.1. Lineage (NCBI taxonomy): Eukaryota > Metazoa > Chordata > Mammalia > Lagomorpha > Leporidae > Oryctolagus > Oryctolagus cuniculus. Next base: position 11,004,433 of record NC_091436.1, read on the forward strand.
CTCTCTCTCTGTCTCTACCTCTCTCTGTAACTGTCTTTCAAATAAATAAAATAAATCTTTAAAAAAAAAATTAAAGAAAAGGCTTTCATTGTCCAGTGCTGACAAGGTATATAGGACAAGTGAATGTCTCATAGACTGCTTTTGGAGATAGCAAATGGTTCCAACCACTTTGGAAATCTGTTTAATAGTGTCTTTCACAGTTTAAAATACACCTACCACAGCATCCAAGTGTTCCACTCTTAGGTATTTACCTGAAAGGAATGAAGATATGTGTCCATACTACTATGTTCACAGTAGCTTTAATCACAATAGCCACACCTGGAGATAGCCTTAGTATCCATCAACTGGTAAATCAATAAATAAGGTATATCCAATATATTGACTATTACCCAGCAATCAAAAGGAAACAAACTAAGAAGCATAGTAGCATAGCTAAAATTTAAAATTGTCCTGAAGCCAGATATGAGTGTAACATTTCTTTTCTATAAATTATGAAATAATCTATAGTAACATAAAGCTTATCTGTGGTTGCCTAGGGCTGTAGAGGGAAGGTTGGGCTGCAAGTAGAGAATCTCTTGGGGATGATGAAATATGTTAGACTTTTATGTATATTTATAACCAACAAAACTCTTTAAAAATGATGCAGTTTGTTGTATGAAGGATCTTCAAAAAGTTCATGGAAATGTGTATTATTAAAGATGCATAGATTCCAAAAAATTTTTGCATGAAAATTATCTTTTAAAAATTAAACACTATTTATTTTGAAAGATGAAGAGACTCACACATGGAGAAGCAGAGAGCTCTCCAATCTGCTAGTTCACTCCCCAAATAGCTACCACAGCTAGCACAGGGTCAGCCTGAAGGCAGGAGCCAGGAACTCCATCTGGCTCTCCCTTGTGAGTGGCAGGGACCCAATTACTTAAGCCGTCATCTGCTACCTACCTCCCAGAGTGTGCATTAGCAGAAAGGAGCAGAGCTGGGACTGGAACTCGGGACACAAGTATCCCAGGGAGCATCTTAATCACTACCCCAAACTTACCTTCTAATTTCATTTTCCATGAACTTATTGAAGTAGCCACTTATGCAAAATAATCCTAAATAAATATAAAAATCAGTGGATGTAGAACAAGTTCAGACATACAAAGATAAAGCGAGTTTGAATTTGATTAAGCCTCGATAAAAGAAGTTGAGGAATATGGGGAGGAAAGAAAACAAATGACTGTATAAGGGGAGAATATGTTGTAAAAAATGTAATGAAAAAAAGTTCTCTGAGGATGTCTCCATCTATTTCGTGCTGCTAAAACAGAATTCCACGGAGTGAAGTGAGTACCTTATACAGAAAAGGAACCTACCACAGTTCTGGAGACTGGGAAGTCAAGGTCAAGGGGCCAGCATCTGTTGGAGGACTTCCTGCTGCATCATGGCCTGGTGAAAGGCGTCACAGGCCCAGGGAAGGAAGAAAGGGCAAGGCAGAAAGAGGCAGAAAGAGGGAGAGAGGGAGAGAGGGAGAAGGGAAGAGAGGGGAAGAGGGGGGAAGAGGGGGGAAGAGGGGGAGGGGGAGGGAGACAGGGAGAGAGAGAAGGAGAGGGAGAGGAGAAGAGGGTGAAGGAGAGGGGGAGAGTACCTAGAGTTTGCTTGAATTAGGAAAAACTGTATTTGTTATATCCTTTATATACCCTCAAGATGTGTCAGGTGAAAAATTATCATTTCAAGTATTTTAAAAATGTGAAAGATATTTAGAATATCAAAAGCACAAAATAGTATGGTGCGCAGAACCTCAGTTCAGATGCCCAGTGTCTTGTATTTACATATTCCCTTAAAGACTTTTTGGACATTGATTTTATTTTTCAAATATATGCTAAACAATGTCACCTCCCATGTAGATTCATCCAAATTCTGTGTGTATTGAGCAGTTGTCATTTGCCAGGTCCTGCACTCAACAGGCCTAGGGCATAAGAAATTTGATTAAGACTTGATCTTAACCCTAGAGGGGCTTATGTTTCTCCAAGAATTCTGGTCTCTTAAAGGAGCTTTCCTGCCGTATTGAGAGAGAGATGGGACATTGCTCCTCTTCCCATGCCTTCGCACTGGCGTGTTCCTACAGACACACATGTACTGGCTTGGATCACTCCCTTTTTCTCCAGCTTGACCCCTGAGTCCGAATTTGCTAAAACATCCTTTTGTTTTAAGAGAATCAGAAGGAAGGAAAGTAAATAGTTATCTAGCATTCCTGGCACACACACTGTCTCATTCCTGAAAATTTATGAGTAAACACACAGCCCCTCCTGGGTGAGCAATGGTTGTCCTAACAGCAATTTGTAACGAAATAATGTCATAAATCACGAGGGCCTGGCCAGCACCCAAAATAAAACATCCTTGGCTTCGGACTCCACAGGCTTCACGTGGTAAGAAGTGTCCTGTTTACTCCAATCACAGGATGTTAGAACTGTAGGGAAACCAAAGGAGAAGAAAGTTTTATCACCTGCAATCTGCCATATTCTCTATAAATTGGTAATAAACACACCTAAGTTACTTCATTACAATGTGATCGATTGTACCAGCAACTCTGAAGGTCCGTTATATAAATCATTTAAATAGAGATTCAGACAATTTGAGAAATTCCCATTAATTACCACAAAGTCAGTAACAGCCACACCGGTGAGGTTCAGTTTACCCTGCACTAGTGAATTTAGACACTTTCAAATGCAGATTATGACCCAATGGAGCAGAGTAGCTCATTAGTCATGCAAAATCTTTTTATGTTTTCATTCTGATGGGATGAGAATTGTTGAGCTAATAGATGGTAATTGATCTTGCAGGATAAAGAGGCGGCAGTGTCTTTAGTGCAACTGCCTGAGTCGCTTGGAGGTTTTTTATGAAACACCCAGAGCTTATCATGGAAAGAATACCTGTGGTGTGCTGAGCATTGTAAGGGAGGTGACTTGTGTAGTCCCTTGCCTGGAGGGTGAGGTGAGGCCATCCCTCCTTTTTTTTTTTTTTTTTTCTCAGTTTGTGGAATACCTCAAAAGCAGAAAGCAGGAATAGTACACAGCCCAGCCCCACGCTGGGAAGGGCCTCAGAACTGCTCTTTCTTCAGTGCAGCCAGTTTGTTTGCTGCTTCTAGGAATCCTCACGTCCTTAACATCTTCTGTGTTCTGTGCCAAGGTGCCGGGCTGTTACTCAACTGCGTGTGAGACTGATTACTTCCGTTTCTGCTCTCCAGCCTCCTCCCAGCTCTGGTTTACTCTTTCCAAGTATGGAAAAGGATGTCTCCCTTCCCTTGTAGAATCTGAGTGTCTTGGGACAAGGACCATAAATTACTCACAGGTATCCATACATAGTGCTTGATTCAGAAGTCTGTACAGAATTCACGGTCATCAAACACACACACATAATATTTAAAGGCAGGATACTGAAATCTGAGCCAGTTGGGTGAGTTGTCTCGTTTACTATGCTCTGCCCTCCTGTGCAGAGACTAGCCCAGGGCACAGGTGTATACCAACTCTCTTGTTGCCCACCTGCTTAGCTCTGTGTCCCACTGTTCTACTCCCTCTGTTCCAACAGTTCTGGACTGATTAGAGGCCGCAAGCTTGCCTCTGTTTTTGCCTACCATGTCTCTATTTGCACTACCCCTAACCTGTACTAGTTGAAATTCTATCCATTGCACTAGATTCATTTTAAAGGTTATTGGAAATATTGAGATGACCTAGCCTTCTGTGGCTGGTGATCCCTCCTTCCTGTGACTCCTGTGTGTTTTGAGGCAGCTCATGGCTTGCATCACCATTTGTTCATTCATGCACTCAACACAGAGCACCCATGGGCTTCCCAGGAGCTGGAGCAGTGCGGAGCCCACAGTCCACCTTCTTCCCAGCATGGCTCTTGTCATTCCTGGGGACAGCATGTAGATTCTCAGTTTTTATCTCCTTGCCTGTGGGAGCTGAAATTTCACAGTGACAAGCCTTGGTGTGGGTTTGTTTATAGTCAGTGTGCTGGCTTTTGGTGGATTCTTTTAATGCAGAAATTCGTGTCCTTCTATTTTGGGGACATCTTTTTGAATGGCTTCACTGAAAATCCATTCCAACGCTACTTCTTTTATATATTTTTTTTCCTGGAGTTCCTAATTTTTTTTAAAGATTTATTTATTTGAAAGGCAGAGTTAAAGAGAGGCAGAGAGAGAGAGAGACAGGTCAGTCTACCATCCTCTGGATCAATATCCAGTTGACCGCAACAGCTGGAGCTGCGCGGATCCGAAGCCAGGAGCCAGGAGCTTCTTCTGGGTCTCCCACGCAGGTGCAGGGGCCTAAGCACTTGGGCCATTTTCTACTGCTTTCCCAGGCCATAGCAGAGAGCTGGATCAGAAGTGGAGCAGCCCCTGTACTGAATTTCTTCTTTTGTGTATCTGTACATAAGTATATTCTGTTGGTTCTGATTTTCTTGAGAATGTTTACTAAAGCAGATACTGACCTTTCGTAATGATTCTTGTTCTTTTATTTTTTCCCTTGCTTATTTTCTGCCTCTCTGTTCTTTTTCTCTCTTTTCTTGAATGTTTCTGTGATTTTATCTGTCAACCCTCTCCTGAATTTTTCATATCTTGTGTCAGAAATTTTTATTGAAGTAAAACAGTTTATCATTTTAATGCATGCTAAGTGTACAATTCAGGGGCCGTAAGTACAACTGCAGTGTTGTACAGCCATCACCACCACTTATTTTGGAGCAGCCAGGACACCAACTGCCACCCATATGGAATATCATTGTTGCAAGCAATGGCTTTACCCACTACTCCACAATGTTAGCTCCAATGTGAATCTTATGATAGAATGTTCTATTTCTGAAAAAAAAAAAATCGCTATTGGGATTTTGATAGAGGTTGCATTGAATGTGTATACTGCTTTGAGTAGAAAAGACTTAACAATGTTAAGGTCTTCTAATCCATGAACACAAGTTATTTTACAATTTATTTATGTACTTTAAAATTCTCTCTGGTATTGTTTTATAGATTTCAGTGTACAAGTCCATTGCCACCTACGTGTTCCATAGTAAGAGAAATAAAATTTCTATATATTTTATTCTTTTTGAAGCTATTATTTGCTGTTAAAATTTTAGCCTCTAGGAGATTTTAAAAATTATCTGAATTTTCTCCCCTCTTTAAAAAACTGTGAGAAACCAATCATTATGCCTTGGGTCCAATATCTTTTCTTACTTCCCTGAGCATATGCACAATAGTATACATAAATGTGTGTATGTGTGTGTGTATGTGTATCACAACAGCTAGAGTGGGGCAGGCTGAAGCCTGGAATATAACCCAGATTTCCCACGTGGGTGGCTGGAACCCAAAGACTTGATTCCTCACGTGCTGCCTCCAAGGGTGTGCGTTAGTGAAAATTTGGAATTCAAAGCAGAACTGGGACTTGCGTCCAGGCAGTTTGATATGATGTGAGAGCATTCCAAGTAGTATCTTCACTGATGTGCAAATACCTGCCCTGGTAGTCATATTTTTTTTTATTTTTATTTTTTATTTGACAGATAGAGTTAGAGAGAGAGAGAAAGACAGAGAGAAAGGTCTTCCTTCTGTTGGTTCACCCCCCCAAATGGCTGCTACGGCCGGAACTATGCCTATCCGAAGCCAGGAGCCAGGTGCTTCCTCCTGGTCTTCCATGTGGGTACACATGGGCCATCCTCCACTGCCTTCCCGGGCCACAGCAGAGAGCTGGACTGGAAGAGGAGCAACTGGGACTAGAACCTGGCGCCCATATGGGATGCCAGCACTGGAGGTGGAGGATTAACCAAGTGAGCCACGGCACTGGCCCCTGGTAGTCATATTTTTAAGTTTCTTCTCTTTATTTTTTTCCTTCAAGCTGAAGTCTCTTGCCTATTTTGGTCTCCATCTTCTGTGTTAACTAAAGTTTGCTTGGCCATCTTGTCATCCTAGCTGGTCGGCTCCAGATTAAAAGTGAAGGCCCAAAGCTGCTTGGGAGTTGTTTGTTAGTTGTCTGGGAGTTCTTTGTGACTTTGTAAACGTCCTGTTTCTCATCCCCACTTCTCTACTACTTTTAGCATTTATTGATGATCCCTTGCTGGAAGCAGTGAGTACTGTGGTGGCTGCCAAATAGTTACATTCCCTTACTTTAATCTTCTCAATCAGGAGATATTGTGAGTAGTGTGAGCGTCCTTATGTTACATTTGGGAAAGCAAGCTTACATAAAATAATTCATTTTTCCCAGGCCCCGCAGCTAGTGAGTACCAGTGTATGATGGGACCAAAATGTGGGAGAGTCCCAGGGCACTCTGTTCCTAGAAACCAATACCTTTGGATTTCATTTGATATAATGTTGCATCAAGTCTGATCCCATATATTTTGGGAAAATGACCTTACAATGACAAATTCTAGGAAGAAAACAGTAGAAGCAAAGTAATCGTCAAAATTGCCAACTCTTTCTCACGCTCTCTTCAGAGGAGCCCCCGCTGACCTTGGGTCCCTGGACAGGGCCGGCTGACATTGGAACCTGTTAGAAAGCAGCTCTTCTGCTGTGTTTGGTAAGGGAACTTCCTGGAGGTCTTCCAACAGGGACTTGAAGAGATCAGTCACTCTACAGCGGGCCAACTGCCCAAAGCCCCAATGAGTTTGTATTTCGCCTCCAGCTCTATTATCCCACTGAGGTCCCTTTAACCCCTGTAAACCAATCAAAGAGATGCAGAATGTAAACAAACCACTTGGAAGGGAGGCTGTGGCCAATCACCTTAGCCCCAAGTGAGCTGGGTCCTGACCAGCGCTGTGCAGAGGCACCTACAAAACCACTTATTGGTGGAGAGGGAGTGAAAGGAGCTGAGACTGTTGTTGCTGGGGTCCCTGCAGGACTGGCCCTGTGTGCCCTGCAGAGCCTTCCAAGAAAGATAAATTGAACTTTTACTTTCCTCTGATTTTGTTCTTCTGACTCTGACCTCAATAAGTAGCTCATCGGCCGGCGCCGCGGCTCACTAGACTAATTCTCCACCTTGCGGCGCCGGCACACCGGGTTCTAGTCCCGGTCGGGGCGCCGGATTCTGTCCCGGTTGCCCCTCTTCCAGGCCAGCTCTCTGCTGTGGCCCAGGAGGGCAGTGGAGGATGGCCCAAGAACGTGGGCCCTGCACCCCATGGGAGACCAGGAGAAGCACCTGGCTCCTGCCATTGGATCAGTGTGGTGCGCCGGTCGCAGTGCGCTGGCCGCAGCGGCCATTGGAGGGTGAACCAATGGCAAAAGGAAGACCTTTCTCTCTGTCTCTCTCTCTCTCACTGTCCACTCTGCCTGTCAAAAAAAAAAAAAAAAAAAAAAAAAGTAGCTCATCAACAAGACAGCGCCAACTGGAAGCGGGTGATTCTGAGGTTGTGCCTGGAGAGGTCCAGTGGTTGGGCTGTGGGTTTCTGCTTCTGTGGGGAGCAGCTCGGACTAGACTAAGTTACTGGAATTAAGACTTATTCTATGCATCTGCTCTCCTCTGTGGGGAGCAGCTCGGACTAGACTAAGTTACTGGAATTAAGACTTATTCTATGCATCTGCTCTCCCACAATATGGCGCTGGGAGAGAAGTAAACAGCTTCCGCACAGCTGCCTCCAGTTCAACCAATTAACTGTAGGACTTGCTCCTGATTGGAGAGCAGCGTACTCGGCGTGTGGGCAGCCGAGTTGGGATTGGCGGAGGAGGACTATAAAGGAGGAGAGAGACGGCATGCACCAGGAACATCTATGGGGAACATCTAAGGGGAACACCTGTGCAGCCCCCAGAGAGCCGGCCGGCGGTGTGCCGCTCCCCTGCGGAAGTGGGGAATGCGGCCAGGGGGAACTGCCCTTCCACGGAGGTGGAAGGGATAGTAGCCAACCCGGGAAGAACCAGCAGCAAACCCGGGGAAGGCCGAGCAGACAGAAAGAACAGCGCAGGGTCTTGTGTCGTTCCCCCACGAAGACGGGGAGCGACAGCTTCTCATATGGGGTTGAGAATGAGGGAGCTTAGCATTCTCTTCTCACTAATTCTGTACACTGAGTTAAGTGTTTTTACTGTGTTTTAACGTTCCCACTAGGAAATAGTATTTTATTTCCTTGTAGAAATGTAGTAGTGCATCAGGACCAATATATTTGCAATATTCTCTGAGCAGCCCGGAGCAAGGGGCTACTGGATAAGCCCAGCAGCACCCTGTCTGCGGAACAGATGGCCAGAGCAGTAAAACATGTAATATGCTGAAGATACTCTGTCTACTTTTGCTTATACATGCTGGTAAGTCCTAGCTGCCTACACTTTAAGAGAAAATTGACCAGATGGTTCGTGAACTTGGTGAAAATAAACATGACACACAGGTGCTTGATTGGTTTTTAGCTGCCTTACTACAAGTGGTTTCCTGAGATGAAGTAGGTATTCTCAGTGGTAGCAAGTGCACGGAGTGTCACGCAAGCTTGGGACAGCTAGAATTTTAAGAGAACACTGAAGAACAGTTTGAGTGCCTTGGACTTTAGTGTATTCTGAGTTCTTTGGAAGGCTCCATCTTCACATTTTCTAGAGGAGGAAATGGCATGGCTTTTCTAGATAACATCTTCCATTCCATGTGAGTTCTTTGCAGTCACAATTTCATATCTTTGTGTCATTCTTTCCTGGGTTAGCTCCTGGCACAGAGCAAGTGTTCTATAACCCCCATTGAATGAATATCAAAGTGACCACAATTCCTTCACTAAGTTCTTCTCATTTATCCATCTTAATGTCTCTTCTGCAAATTACGTCCTTATTTTCTTCTTGGAAATTGGGTATAACTATTTGCATTACTCAACATTTAGGGCAGGTCTATTATGGCTTCTCTGCCCACAGCTTTGCCTGTGCTAAGTGGTCATGCACCATTAGAATCTGCCACTTCTCCTGGCCTTGGATGAGTGGGCAGGGGTGGACTCTTGGCTCCATGCTGTCTAGGGACTTAGGTCTTGCATGGCTTGACACTTTTCCAGGAATTTGAAATTATGAAAATGAGAGTGCTGCCAGCATGCCAGCCACACAGACTCAGAGTCTGGAGGAGCTGCCTTGGGGCCGCGGTGGGCTGCTGGGTGCACACAGGAGGCTTTCTGCAGACAGGAGGATGGAGCGGCTGCTCAGATGAAAATGAGTGAAATACTGAGTGACTTCTGAGAGCTGGAGAGAGTGGCTGGGTTCCAAGGGCACCACAGATCCTGACTATGTGGTTTGTTAAATTCTGAGAGATGTTTCTGTCTCCTTATTTTAAATTTCTCTCAGTTTGACTTGTGCTTACTTTGGTAAGGAGTGCTCTTGAGAAAACGCCTTATATTGTATTATTCTGAAGTATAAATAAATTCTCATCTGAGTCCCTTAAAAAAAAAACCCATATGTGCTCATGGCCATTGGTTTGAACGGAAGGAATCCGTTCTAAAACTTTAAGTAACCCTTGTCCTGTTGTGGCCTCTGCAGCGTCCTCATTCTCTCTGTCTGATTGGGGATCCTGACATAATATAATGCTTCTAAGGAAAGCCTGACAGTGCTGCGTGGCGTGGGACAAGCCCCTCAAAATCCCAAGAGCATTTAGGTCTTGATTGTATCCTTCACTGCCACGGATAAAGAATGGTTCCCATGTAATGGAAACTCATGTATATTTCCTCATTTGAGAATTCAGGATTTGTTTTTGCATCAAGATGGACTTACCTATTAGCTCATCTTTTCTATGAACTCTAGGAAGCATCCCCACACGTTCCCCCTTGGCATCCTCCGCTGTGGATTTTCTACCTCCTTTCTGCTACTTTTTCTGCTCAGTCTACCAAGCACTCATGGGTGTATGCTGGAGTAAACTGCAATGATCTTGAATTAGTCTATTTGTCCTTAACATTCTGGCAATTGTACTTATTTTGGTTTGCATTCTTCTGGGAATGTCTTTTCTCTGTTCCTTTATGTATAATGTTTCTGTGATATCATATTTTAAGCATATCTCTTTAATAAAAGCACATAGACAAATTTTGATTTTTAAAAAGTAATCCCAGAATCTTTCTTTTACCTGGTAGTTAAACATCTGTTATGATCACAGATCAAATTTTCACTTTTGTTTACCCTGCCTATTCTTTAACTTTCCTATCTCCTATTTTTATTGGTTAATTTAGCTTCCATTATTTTTCCCCCTCTCTATGCCTCAGTTTGATTGGAAGCTATGCACGTTCCTGTTGTTTTGCTTGTTATTATCAAAGGGTAACATTTCATGTTATTGTTAAGCATTATTTACCTCCTTCCTGACTAATAATTTAAAACTCTACTAATACCATAGACTGTTTTAATTTCAGCTTATTCTTTGTTTTTAGAAAGTTTAAAAGTATTTATTTATGTATTTGAAAGATAGAGAGAGAGGAGAGATAGATAGAGACATCTTCCATGTGCTGCTTCATTCCCCAAATGGCCACAATGGATGGTGCTAGGCCAGGCCAAAGCCAGGAACCTAGAACTCCATCTGAGTTCCCATGTGGGTGACAGGGCCCCAAGTGCTTGGGCCGTCTTCTGCTGCTTTCTCAGGCACATTAGCAGGGAGCTGGGTTGATAGTGGAGCAGCTGAGACTATTGGTGTTCATACGGAATGCCAGCAACTTCACCCACTGTGTCACAGTGCCGGCCCCCAACAACTTGTCTTATTTTTTATGTTTATGTCTAATATTTTAGTCTCACTTACTTTCACTGTGTATGTCATTGTACTTTATACCAGTCACATATTCTTTATAAATACTCACATATTTACAAATTTCTTTACTCAACTGGCATTTCAAGTTTTTCTTCTATATTCCAATTTTTTCTTGTTGAAATAATATTTTAGTTGTTTTTTTTTCATGTGTAAATTTATTAGTAAAAGACCATCTTAGTTTGTCTGAAAATATCTATTTTTCTTATTCTTCAGAGACTTTATTTGGGTTTTGAATTTTTAAAAAAGATTTATTTATTTATTTGAGAGGCAGTTATAGATGGCGAGAGGGATAGACAGAGACGGAGGTCTTCCATTTGCTGGTTCACTCCCCAGATGGCTGCCACAGCTGGAACTGGGCTGATCTGAAGCTATGATCCAGGAGCTTCTTCCTAGTCTCCTACATGGGTTCAGAGGCTCAAGAAATTGGGCCATCCTCCACTGCTTTCCCAGGCCATTAGCAGGGAGCTGGATCAGAAATGGAGCAGCTGGGACTCAAACTGGTGCCCATATAGGATACTGGCACCTCTGGCAGGTGATTAACCTACTACATGGCAGTGCCTGCCACCTTGGGTTAGAATTCTAAGATGACTTAATCTTCTTAACATTTTGAATGCATTTGTTATTATTTTGTGGATTGTATTGTAGTTGAAAAGTCTGTTGTCAATCACATTGTTTTTCGGTGCGTCCTCTGTATTCTCTATGGCTCAGATAAATTTTTCTATTTATTTTTAATATTTTGCAGTTTCTCTTATAATATATTGAATGTGCATTGATTTCTACTTACCAGGTTTGATATTTTATGTGATTTCGGTCAATTTTGGCAGGATAGCCTCTTCCCCTTTCTGTTTTCTCTCTGTGTATCTTCTTTGAAAACCGTGTTGGGTCTTTTTATTTTATCCCCATTATTTCTCAGATTAAAACATTTTTCATTTGTTGATTTTTTTTATTCATTCTGAGTAATTTTCCCAGAAGTACCTTATAATTCACCAATTCACTTCTTCAGCTATGTCTAATTTGCTATTGAATCATTCTATCCGCTGAGCTTGAAATCAAAATTATTGTATTTTTCATTTGTAGGAACTTTGGATAGTTTTTCAGATGTTTGTTATTTTTTATAGTTTCTTCTTCTCATGTCTTTGCTCCCCCTTTTATGACTAATGATTTTAAATAAGTAAATTAATAGATTATTTAAGTGTTCTTTCATTTGAGGTTCTTAGGAATATCATTATGCTATTTTTGGTGTTGGCTGGTTCTTTCTCTCTGTGCTGGGATGTGTCTTTAAATTCTGGGTTAGGAGCATGTCTTTAGTGGGTCATTTATCTTTGTGAATTTCTCTATGGAATGCATTTGTGTTGCAATCTTCCTCCCAGAGTGGTTGTGAGTTTACTTCTGCAACAAATATGAATATTAGCATTTTGGGAACATTTTTATCCTAATTTTTTGGCATTGAAAATTTTTTGGACTATGTGAGCCTTTAAATTTCAGCCAAAAATGTAAGTGAGGGCAGTTCTAGTATTACAAATTCTAAGGGAAATCCATTTCTTGCCAAAGCACAGCCAAAAATTAAAATGCTTCCTATGTTTCTCTGGGTCAGTGAGTTTTTTTTTTTTTTTTAATGAACTTGACATTTCATTGAGAATATTTGAGGTTCCTGTCTTCATCAAGGGTGTCAGTTGTAATGCTAAGTCTTATTGGGGGTTAAGATCTCATTGTCTATACCTGTGAGACATTAAAATCCAAGTATCCTGGTTTGGTCAGAGTGACTCCTGCTCCAATACCTTTCAGGTTTCTAATTCCCAGTTCAGTTTTAGCCCTTGTTGAATTCCTTTTCCTTATTGTAAGTTCAGCTATGTATTTTACAGGATATTTGCTATACACTGTCTGCATCTTTTTTATTTTATTTATTTTATTTAATTTTTTTATTTGACAGGTAGAGTTACAGACAGTGAGAGAGAGACAGAGAGAAAGGTCTTCCTTCCATTGGTTCACTCCTCTAATGGCCTCTACGGCTGGCGCTGCGCCTATCCGAAGCCAGGAGCTGGGTGTTTCTTCCCGGTCTCCCATGTGGGTGCGAGAACCCAAGCACCTGGGCCATCCTCCACTGCCCTCCCGGGCCACAGCAGAATGCTGGCACTGTCTACATCTTAAGGTGTATTTTTAGTGGGCAGGTTTTCACGTTGTTTATTCCATTTAATCTGTAGAAAGAGCTTCATCATGATTGCTTCTTCCGTGTCAGCCTGCACTCCTGCCTTATGTGTCAGGTAGGCGGAAGAGAAGTAGGAAGTACGGAGCCACATTAATTGGCAGGTAACTTTGTACAAATTATTGTGTTATTAGGGTGAAATCTCCTCAGTTAGTTATGTTTGACTTTAGAATGTGCTGTAGGACCTCTGGTGTTATGTATGTTGTTGAAATAATAAGGAGATATCATGGTAAAATAATGATTTCAGTAAAACATAGGCAAGACATGTAGCCAGTATGTAAGCTGACATTTGTACATATAATTTTTAATATTTAGTGTATATTATTTGCTGCTTCTAGCATATTTAAGATATATTATATACATTTATATAAATTTAATATATAACTTAGTAGACATTTTAAAACATAGGAAGTCTATTATACATGAACATAACTTATTTAACATAAATTCAAGTATATAATTTAAACTTGTATATATTTTATAAAAATATTTATATATTTTTAAACATATACCATATTACATATTAAATATGCATATAATATATTTATATAGATACTTTCATTATCTATATTTTAAAGTTGTCCAATATTGATTTAAAAGCTGTCTTGAGATGTTGTATATCTTTCTTTGGTATAACTTTCCTCTGATACTTTCCCAAAAGGTGTTCCTTAAAAAATAACATATAAGATATAACATAAATTTCAAGTATGTAACTAGAAACTTGTATATATATTATAAAAATATTTATAATCTCTCACTCCTTGGAATTTACCCAAAGGAAATTAAATTGGCAAATAAAAAAGCTGTTTGCACCTTAATGTTTATTGCAGCTCAATTCACAATAGCTAAGACCTGGAATCAACCTAAATGCCCATCAACAGTAGACTGGATAAAGAAATTATGGGATATGTATTCTATAGAATACCATACAGCAGTAAAAAAACAATGAAATCTGGTCATTTACAACAAAATGGAGGAATCTGGAATACATCATGCTGAGTGAAATAAACCAGTCCCAAAAGGACAAATATCATATGTTCTCCCTGATCAGTGACAACTGACCGAGCACCAAAAAGGAAACCTGTTGAAGTGAAATGGACACTATGAGAAACAGTGACTTGATTACCCCTTGTCCTGACTGTCTATGAACAACTTAATATTTTATCTCTTTTAGTATTTTTTTTTTGTTCTACTTAATACTATTGGTTGAACTCTGTAATTAACACACAATTATTCTTAGGTGTTTAAATTTAACTGAAAAGTGATCCCTGTTAAATATAAGAGTGAGAATAAGAGAGGGAGGAGATGTACAGTTTGGGGCATGCTCAATCGGACTTGCCCCAAATGGTGTTGTTAGAAACGTGCCAGGGGATTTTTCCAATTCAATCCCATCAAGGTGGCATGTATCGATGCCATTTCACTAGTCAAAGTAATCAATTTCAGTTCACAATTGATCATACTGATAGGTTTAAGAGTCAAAGGGATCACATAAACAAGACTAATGTCTGCTAATACTAACTGAAAGAATTAAAAAGGAGAGAACAATCCAACGTGGGAAGCGGGGTACGCAGCAGACTCATAGAATGGCAGATGTCCTAAACAGCACTCTGGCCTCAGAATCAGCCCTTAAGGCATTCGGATCTGGCTGAAGAGCCCATGAGAGTATTTTAGGCCTGGAAAGCCGAGACACTGGCAAAAAAAAAGACCTAAATGAAAGATCTTTGTGAGAGAGATCCCAGTGGAAAGAACGGGCCATCAAAGAAGGGAGATACCTTTATCTGAAGGGAGAAGAGAACTTCCACTTTGACCATGGCCTTGTCTAAATAAGATTGGAGTCAGCGAACTCAAAAGGCTTCCATAGCCTTGGAAACTCATGACAAGAGCCTAGGGTGATTACTGACGCCATAAACAAGAGCGTCACATTGTTAAGTCAACAACAGGAGTCACTGTGCACTTATTCCCCATGTAGGATCTCTGTCCTTAATGTGTTGTACAGTGTAAATTAATGCTATAACTAGTACTCAAACAGTACTTTACACTTTGTGTTTCTGTGTGGATGCAAACTGTTGAAATCTTTTACTTAATGTATACTAAATTGATCTTCTGTATATAAAGATAATTGAAAATGAATCTTGCCAGCGCCGCGGCTCACTAGGCTAATCCTCCGCCTAGCGGCGCCGGCACACCGGGTTCTAGTCCCGGTCGGGGCGCCGGATTCTGTCCCGGTTGCCCCTCTTCCAGGCCAGCCCTCTGCTGTGGCCAGGGAGTGCAGTGGAGGATGGCCCAGGTGCTTGGGCCCTGCACCCCATGGGAGACCAGGAAAAGCACCTGGCTCCTGGCTCCTGCCATTGGATCAGCGCGGTGCGCCGGCCGCAGTGCGCCAGCCGCGGCGGCCATTGGAGGGTGAACCAATGGCAAAGGAAGACCTTTCTCTCTGTCTCTCTCTCTCACTGTCCACTCTGCCTGTCAAAAAAAAAAAAAAAAAAAAGAAAAAGAAAATGAATCTTGATGTGAATGGAATGGGAGGGGGAGTGGGAGATGTGAGGGTTGTGGGTAGGAGGGAAGTTATGGGGGGAGGAAAGCCACTGTAATCCAAAAGCTGTACTATAGAAATTTATATTTATTAAATAAGAGTTAAAATATTTATATTCTCTATAAAACATATACCACATAATATATATTTAATATGCATATATTTATATGGATACACTCATTGTTTATGTTTACAAGTTCTCCATGATTGACATGCATAACTTTCTGGGATACCTTCTCCAAGTGAGCTTCCTAGTACACTTCATATCCTCTAAATATTTTATATGTAGAGTTGCGTTGGCAAATAAACTTTGCAGGTCTCCTTTTCTTCTTCTTCTTTTTGAGTTATGAACATGACAAATACCCACTGAGGATTCTTTCTCTTAACCCAGCGTCCCAAACCTATTTGACCAAAAGGATGTTTTTATTGTTTCAAGTAACATTTATGAGTATTGTGTTCTATAGAACACAACTTGAGACATGTTATGCTACTGGGCTTCATATGTTTGTCAAGATGATCTTTAAATTCTTCTTTTTTTTTAATTTCAAAGAAAGAAGTGTCCTTTTCTCTTCTACCATAAGGGTCCTATTTATTTAAAATAAATTAACAGTGGTCTTTCTAATTTTTTTTAACTTTTATTTAATGAATATAAATTTCCAAAGTACGGCTTATGGATTACAATGGCTTCCCCCCCATAACGTCCCTCCCACCCACAACCCTCCCCTTTCCCACTCCCTCTCCCCTTCCATTCACATCTAGATTCATTTTTGATTCTCTTTATATACAGAAGATCAGTTTAGCATACATTAAGTAAAGATTTCAATAGTTTGCTCCCACACAGAAACATAAAGTGGAAAATAATAGATGATTTTTTAAATGATGATGAAATCAGATCAGACCTATTGTCATGTTTATGTTGCCTCTTTATTTGAGCATTAAGCTTGTGGTTATAAAGTAAATTAAAAAATTATTGCCAAAATTAAAAAAGAATGGAAAGGAAACAAGGAGTGAGGGAAGCAAATATCATTATATTCTTAAAATTGTATTTATAGGCCGGCACCGCGGCTCACTAGGCTAATCCTCTGCCTTGCAGCGCCGGCACCCCAGGTTCTAGTCCCTGTCGGAGCGCTGGATTCTGTCCTGGTTGCCCCTCTTCCAGGCCATCTCTCTGCTCTGGCCCGGGAGTACAGTGGAGGATGGCCCAAGTGCTTGGGCCCTGCACCCCATGGGAGACCAGGAGAAGTACCTGGCTCCTGGCTTTGGATCAGTGCAGTGCGTTGGCTGCAGCGTGCCAACTGCAGGGGCCATTGAGGGGTGAACCAATGGAAAAAAGGAAGACCTTTCTCTCTGTCTCTCACACTGTCCACTCTGCCTGTCAAAAAAAAATTGTATTTATAAGCTACATGAAATCTGTTCTCTCTATATTACTAATAAATCAATAAATAACTAACAAATACAAATTTTAGATTGATAATTAAATTAACCATCAAATCTTCCCCTAAGAAAATACAATCATTTTGTTATCTATAAAAGATTTAAGTGTATTAAACATGATTTTTAAATGTAAGGCAAATATCTAGAAAAGCTAACCTAATGGTAAGAAAACGTTCCAAGTATTTTTTAATTAAACATAATATTTAAAGCTTAGTGGGATGACATTTGTGACATTTTTATACTGAAGGTCATGGAAAGATTCGCAGAAAGTGAGTTTGTCTCATATTTCTATTAATATGAAACTGAGCCACAGGAGTTTGTAATGGCAAGGACTTTATTACCATAGGTGCTGACTTTTTTTTTTTTATTTGGATATTTATTTGAGAAGCAGAGAGGAGGGAGGGAGCACGATCTGCTGGTTCACTCCCCAGATGCCTGCAATGGCTGGGAACTGCCATGGGGGTGGCAGGGCCCCAGCTCCTTGCTGCTTCCCAGGAGTTGCATTTTCAGGAAGCTGGAGTCAGGAACTGGATCCAGGAACCAAACCTGGGCACTCTGATAATGGGACACAGGTGTCTTAACTCCGAGGCCAGATGTCCGCCCTGTCTTTGACATTTTAGGTAGTTCCATGGCCTGAGCGCTCAGGATAGTAAGATGGAGAAGCTCCAGCATGTTTGTTCATCCATTTAAAAATGTTTATTAATTTTCATTTTATTTGAAAGGCAGAAAGAGAATCTTCACTCCCCAAATGTCCACCAAAGTTAAGGCTGGGCCAGACTGAAACTAGGAGCCTGGAAATGAATCTGGGTCTCCCACATGGGTGGCAGAGACCCAAGCACTGAAGCCATTACCCACTGCCTTTGAGGGTGTGCATTAGCAGGAAGCAGGTTGGGAAGTGGAGCTAGGACTTGAACCCAGCCACTGTGGTATGGATTGCGAATGTTCCAAGAAGTATCTTTACTGCTTGGCCAAATGCATGTCCCCTAGTGTGCTTGTTTTAAAAATTTCTCTCCTCTCTTTCTCTCTCTTATCTGGTCTTTCACATCTCTAACATCACAAATGACAGCATGCTAAACACAGTTCTTCCAGTCTGAGAACAGACATTAATTTTCACAAGGAATGTAGAACCGATGTGAGTTGTTCTACTTGATACTGTGGGTGATCTGCAGAAAACTTTGGATCCCCTACCTTGGAGCTGCCCCCTCTCCTCAGGCAGGACCTGGAGGGGGTCTGGAGCCTGACTGGAGCTGGCGAGGCTGGAGCGTGGGTGTTTCCATGGCACTGACAGCAGGCAGCAGGCCTTCGCTTCCCCCTTCTGTGTCTTGTGCAGTACCCCTGCAGCCACCCTAGCCTAGCACCTGGAGGATGGGATTTCTGAAAATGCATGATGGAGGCCAAAAGCTGATGGTGAGGGTGTCTGGAGAGACTGCCAGTGTGCGGATCCTCTCCCGCCTCTTCTACCTTCATGGGGGACTCCTTTGGTTATGTTGAGGGGCTGTGTGGGGAGCAACTCGGACTAGACTAAGTTACTGGAATTAAGTCTTATTCTATGCATCTGCTCTCCCACAATATGGCGCTGGGAGAGGAGGAAACAGCTTCTATGCAGCTGTCTCTCACCAACTTGAGTGATGACCTGCAGGAGCTGATCCTGCTCCTGATTGGAGGAGAGCAGCGTACTCGGCGTGTGGGTAGCAGAGTTGGGATTGGTGGAAGAGGACTATAAAGGAGGAGAGAGACCACATGCACCAGGAACATCTACTGAAGGAACATCTGAGCAGCCCCCGAGAGAGCCGGCTGGCGGTGTGCCGCTCCCCCGCGGAAGTGGGGAAAGTGGCAGGGGGAACCGCCCTTCCACGGAGGTGGAAGGGACAGTAGCCAACCCGGGAAGAACCAGCAGCAAACCCGGGAAGGGCCGAGCAGACAAAAGAACAGCGCAGGGTCCTGTGTTGTTCCTCCACGAAGAGGGGGAGTGACAGGGCTGCTTGTGGAAAACCACTGACAGGGCTTGACAGGGGGACCCCACAAGAAAGCTGGGGTGTGAGATGTACTGACTCTTCCTGATGGGCTGACACCATGATGGGGCTGCTTGGGACAGCCAGCATGTCCAGCACCTCTCAGGGCAGGTGAGAGCATTCCTTGTGGGCCAAGTGTAGACCTTGCAGAAGATGGCGGACAGATAAACACTTGTTGAGTGAATGAAAACAGCTCTTGTCCTGACGGTTGATGTACAATGTAATGCTTTATCCATTTTAGTATTTTTTTTTTGTTCTAGTACCATTGGTTGAACTCTGTAATTTACACACAATTATTCTTAGGTGTTTAAATTTTAACTGAAAAGTGATCCCTGTTAGGAATTTGGAAAACATTATGCTGAGTGAAATAAGCCAATCCCAAAGGGACAAATACCACTTGTTCTCCCTGATAGGTGACAACTAACTGAGCACCAAAAAGGAAACCTGTTAAAGTCAAATGAACACTATGAGAAATGGTGACTTGATCAGCCCTCGCCCTGACTGTTGACGAACAACTTAATATGTTATCCCTGTTAGTATTTTTTTTGTTTGTTCTACTTAATACTTTTGGTTGAATACTGTAATCAATACACAATTATTCTTAAGTGCTGAAACTTAACTGAAAAGTGATCACTGTTAAATATAAGAGTGGGAATAAGAGAGGGAAGAGATGTGCAATTCGGGACATGCTCAAGCTGACTTACCTCAAACGGTAGAGTTCGAAACATACCAGGGGATTCCAATTCCATCCCATCAAGGTGGCATGTACCAATGCCATCTCACTAGTCCCAGTGATCAATTTCTGTTCACAATTGATCATAATGATAGCACTAAGAACCAAAGGGATCACATAAACAAGACTAATGTCTGCAAATACTAGCTGATAGAATAAAAAAGGGAGAGAATGATCCAACATGGGAAGTGAGATACACAGCAGACCCATAGAATGGCAGATGTCCTAAACAGCACTCTGGCCTCAGAATCAGCCCTTAAGGCATGTGGATCTGGCTGAAAAGCCCATGAGAGTATTTCAGGCGTGGAAAGCCAAGACACTCTGGGAAAAAAAAAAAAACAAAAAAAAACCACAAAACACCTAAATGAAAGATATCTGCGAGTGAGATCCCAGTGGAAAGAACGGGCCATCAAAGAAGGAGGTACCTTTCTCTGAAGGGAGGAGAGAACTTCCACTTTGACCATGGCCTTGTCTAAATATGATCAGAGTCGGTGACCTCAGGGGGCTTCCATAGCCTTGGCAGCTCATGACAAGAGCCTAGGGTGATTACTGATGCCATAAACAAGAGTGTCAATTTGTTAAGTCAACAACAGGAGTCACTGTGCACTTACTCCTCATGTAGGATCTTTGTCCTTAGTGTGCTGTACATTGAGATTTAATGCTATAACTTGTACTCAAACAGTATTTTTCACTTTATGTTTCTGTGTGGGAGCAAACTGTTGAAATCTTTACTTAATGTATGCTAAACTGATCTTCTGTATATAAAGAGAAACAAAAATGAATCTTGATGTGAATGGAAGGGGAGAGGGAATGGGAAAGGGGAGGGTTGCGGGTGGGAGGGACGTTATTGGGGGGAAGCCACTGTAATCCATAAGCTGTACTTTGGAAATATATATTCATTAAATAAAAGTTAAAAAAAATATATAAAAGAAAAAAAAGAAAACATCTCACATAAGCTCTGTGCAAAAGAGGATGTAATCAATTACTTTCTTAATACCCAATTTTTCTCTTCCTCCTTGATAACAAAATCCTAATTTTATTTGATATAGCAATGCACTCAGTGAAAGCCATGGATTTCTGCCACTCATACGGGAGACCTGGATTGAGTTCCTGGCTCCTGTGTCTGGCCCGAGCTAATCCCAGTTGTTGTGGGCTTTTGGGGAGTGAACTAACAGAGTGGAACTGTCTCTCAAATAAGTAATACAAATGATGAAAAAGAAGTGTGCTGTGGAACTTTTAGGAAGTGAAGGAAGTTTAGGAAGTGAAGGGCAGGTGACTTGCTGTGAAGGGCCCCTCCCAGCCTTTCTTGGTGGACAGGATGGCTGGTGGACCCTGAGGTGATGCTGAGGACGAATGCTGCACGCTGGCAAGGGAAGGCAGAGCCAGTGGTCACGGGCTTTTCTGGAGTGTGGGGTTAAGCAACATGCAGTATCATCCCAGTCTTTCTGTCATGATGCTTAACCAGCACAATGTTTTGAGAGTGGAAATGGTGTGTGGCTACTGGTTCCGAAGGGTGGGAGTGCAGAATTCTTTGTGAAACAAGTCTTTTTGTAGGGGAGGGGTCCAGATAACAAGCCATGTCAGTAGGCGTAGGTGAGTGAGGGACAGAGTAAAAGTCTAGGAACGAGATTCATGCATGCTCTCTTTCTGTGCTTCCAGAACATTAAAGTGACTAATTGTAAGAAAACACTGGAAGGGGCTGGCATTGTGGTGCCATGGGTTAAGCTACAGCTAGTGACGCAGCTTCAGTCCTGGCTGCTCTGCTTCTGATCCAGCTCCCTGCTAATGTGCCTGGGAGGCAGCAGGTGAGGACCCAAATGCTTGGGCCCCTGCAACCCATGTTGGAGACCCATGGAATTTCCTGATCCTGGCTTCAGCCTGGCCCAGACTTGGCTGTTACAGGTATTTGGGGAGTGACACAGTAGATGGAAGAACTCTCTTCTGTTCCTTTGCTATCATTCTGCCTTTTAAAAAAAAAAAAAAGATTTATTTATTTATTTGAAAGAGTTACACAGAAAGAGGAGAGGCAGAGAGAGAGAGAGAGAGAGAGAGAGAGAGAGGTCTTCCATCCGCTGGTTCACTCCCCAGATGGCCACAATGGCCGGAGCTGCGCCGATATGAAGCCAAGAACCAGGAGCTTCTTCCAGGTCTTGCACATGGGTGCAGGGGCCCAAAGACTTAGGCCATCTTCTATTGCTTTCCCAGGCCATAGCAGAGAGCTGGATCGGAAGTGAAGCGGTCAGGTCTCGAACCGGCACCCATATGGGATGCCGGTGCTTCAGGCCAGGGTGTTAACTCGCTGCGCCACAGTGCTGGCCCCATCTGCCTTCTAATAATTAGATAAATCTTTAAAAAAAAAATCTAGAAAACATTGATGATGAACTACCATATTTTGCCTACTCCTTGGCGTGTTTTTCCTTCCAGCTCTGTTTTCTCCAGAATATATAGTAAGTACCAAAAAATGAAATTATTAGTAGTGATTATTATTCACAAAAACAAAACTGTGCTAGCATTAAAAAAGAAATAAAGAAGATAATGGTCATATTGCCTCAGTGTTTAGAGTGCCAAAGAAGTTCAAGGTAAAGCTTTTTCCTGTGTGTCTTTCGGTCTGTGTCTGAGTAAACCATTCTCAGTGTCTTTGACCCCAGTCTATGGTTGTTTCTTTTCTAGCTCGCTTGCTCTCTGGGGGTGAGGTGGGGTACTCAGTTGTCTGTTGGTTGGTTTTCTGCCTTTTGACTTTTCTTCTCTCACTCTTTCTGTGTCTACATTACCTTGTTGTTCTGTGCTGTCTGGTTGCCCTAAAGCCTCAGTTATCCGGCTCTGGCACAGCCGGCCCTTCTTTGGGCTTCTCTTCCTTAGGGAGCTCAGTAAGACCCGAGGACAAGGGTCAGCCACGTGTGGGACTGTGGGGAACCAGCTGCACTCCCAGTCCAACAGCTCCAGGGATGCCAGAGTCCTGCCAGGGCAGGCAGTGAGTGTGTGTGTGTGTGTGTGTGTGCGCGCATGCTCGCGCAGCTCTGCACCGCCAGCCGGCTGCAATAAAGCTGTTCGGAAGTTATCTTTCATATGCAATTGCTTCCCCTAAGCTCTCAAGCACATTAACTGCACCTGTAATTATACACACCTCAGAAAATGCATAAAAGCTGCCGTCTTAGGCAGACGAGCTCCAACTGCAGGCTGCCTCATACCCTCTGTTGCCCACTCTGCCGCAGCGCTAGGGGGAAAAGGAGAAAGCAATGAAGGCAGCGAGGAGGGGTAATTGCCCATTAGAGAGTTGCTCGTAAGTGAACTTTGTCTCCCGTTTGCAGCATTAATTTTGCTCGGCGTGAACTGCACTTGACATGGCGCTGAGGGCTGAGGGCGCTCGCTGCTCTTGCTGGCCTGCTGGGCACTCTGCTGCCCATTTGCACTGTGGTGAGTGTGCACAGTGAGGCCACAGCAGCAGCAGCACATTTCCCTGCCACGCACAGGAGTGACTTTGTCTCTCCTTCCCTCACGGACCTACTTTCCTGTGCTGGACAATTTTGTACCCTCTGAGAGTCATGAGCTTAGCACTGGCGCTAAGTTCTTCAATACCACGCGGGTCTCCCTCTTCCTCCTCCAGTGGCTCTTTCTCAGGTCCTTCTAGGGGCTTGAGGGAAAAGATAAATTCTAGGAATCCGAGTTCCTCAGGTGTAACCTGCTGCAGGTAGGGTTTATCTGTCACCAACAGGCATAGTCACGGATACAAATCTGATGCCATAGAGAGGCAGGCTGCTCACATTAGGACATAGATAATAGGCAGCAACTTAGCATCACCTACTTTCAAACCTGCTTCCACACAAACCATGCCGCCTTCCATTGCGCAGGATTAATTGGCTGGGAATCTACAGGCCGTGTTCCATCACCTCTGGTTCATTTCAGCAGTCCTCCAGGGTCAAGGTCACGTGTGAGCCATGATTCCTGTTGCACTTGACATGTGCACACTTGTCCTTTGTGCTCAGAGATGAGTTGGTTGGCTTTTGACTCCCCAGGAACGTTCTTTCTGGAAAAGGAAGGTGGGGGTGTTACGTGAAGGCTGTTGGGCGGTGACTGCTTAGCCAGCACCTGAGCTGCCAGTGAGGGGAGGTGAGCTGTGGCCAGGTGCCTACGGCCAGCAGGGAGCTCAGCTCCTGTTACTGAGCATCCTCCCCTGCCCTCCCTTCCTGCCTTTCCCCTCTTTCTAGAGGCATGAACAGGGCTGCTCTCCCTCCCCAGGAGAGGGGGAAACAGAGAGCGACTTGGTTGGGATCTGTGGATGGAGCCTGGCCATTGCTTCTCAGAAGAAAAGCGAACTTTATTTATTCAGGGTTTCTTTTTTTAGAATGGTTTCAGGGTCATAGGTAAAATCGAGCGTAATAAAATTGAGCAGCTGTCTACCACCTGCCCCTGCCCATGCACCGCACTCTCCATGGTCAACATCCCACATCAGAGTGGTCCATTTGTTAGAATCAGTGAACCTGCATGGACTCATCGTGATCACCCCAAGTCCATCGCTCACGCCAGATCCCATTCTTGCTGGTGTCTGTGCTGTGGATTTTGACAGATGGATGCTACGTATGCACATCATTAGGGTCTCATAAAGAGTAGTTTCACGGCTCTGGACTCTTCTGTTTTCTGCCCATTCATTTACTGCAGTACTCTCCCTTCCCCACAAACACTGATGATCTATATTTATTTATTTATTTTCAAAAGGACAAATATCTTGGAGGTCTGGAGCTCTGGAGCTCCCCACCCTCTTTTTTTTTTTTTTTAAGTATTTGAGAGGTAGAGTTACAGGGAGGGAAGGAGAGACAAAGGTATTCCATCTGTTGGTTCACTCGACTGAAGCTAGGCCAGGCTGAGGTCAGGAGCCAGGAGCTTCTTTCTCCTCTTCAAGGTGGGTGGCAGGCGCTGAGGGACTTGGACCCCGTCCGTGCTTTCCCAGACACATTAACAGGGAGCTGAATGGGAAGTGAAGCAGCAGGGACGTGAACCGGTGCCTAAAAGGGATATTGGCGTTGCAGGTGTTGGCTTTACCTGCGACATGCCTGACCTTTTTATTCCATTTGTCATTTTGCTTTTACCAGAAATTTCATGTATTTGGAATCATTCAATATGTAGCCTTTGCAGATGGGCTTCTTCACTTAGTTGCATGATTTATGTAAGGTTCCTCCGTGCCTTTTTATGGTGTGATGGCTTATTTTTAGTGCCAAATAGTATTCCCTTGCCTGACTGTATCACAGTTATCCATTCACTTCCTGGAGGGCATTTTGGCTGATTATAAGTTTTGGCAATTATAAATAAAGCTGCTATAAATATCAACTGCATGTCTCCACGTGGACGTAAGTTTTCAGTGTACTCGGGTAAATAACCAAGAAGCGTGACTGTTGGATCGGACGGTGAGAGTTTGTTTAGCTTTGTAAGAAACTGCCAAATCGTCTTCCAGAGGGGCTGTACCATTTTGCATTCCCACCAGCAGTGAATGAGAGTTCCTGTGGCTCCACACCTTTGCCTGTGTTGGCGTTGGCAGCTTTCTGGATGTCAGCCATTCTAACAGCTGTGTAGGTGGCGTCCCATTGTTGTTCTAATTTGCAGTTCTCCAGTGGCAGATGACACGGAGTGTCTTAACTCTCTGCTTTTTGTACCTGAGGTGGCTGCAGTGATAACACCCATTTGTCACTTTTTCTTCCTGCTCTGCAGTGCTAGGATGTGGGCTTTGTCTCTTCTCTAGCACAAATGTTGCGCGTTGGCAAGCATGCCTAAGATCCTACACAAGAAAGCAGTGTTACAAAGTCACAGGACAGCTTTGCGTTTTACTCATTATAATAAAGCCTATTTCCTATTTCCTAGGCTTTATTGTAATGAGTAGACTCTGGAGTCCCAGATGAAGGAAGGAATGTCACTTGGTAAGGGGGCAAAAGGCTCTCAGGATGTTGCTTTCCAGGAGTCTGTTAAGGAAGTGAGCGAGAGAGGTGGCGTCCTGTAGGTATCCCCTAATTTCTGGTAGGTGTTTTAGGGGGAAAGCCAGGAAATCAGGCCTTGGTGAGATTATCCACGCGTTGTCTTATCGCTCAAGCCAGGGAGCACAGTCAGGTGAGACAACCGCTCCCCCAGTGAATGTCAGAAATTACCCAGGTTGTCCCGTTGGGCTACTGAAACCCATCCCAGACACTGGGGAGCAGTCAGCTTGGCTTCCGTGCGAAAGGGCTGTGGCAAGAAATTGGGTCCATTCTCTACAAGTGAAATGTGGTTCCTCTGTTTACCTTTGCTTCTGAGACTGTAGAAGTTTCAAAGTGTCCAGAGCTCTGATTGTGGTACAGTTTAGTAGCCCACAGCATGGCATAGTCTTGTCCTGAAGGAACAGAAGCTGGGCTTTGTGAAAAATGCTGTAACTCTGGCTATAAATGATGGCTTTGTTACTGGACACGGGAGCAGTGGAGGATGGCTGGGTCTGCCTTTTTGCATCTCTTTTTCTCCAAGCCTGAAGAAGGCATTGTGTGGTTGTAGGTGTGAAAATGTCTGCAGCTGGGACACAGTTCACAATCAGGCTTATGCACCCTAGTGTCTTCCTTGTTAGAATTAGAATTTGTGTTAAAAGGTTCTGTTCATGGGAGGCCTTAGGCACACATCTTTCTTGTCCATGGAGAAATTTTTTGTTTCAGAAAAACCATTTAAGCATGGTGGATTGAACAAATGTGTTTACAGCTGTTTTCTTTTAAAATTGTGATAAAACGCTAATAAAGAGTAAAAATGGCATAGACCTGTAAAGAGTAGGAGCGCGTGCTCTCGGTGAGCAGCCACACCATGGATGGATGGTGGCCACTGACTTCACAGAACAGTCAAGCGATCAAGGAGGAGGCTTCTTGCAGGCTGCTTCCAGCCACGAGCCCAGGAAGCTCGGGCACCAGAGGTACCGGAATCCCCTGGAGGAGCAGGCGAGTGCACAAGCAGGGTCCAGCGTCCTCCTGTGAGGCAGAAGAAGCCTTCCCAACCCTACTCCCTCCCTCTCCGTCTCACAGTGAGACAAGGGTGCTGCTCACGCCAGAGCAGAAGACGGATGTCCTGTTTTCTCAAGAGACTGAGGCAGGAGCTTAGCCGTGGGGACACCAGGTTCAGCTGAAGCCAGAGGCCACTGAAAGCAAGGAATCTGGGACAAGTCTGCATACAGAGCCCGCACCCCAGGGCTTCTCTTCCCATCCGGTGCAGTAGCAGCATCCGGCCCAGGAATCTCCCTCCGGAGACTGCTCTTGGCCCTGACACCGTGCTGCCCTGATGTGGGTAGACCCAGGCTTAGGCTCTGGTGGATCCCTCTCTGTCTTACATGTGCTGCTCCCTAGGTGTGTGACTTTGAACAAGTGACTTAATTTTGGTCACCCTCACCTCAACTTGTGGGTAAAAGAGCTTGCATCTTGTGGAGATGTTGTGAGAACCAAGTGAGAGGGCAGGCATTGGAACTCAAAGAGATCCAACGATATCCGCAAGCCATCCCTTGGTTTCTGAGCAACTGTATAGAAATGTGTTCAGAGCTTCTGCCAAGAATCGATTCTTTTATCTGACTCTTTAGAATTCAGTCCAATAGATACCATAATAAATAACTGAGGAGACTCTTCTAACCCTCCCCTTACGGCTCTGGTGACCACATTTAAAGTGTTAGCCACAGTACAAACCTGGTTAGATGATTCCTTTTAAACCAGTTTTAAATCAGTGTAACAGCCTTTTTCTTTTAACTCCTTTCTTTCATCTCAAGTGTGCATCCATTTCACATTTGGAATACTTTT
The DNA here is from genome assembly GCF_964237555.1 of Oryctolagus cuniculus. NCBI lineage: Eukaryota > Metazoa > Chordata > Mammalia > Lagomorpha > Leporidae > Oryctolagus > Oryctolagus cuniculus. The sequence continues at coordinate 11,031,808 of NC_091436.1, forward strand.
TCAAAGACAAAGCTTTGATTCGAAAGCATCAGTTGTGATCCAGAACACATTTTGCGTGCTGCTTGACTATAAGCTCTTTCTAGACATCCGTCTCGCAAATTCTGTGGCATCTCACCATTAGTGAATGAACATCACTTGAACCTATATCTTGAGGAATGTCAATCTCAATTAAAATTTACCGAGTTTCTCAACAGCACCAACAGATTTCCTAATTAACCTATGAATACTGCCAATCTGTTAATATAGTTCTCTTGTTCTTTTAGAAATGAGCTATATAACATTTTTTTATTTAGTCTTCCAGTTTCAGAACTAAAGTGCTCCTGAGGGTATCCTAAACTTTCTTTTAACAGTAAAGAAAATATGAGTAAGGTGAGTTAGTTCATGAGATTGGCTGAAAAATTCTGGTGTCCAGGACATTTTTTTCTTCAAACCAGCAACTTGGCCTTTGTGTGACGCCCTTTCTTCAGTGCCTCTCGTCTGTAAGATGCTTTCCTTACAGAATCTCTGTGTCAGGTGCAGTCCTGATGCTTGGTCCAGAGTCTTTCCCTATGGGCAGCAGCTTTTGTGTGTGTGTGTTTGGAATTCCTGCCAAAGTGGCTATAATGTGTCCTTTCTCCCCTAGAATAGACCTCAGGGCATGGAATTGGATTAACTATAATCCTGTTTCATGACACAGGTCTCTAATAATCCATGCATGGTTCTCATTATTTATTGTAATATAATGGACACCTAAAGATCCACCAGTAACTGGAACATTGATGATAATTTATGTCCATGTGTTTTTTTCCTATCCTTCCCAATACATTCCTCATAGTGTATTCTGTGACTAGTTTTATTTAAAAAATATTTTCTCTTAATAATTCATCATGTTCTAAGATTCACCTGTGTTATAGTAAGTAGCTATGCTTTTTTACTGCTGAGTATTCTTTTATTATGTGAATGCAGTATGATTTACCTCTTCATTTTCTTATCAAAAGTGGGCAGAATTTACATCTTTTTTTTTTTTTTAAAGATTTATTTATTTATTTGAAAGGCAGAGTTACTGAAAGAAAAAGAGATACAGAGAGAGAGAGAGAGAGAGAGAGAGAGAGAGATTGTCATTCACTGGTTCAGTCTCTAAGTGGCTGCAACAGCTGGGGCTGGGCTGGGCTGGGCTGAAGCTGGGACCCAGGAGCTTATTCCAGGTGTCCCATGTGGGTGCAGGGGTCCAAACATTTGTACCATCCTGTGCTGCTTTCCCAGGCCATTAGTAGGGAGCTGGATTGGAAGTGGAGCACCTGGGACTCAATCCGGTGCCCATATGGGACTCCAGTGCTGCAAAAGGCAACTCAATCTGCTATGACCCCAAAATTTGCATCTTTACCAGGGCCAACTCTTGGCAAAATTGTAGGGCAGCATTTGCTTTGAATGCACTTATAAGTTTTTCTACCCCTTTTTATTCTCTTTGAATCATCTGAGCATCCTGACTGGCAAACAGTAGGCTATAATAAATGTTTATTGAATGAATATTGGATGTGACAGATAAAATTTAGGGCAACTGAGGTCCACTGGAAGATGCTGCCCTGAGTGCTGAACTAAAGTAGATTTTGCAGCCTCATTTTGGCTCAGTGGGGAGAGTGCATGGTCGATGATCAGATATCAGGGTCTGCTTGGACAGGGCTGGGGAAGTAGAGTGCAGAAGCTACTTGCGTGTTCCTGGGCCTCTGTATTACCCTCCTCATGGACTTTTGGGAGTCTGCTGGAGTCAGGGGCATGGTTACACAGAAAGGAAGAAAGCTTGCTCTGTGGTATTTCAGTTTGCAGCCAGTCTAGGGGAAGGTTGATTTTAAGGGGTGGTCGATGGGACATGGGAGAAGATCAGTCAGATTCCTGGTGCTCCTAAACCACTCTGTCTACCCATGCTTGAAAGGCTGGTTCTGGTCTATTTTCTAGTTGAAGTATTTCATGTAAAACACATGCATTTCTCAGAAAAACAACTCCCAAAGGATGCTATTTTTCATGCCCAGGGTTAAATGCAAATTTTCTGCTTAAATCTTTCACTTGTGAGACTGAATATGATGACACTTTAAATGATGTGTTTTTAAGTTGGTTAGTTATGTAAGTGATGAGAAATCTATCAGAATATTTCCTGTCCATGGACCCCAGTCCTCTCCCTGGGAACTATTATCCCCTTATGTTTTGTTCTGATTCAAGTGTTGATAGCAACATTGGCCTTGGTAATACCGCTTCCAACTGTAGCTTCCCTGGTAAATGGCATTACTGTAGGCTGTCAGAGCTGGGAGCAGCATCAGATGTCTTCTGGATGAGTGTGTTTCAGATCTATGGACCATCTGCATGGAGACCACCTCAGGAGACTGTGTGGAATGCAAACTTCTGGGCTCTATTCCTGACTTAATAAATTAGATAATCGGGGTGGAAGCCCTGGAGTCTGCAGTTTCTACAACTTCCCAGCTGATTCTAATATATATTAACATCTGAGAAACACAGATCTGTTCTAAATCTCAGTCTGTTGTGCACGAAACAGAAACAAGTGAAGTTAGTGACTTATCAGGGATTGAGAGCTAACAGGTTCATATCTGGGCAAACATTTGCTGTGTGTTATGGCAAAAATAATCATGATGTTTATTTTTTAGTTTATATTGGTGGGATTTAAAATAGCCTATTCTGAACTCTTAAGCTCTAAGGGTACAAATGTGCCAAAACTTCTGTTATCAGGGGGAAAATCCTTTGCTATTTTGAGTACTTATTTTTTTAGTCTTTTTAAAAAATGCTATTATGTTGTTGGAGATCCTTTTTTTACTTAGTTCTATTTTTTAGAAAACTTTTATTTAATAAATACAAATTTCAAAAGTACAACTTTTGGATTATAGCAGTTTTTTCCCCCATAACCTCCCTCCCATCTGCACCCATCCCATCTCCTACTCCCTCTCCAATCCCATTCTTCATTAAGATTCATTTTTAATTATCTTTATATACAGAAGATCAACTTAGTATATACTAAGTAAAGATTTCAACAGATTGCACCCACACAGACACAAATATAGAGTACTGTTTGAGTAGTAGTTATACATTAATTCGCAAAGAATAACACATTAAGGACTGAGGTCCTATGTGGGGAGTAAGTGCACAGTGGCTCCCATTGTTGATTTAACAAATGACACTCTTATTTATGACATCCGTGATCACCCGAGGCTCTTGTCATGAGCTGCCAAGGCTATGGAAGCCTCTTGAGTTCACAGACTCTGACCTCATTTGGACAAGGTCATAATCAAAGTAGAAGTTCTCTCCTCCCTTCAGATAAAGGTACCTTCTTCTGTGATGGCCCTTTCTTTCCACTGGGATCTCACTCACAGAGATCTTTCATGTAGGTCATTTTATGCCACAGTGGTTTGGCTTTCCATGACTGAAATGCTCTCATGGGCTTTTTAGCCAGATCTGAATGCCTTACAGGCTGATTCTGAGGCCAGAGTGCTGTTTAGGGCATTTGCCATTCTATGAGTCTGCTGTGTATCCTGCTTCCCATGTTGGATTGCTCTCTCCAATTTAATTCTATCTATTATTATTAGCTGACACTTCTTATTTATGTGATTCCTTTGACACTTATTCTTGTATTTATGATATGATCAGTTATACACTTAAACTGAACACCTTAACTAGTAAGATGGCATTAGTACCAGCCAGCTTCGTGGGATTTGGAGACACATGGCAAGTTTTTAGCTTTACCCTTAGGGGTAAGACTGTGGGAACATGTGCTGAGCTGTACATCTCCTGCTTCCTCTCTTTCTCCTACTCTTTTTTTTTTTACAGGGATCAATTTTCAATTGGATTTAAATACCAATGAATAATTCTATGTTAAGTAAAGAGTTCAACCAATGGTAGTAAGTAGAAAAAGAAAATACTAAACAGAATAAAATGATAAGCTGTTCCTCAAAAGTCAGAACAAGGGCTGATCAAGTCACTGCTTCTCTTATTGCCAACTTTACTTCTATAGGTTTCCTTTTAGGTGCTTGGTTAGTTGTCACAGATCAGGGAGAACATATATTTATCCTTTTGGGACTGGCTTATTTATCTCAATATGATGTGTTCCAGATTCTTCCATTTTGTTGCAAATGACTGATTTCATTTTTTTTTACCGCTATGTAGTATTCCACAGAGTACATATCCCATAATTTCTTTATCCAGTCTACTGTTGATGGGCATTTAGGTTGATTCCAGGTCTTAGCTATTGTGAATTGAGCTGCAATAAACATGGAGGTCTAGTTAGCTCTTTTATTTTCCTATTTAATTTCCTTTGGGCAAATTCTGAGGAGCAGGATGGCTGGGTCATATGGTAGGGCTATATTCAGATTTCTGAGGTATCTCCAAACTGTCTTCCATAGTGGCTTTTCCAGTTTGTGTTCCCATCAACAATGGATTGGGGTACCTTTTTCCCCATATCCTCACCAGCATTTGTTTGTTGATTTCTGTATGAAAGCCATTTAACTGGGGTGAGGTGAAACCTCATTGTGGGTTTTTTTTTTTTTTTTTGACAGGCAGAGTGGACAGTGAGAGAGAGACACACAGAGAGAAAGGTCTTCCTTTTGCTGTTGGTTCACCCTCCAATGGCCACCACGGCTGGCGTGCTGCGGCCAGCGCATTGTGCTGATCCAAAGGCAGGAGCCAGGTGCTTCTCCTGGTCTCCCATGCGGGTGCAGGGCCCAAGCACTTGGGCCATCCTCCACTGCACTCCCAGGCCACAGCAGAGGGCTGGCCTGGAAGAGGGGCAACTGGGACAGAATCCAGCGCCCCGACCGGGACTAGAACCTGGTGTGCCAGCGCCGCAGGTGGAGGATTAGCCTATTGAGCTGTGGCAGCCGCCTACTCATTGTGGTTTTGATTTGTATTTCCCTGATGGCTAGTGATCCTGAACATTTTATCATGTGTCTATTAACTTTTGGATTTCCTCTTTTGACAAATGTCTGTTTAAGACCTTGACCTATCTCTTAAATGGGTTGTTTGTTTTGTTGTTGTGGAGTTTCTTGATCTCTTTGTAGATTCTGGTTATTAATCCTTTATCAGTTGCATAATTTTTTTTAACTTTTATTTAATGAATATAAATTTCCAAAGTACAGCTTATGGATTACAATGGCTTCCCCCCCCTCCAAAACTCCCCTCCCACCCGCAGCCCTCCCCTTTCCCTCTCCCTCCCTTCTTCCATTCACATCAAGATTCATTTTCAATTCTCTTTATATACAGAAGATCAGTTTAGCATATATTAAGTAAAGATTTCAACAGTTTGCACCCACCCAGAAACACAAAGTGTAAAATACTGTTTCAGTACTAGTTATAGCATTAAATCACAGTGTACAGCACATTAAGGACAGAGATCCTACATGAGGAGTAAGTGCACAGTGACTCCTGTTGTTGACTTGACAATGTTGCACCCTTGTTTATAGCATCAGTAATCATCCTAGGCTCTTGTCATGAGTCGCCAAGGCTATGGAAGCCTTTTGAGTTCACCAACTCTGATCATATTTAGACAAGATCGTAGTCAAAGTGGAAGTTCTCTCTTTTTTGCAAATAATTTCTCCCATTCTTTTGGTTGCCTCTTCACTTTGCTGACTGTTTGTTTTGCAGTACAGAAACTTCTTAATTTGATGTTATCCCAGTTGTTAATTTTGGCTTTGACTGCCTGTGCCTCTGGGGTCTTTTCCACGAAGTCTTTGCCTGTGCCAATATCTTGCAGGGTTTCTCCAATGTTCTCTGATAATTTGATGGTGTCGGGTCGTAGATTTAGATCTTTAATCCATGTTGAGTGGATTTTTGTGTAAGGTGTAAGGTAGGGGTCCTACTTCATGTGGAAATCCAGTTTTCCTAGCACCATTTGTTGAATAGACTGTTCTTGCTCCAGGGATTGGTTTTGGATCCTTGATCAAATATAAGTTGGTTGTAGGTGTTTGGATTGATTTCTGGCATTTCTGTTCTGTTCCATTGGTCTATCCATCTGTTTGTACCAGTACCAGGCTGTTTTGATTATAACTGCCTTGTAGTATGTCTTGACATTTGGTATTGTGATGTCTCTCGTTTTTTTTTTTTTTTTGTTGTTGCATAAAATTGCTTTAGCTATTTGAAGTCTCTTGCATTACCATATGAATTTTAACATGATTTTTTCTAGATCTGAGAAGCATGTTCTTGGTATTTTGATTGTCATCACATTGATTCTGCAATTACTTTCAGAATAATGGACATTTTGATGATATTGATCCTTCCAGTCTGTGAACATGTAAGAGTTTTCCATTTTATTGTGTGTTCTTTTATTTCTTTCCTTAATGTTTTTTAATTCTCATTTTAGAGATCTTTGACATACTTGATTAAATTTATTCCAAGGAATTTGATTATTTTTATCTATTGTGAATGGGATTGAGCTTAGAAGTTCAATCTCAACCTTGGCATTGTCCGTGTATACAAAAGCTATTCATTTTTGTGTATTGATTTTATATTCTGCTTCTTTACCAAACTCTTCTATGAGTTCCAATAGTCTCTTAGTAGAGTTCTTTGGATCCCCTATATAAGGAATCATGTTGTCCGCAAATGGGACATTTTGACTTCCTTCTTCCCAGTTTGTAATCCTTTGATTTCTTTTTCTTGCCTAATGGCTCTAAAACTTGCAGTATTATATTGAATAGCATTGAGGAGTGTGGGCATCCCTGTCAGGTACCGGATCTCAGTGGGAATGCTTCCAACTTTTCTCCATTCAATATGATGCTGGCCGTGGGTTTGTCATAAGTAGCCTTGATTGTATTGAGGAATGTTCCTTCTATACCCAATTTGCTTAGAGTTTTCATCATGAAAGGGTGTTGTATTTTATCAAATGGTTTCTCTGCATTCATTGAGATAATCATATGGTTTTTGTTCAGCAGTTTGTTAATGTGATGTATCCCATTGATTTGTGAATGTTGAACCATCCCTGCATACAAGGGATAAATCCCACTTGGTCTGTGTGGATGATCTTTCTGATGTGTTATTGGACTTGATTGGCTAGAATATTGTCGAGGATTTTTGCATCTGTGTTCTTCAGGGAAATTGGTCTGTAATTCTCTTTCTCTGTTGCATCTTTTTCAGGTTTAGGAATTAAGGTGATGCTGGCTTCATAGAAGAATTTGGCAGGATTCCCTCTATTTCAGTTGTTTTGAATAACTTGAAAAGAATTGGAGTTAGTTCCTTAAATGTCTGGTAGAATTCAGCAGTGAAACCATCTAGCCTTGGGCTTTTTTTTTGTTGTTGTTGGGAGTGCCTTTATTACTGATTCAGTTTCCATTTTGGTTATGGGTCTGTTTACATTTTCTGTGTCTTCATGGCTCAGTTTAGGTAGGTTGTATGTTTCCAGGAATCTATCCATTTCTTCTAGTTTTCCCAGTTTGTTGGCATACAACTCTTTGTAGTAATTTCTGATGATTCACTTTATTTCTGTGGTGTCTGTTGTTACAGTTCCTTTTTCATCTCTAATTTTATTTTATTTTTATTTTTTATTTTTGTTTTGACAGGCAGAGTGGACAGTGAGAGAGAGAGAGAGAGACAGAGAGAAAGGTCTTCCTTTGCTGTTGGTTCACCCTCCAATGGCCGTCGTGGCTGGCGTGCTGCGGCTGGCGCACCGCGCTGATCCGATGGCAGGAGCCAGGTACTTATCCTGGTCTCCTATGGGGTGCAGGGTCCAAGTACTTGGGCCATCCTCCACTGCACTCCTGGGCCACAGCAGAGAGCTGGCCTGGAAGAGGGGCAACTGGGACAGAATCCGGTGCCCCGACCGGGACTAGAACCCGGTGTGCCAGTGCTGCAAGGTGGAGGATTAGCCTAGTGAGCCATGGTGCCGGCCCATCTCTAATTTTATTGAGTTGGGTCTTCTCTCTTTCTTTTTGGTTAGTTGGGCCAGTGGTGTGTCAATTTTGTTTATTTTTTCAAAAAATCAGCTCTTCATTTTGCTGATTTTTTTTAATCAATTTTGTTGATTTCTTCTCTAATTTTAATTATTTCTTTTCTCATACTAGTTTTGGGTTTGGTTTGCTGTTGTCTTTCTAGATCTTTGAGATGTATTGATAGCTCATTTATTTGGTGCTTTTTGCTATAAACTTTCCTCTTAAGTTTGCTTTTGCTGTATCCCATAGATTTTGATATGTTATGTTGTCACCTTCATTTGTTTCTGGAAAATTTTTATTTCACTTTTGATTTCTTCTGTGAGCCACTGTTCATTCAAGAGCATGTTGTTCAGTCTCCATGTGTTTGCATATGCTCTAGAGATTCCTGTGTAGCTGATTTCCAGCTTCATTCCCTTGTGGTCCAAGAAGATGCATGGTATTTCAAATTTTTTTTTAATTTGCTGAGACTTGCTTTATGGTCTACCATGTGGTCAGTCCTAGAGAAAGTTCCATGCACTACTGGGAAGAATGTGTATCTTTAAGTGTTGGATGAAAAGTTCTGTAGATATCTGTTAGGTCCATTTGGCCTATAGTGTTGATTAAATCTGTTGTTTCCTTGTTGATTTTCTGTGTGGTTGATCTGTCTGTTGCTGAAAGTGGAGTATTGAAGTCCCCCAGTACTATTTGTTGGAGTCTAAGTCTCCCTTTAAATCTTTTACATTTCTTTTAAATAGCCAGCTGTCTTGTAATTAGGTACCTATACATTATAATAGTACATCTTCTTGTTGAATTGGTCCCTTAATCATTATATAGTACTTTTCTTTGTCTCTTTTAACAGTTTTTGTGTTTAAGTCTATTTTGTCTGATACTAAGATGGCTATACCAGCTCTTTTTTGGTTTTTGTTGGCATGGAATGTCTTTTTCAATCCATTCACTTTCAGTCTACATGTATCTTTGTTGGTGAGATGTGTTTCTTGTAGGCAGCAAATAGGTGGGTTTTGTCTTTTAATACATTCAGCCTTTCTGTGTCTTTTAACTGGGAAGCTGAGGCGGCCAGTTACATTCAAGATGACTATTGATAAGTAATGACTTTGCCCTGCAATTTTCCCCAAAATATTCCTAATTTATACTTTGAGCTTCCTTTGATCTTTTAATGAGAGATTTTCTTCCTTTTCCTTCTTTTGCAGTGATGACCATGTATCTGTTTTTGTGTTTCTCTGTGCAACACATCCTTAAACATCTTTTGTAGGGCTGGATGGGTGGTGACAAATTCTTTCAATTTTTGTTTGTTATGAAAGTCTTTATTTCACCTTCGTTCACAAATAAGAGCTTTGCAGGGTAATATATTCTGGGATGACAGTTTTTTTATCTTACAACTTGGGCTATATCTCACCATTCTTTCCTAGCCTGTAGGGTTTCTGATGAGAAGTCTGCTGTGAATCTAATTGGAGATCCTCTGAAAGTAATCTGGCTTTTCACTCTTGCACATTTTAAAATCTTCTCTTTATGTTTCACTGTGATGAGTTTGATTACAATGTGTCATGGCAAGGATCTTTTCTGGTCATGTCTATTGGGAGTTCTGTGTGCTTCCTGTACTTGGACATCCCTTTCTTTCTCTAAACCAGGAAAGTTTTCTGCTATTATTTCACTAATAAGGCCTTTTAATCCTTTCTCTCTCTCCATGCCTTCAGTAACTCCTAGAACCCATATGTTGAGGTTTTTAATTTTATCCTGTAGATTCCCAACAGTGTTTTTTAGTTTTCTAATTTCCTCTTCTTGTCTTTGGTTTGATTGTATACTTTCCCGTGCTTTGTCTTCCAAGTCCAAGATTCTCTCTTCTGTCTCACTGATTCTGTTTTTAAGGCTCTTCACTGCTTTTTTTAATTTGTTCTATTGAATTCTTCATTTCATTTTGATTTTTCTTTAAGATCTCAATTTCATGGGTGAAATTTTCTTTCATGTACTGTACATATTTCAGTAGTTCTTGCATTTGCTTTTGATTACTTCCAGGTAATCTTATGATCAATTTTTTCAATTCCATTTCTTGCATTTCTTCTATCTTATATTTTTCACAATCTAGTATTGAAGTGTCATGTTTTTTTGGGGGCGTCATGTTATCTTCCCTATTCTTGTCTCTTGGATTGGTGCATTTGTTGTTTTGCATTTGTGGAGATACTCATTGGTTTCTTCTTCTTCTTATTTTTGCTGTGATGGCTTTTATCATTGTGCTATGACTCTGTAGACAAGTGGACTGTCTGCTCTCAGTGAATATCTAGAGGCTTGTAGTGGCTGTAGCCAGAGAGCTCTATTCAGTTCTCCAGGATTAAGGGCATGCCTAAGGTGACACACCCAGGTTTGACATGGTAAATCTCCTCTCTCTCTCTTTTCAATCAGAAGGGAGGTTTATTCTGCTCAGCTAAGCTCCTCTCTTCAATGAGACCAGTGCCTAAGTGCTAGCCCCAGTGGGTATAATATTCATCCGCTCTGTCCCAAGAACCACACAGAGGATCTGTGCAGTCCTCAGTGTAAGTTCAGATTCCCTAGCAATGTTTTTCACCAGGTAACCAGGAACCCCTGAGCTTGTGGGGTCTCCTACTAAGACTGCTCAAAGTCCCGCCACAGCGTGATTCCTCCCACACACCCTCAGTTTTTTTTCACGGTACAGAAGTTTCACACAATCACAAGCTCCTAGCCCCCTGTTAGTTCTCCCCACCAGAGTCAGGAGTCTCCATTCAGCTGGCTTATGGGCACAGACATGAGCTAGCACAGCTGTTACATATATCCAAAATGGCACCCACTCTACTGGCTTGTTACAGGATGCTGTTATAGAGTGATCAAGGAGAGAGAAATCTGTCCATCCCATTCTTTTTTTTTTTTTTCTCCTCTAGTTTGGCTGGTACACTTTCCCCACAGGGATGCAAGCCGAGTTCCCTCTAGGCTCTTCCTGCTGCTTTTTTTGTCAGTGGCTTGGGCTTCTGTGGTCTGGTCTCACCTGCCTTTCCAGTGTAGGCTCTTGGCTGTTGGAGTTTTGAGCTGTGGGTGCCCATACCCTCCATGTAGGTCCACTGTGTCCTTCTAATTTTTGTAGAGTTTCCTCTGCCATTTTCTCCCTAACTCTTCCGTGAGACTACACTATCTCCACTTTTTAAAAACTATCTTCTCCTGGGCTAGAGCAGTAAGCTCCCTCCCTACTCTACCATCTTGGAACCATCTGTGACTTAATTTTATTAGTGTGATTTGGTAAGCTCTGGTCTGGTCTCCTTAAAATGACCATGTGAATATGTGGGCCTATCATAGTTTTAGGAAAACAATATCAACAACATCAATAATAAAGAAAACCTTGGCAGACCCATGATCCAGTTGAGTTTATTTGTATTTTTGGTCATTATCCTTCTTCTACTCTGGTTTTAAAAAAAAAAAAGAAAAGAAAAAAATTTTCTTTAGGTACAAACTCTAAAATATTCATATAATTTCTGAATCCCCAAAGATTTCCAATCTACCGCTTTTAAGGAAGATTTATTTATTTATTTATTTGAAAGGCAGAGTTACAGAGAGAAGGAGAAATAGATAGAGATTTTCTATCCACTGATCTACCCTCCCTGTATTTCTGCAGCAGCTTGGGCTGGGCTAGGCCAAAGCCAGGGGCTAGGAGCCAGGAGCTTCATCTAGGTCTCCCATGTGGGTGAGGGGCCTTAGTGCTTTAACCATCTTCCACAACCTTCCAAGATGCATTAGCAGGGAGCTGGTTCAGCAATGGAACAGCTGGGACTCAAACTGGTACCCATACCCCTATGATGCCAGCATCTCAGGTGGTAGCTTAACCTACAGACCTCAACACCAACTCCTAAAGTAGCTTTTTCCTTGATTTTTTTTCTGTCTTTTATTTATGGTGTACATTACCATTAGTTCGTTCCTATTTATTTATTTATTTATTTTTTGACAGGCAGAGTGGACAGTGAGAGAGAGAGAGAGACAGGGAGAAAGGTCTTCCTTTACCATTGGTTTACCCTTCAATGGCTGCTGTGGCCAGCGCACTGTGGCCGGTACACTGCGCTGATCTGAAGCCAGGAGCCAGGTGCTTCTCCTGGTCTCCCATGCAGGTGCAGGGCTCAAGCACTTGGGCCATCCTCCACTGCCTTCCTAGGCCACAGCAGAGAGCTGGCCTGGAAGAGGGGCAACTGGGACAGAATCCAGTGCCCCGACTGGGACTAGAACCTGGTGTGCTGGCGCCACAGGCAGAGGATTAGCCTATTGAGCTGTGGCGCCGGCCCTTTTTTATTTATTTTATAAGATATTTATTTGAAAGAATGACACAAAGAGAAAGATACACACACTGAGAGAGAGAAAGAAAGAGAGAGATCTTCCACCTGCTGGTTTACTCCTCAAATGCCTACAACAGCTAGGACAGGGCCAGGTGAGGCAGGAGGCAGGAATTCCATCTGGATCTCAGTACTTCCATCAGAGACTCAGTACTTCAGCCATCATCCGCGTCCTCCCGGACCTAGCAGGGAGCTAGATCAGAAGCAGAGGTGAGGCAAGGCTTGATCCCAGGCACTCTGATATGGGATGCAAACATCCTAAGCCGCCTAACCCTGTTTCTTTTTATTCCATTTTGAGAATATCACACAATTTATCTTGGCAGTGGTTGCTACACATCTGAGTTGTTCCCAGTTTTAGCTACAATGAACACAGCTGCTATATTCGTTAAGCTTAGTTGTTTGTGTGGCCACAGTTTTCCATTTCCTTTGGGTAAAAGCCTAGTAGTAGAATTCCTACGTCACATGGTAAATGCATATCTAACTTTTAAAGAATCTGCACAACAGTTTTGGGAGTTGGCCTTACCATTTTGTCTTCCACCAGGAGTGAGTGACAGTTCCAGGTGCTATTTGAAATGGTTGTGATGGAAGTCTAAGGGGGCATGGAAAATGAGAAGTCATCCAATGATGAACAGGAATGCATGCGTGACCACGCAGTGGCGGGAAAGGGAGCGCACCTTGCCGACTCCTTTGCTTGTCATATTCTGTGGTGGAGAAGGCACCAATGGCCATGAGCTTCAAATAAAAACTCAGTAAATGAGCAAAAGAATTAAAAAGCAGTGAACAATATAATGGCTGTGGGAAGGCTCTATAAAAGTGATGGCATGAAAACCATGGAACGATACTAAAATCCAGCATCTGCATTCATCGTTGTAGGGTTAGAATAATCAAGTGTTCCAAGTGGTGCTTTAACTGCCTCGTCCCACGTGGGCCTCACTGCATACCCTAGCCTGGCTGTACTTGCAAGGGCAAGGCTGAGTGCTGCGATTTTTCGATGCTGTCTAATTTCCACTTTGGCTGACCTGCCTTAGAACCCAGCTGACGCCAGCATGGCGATGAACCCGGCACCCCAGTGCCCCTTCCTGCAGTCCCACTGATCTTGCATTTGAGGCATTCTCTGTCCCTCTCTTTTTCTGTTAGGGGTGAAATATATCCAACGGAAGAAAGAGGGGCCTCTCATTCTTGCTTACCTCTTGTTTCTATTAATTTTATCTCTATTAATTCTTGTCTCTATCCCTGCCTTCCCCTCCTCCACTTTCACTTTTGACGTGCAAATTCAGGCCCCTGGGTTTACCACCTGAGATTCCTGGGACCTAACACAGGAACCATGGCTGCACATGGGCCGCTGCTGCGAGCACATGAGGTTTGCTTGCCAGGCACGGCTGCTTCTGAGCAGGTGCCCACGATCCGTGGATATGTGACATGTGCTGTGCTGTGCTGCTGCTGTGCGAGACATGGCCCTACTCAGCTGCCACCACCACCATTGGCCTCAGCAACAGACGTGTGCTCGTGGACATTTAAAAGTTTAAGTCAGTCTTATCGCCCATGCATGCATGACCACGACTTGCAGGTACAGAAACCAGGAACATCCCAGCCAATGGGAGCAGTCCCAGAAATATGTAGGTGCCATCGAGGCAGGGGGACTCCATCACCAAGAGAGCCCAGGTGGTGGTGCAGTGGCTCAGGGACCGGCCTGTAGGTGGGCAGGGTGTGGTGCGGGGCATTACGGTTGGGATACAGGATTCAGGACTGCTCTCTGCTCTCTGCTGCTAATAAGCCCTGTGATTGTAGGCAATTTACTGCACGTTTCTGAGCCATAGATTTTGCAAGTGGCACTCTTCAGACTTGAATCTATCATCCTTCCGTTTGTTTTCTGTTTGTCCCATTTGTTTTATGTTCCTTTTTATCTCCTCTCTTGCCCATTTGCTGGATTAATTAGGTACTTAAAAATTATTCCACATTCCCCCTCTCTGAGCTGTGAAGTTATGTATTCCTTTACTGGTTACCCAAGGGCTCAGAGATGACAACACTACCGTATTGAAATATAGCATGATATACACAGCTCTTACAGGGTGATGTATAGATTTTTTAAAAGTTCATATGCATTTGCCCCTAGTCCTGCCTTTGTGCCATTCTTTTCACATAATTTAATTCTCCGTATTTGGAAAATCCTACAAGTGCCATCGTCATTATTGTTTTAACAGTCAACAATCTTTTTAAAAAAAATTTTTTTTGACAGGCAGAGTGGACAGTGAGAGAGAGAGACAGAGAGAAAGGTCTTCCTTTTGCCGTTGGTTCACCCTCCAATGGCCGCTGCGGCTGGCGCACCGCGCTGATCCGATGGTAGGAGCCAGGTGCTTCTCCTGGTCTCCCACGCAGGTGTAGAGCCCAAGCACTTGGGCCATCCTCCACTGCACTCCCAGGCCACAGCAGAGAGCTGGCCTGGAAGAGGGGCAACTGGGACAGAATCCGGCGCCCCAACCGGGACTAGAACCTGGTGTGCTGGCGCCGCAGGCAGAGGATTAGCTTATTGAGCCGCGGCACCAGCCAACAGTCAACACTCGTTTACTTGTTCTTCACTTCTGTCTGTACCTGGGGGGTGTCCGCACCTGAGCGCTGGGCACTGTGATTGCCTTAGGTTCTATGATGCAGGGGAGTAAGGATCCAAGAGTGAAGGCTGCCCATCAGTTGGTGTTCAAACTGGGGGCTGTCCTGAGTGGGCCTGGGGTAAACATGAAGTCTTTAACTACAGAACAGGGAGGCGAAAGAGAAGAATCAGAGTGACCAGAGAGAAAGTAGCGAGAAGGACTCAGCCCCTGCATGGTTGGCCTGGAAGCAGAAGGAAGGGGTGGTGGTCAGGCCAGGATCCGGACCTCTGGAGGCTGGAGAAGGTGAGAAACCGACTCTTGGTCCCTAAGCATCTCCAGAAGGGAAGACAACCTTGTAGACACCTTGGTCTCAGCCCCGTGAGAACATTTCCGATTTCCAGTCTGCGCATGGTGAGATGGATGCTGTTTGCAGTCACTCCATTGGTGGGGATTTGTTCCAGCTGTGATGGGTAGGCAGCACACTCTGTGCGCTCTCATGTGGGATGGCTCGGCTTCCATCTGCAGAACTTCTCTCAGTCATTTCCTTTAGGGAGGGCTCTGGGTCGGGGACTGTTGTCAGATTCTGTTTGTCTGTAAATGTCTTTATTAAGCCTTCATGCTTTCGTTTGCAAGTTCATTGATTCTGCCATTTTTCTCCTTTTACTTATGTCGGGTTTAATTTGCTTTTCTTATCTCATTTTAATTTTTATTTATTTACTTATTTGACAGGTAGAGTTATAGACAGTGAGAGAGAGACAGAGAGAAAGGTCTTCCTTCTGTTGGGTCACTCCCCAAACGGCTGTGGCCAGTGCTGTGCTGATCTGAAGCCAGGAGCCAGGTGCTTCTTCCTGGTCTCCCATGCAGGTGCAGGGGCCCAAGCACTTGGGCCATCCTCCACTGCCTTCTCAGGCTACAGCAGAGAGCTAGACTGGAAGAGGAGCAGCTGGGATGAGAACCTGGCACCCATATGGGATGCTGGCACCACAGGCGGAGGATTAACCAAGTGAGCCATGGCGCTGGCCCCTCTTATCTCATTTTATAAGGTGTAAGCTTAGATTTATGAGTGGAAATCTTTTTTCTTTCCTAATAGAGCATTTCATGCCACAGATTTCTCTTTAGACACTGCTGCAGTTACATCCTACACATTTTTATATGCTGTATTTTCTTTTCACTAATTTTAATAAATTTTCCCACTTTCCTTAATTCTCCCTCTTTGAATCATGGGTTATTTAGAAATGGTTTCTTTATTTCCAAATTTTCTGAAGTTTACCAGATATATTTCTGTTATTGATTCCTAGTTTAATCCCATGAAGATTGTTAAATTGTTAATTCCTAGTTTAATCCCATACTTTCTTTACTTTTATTTTTTTTAAAGATTTATTTATTTATTTGAGAAACAGAGTTGCCAACAGAGAGAGGGAGAGACAGAGAGGAGAGATACATTGCATCCTCTAGTTCACTCCAAATGACTACAAAGGCCGGAGCTGGGCTGATCTGAAACCAGGAGCCAGGAGCTTCTTCCAGGTCTCCCACATGAGTACAGGAGCTCAGGCATGTGGGCCATCTTCAGTTGCTTCCCAGGCCATTAGCAGGGAGCTGGATCTGAAGTGGAGCAGCTGGGACTTAAACCGGTGCCCATATTGGATGCTGCCACCACAGGTGGAGGCTTAACCTACTATGCCACAGCACGGATCCCAGAGCATCCTTTCTATGATTTCTATTTTTTAAATATTTGCTGACATTTGGTTTCTGGCCCAGATATGGTCTACTTTGATGAATGTTCCATGTATGCTTGCAAACAATGTGTATTCTGTTCTGGGGCAGAGTGTTCTATAAATACCAGTTAGGTCAATTTGGTTCAGGTCTATATTCTTTCCAGTTCACCATTTACTTGCTTTGTGATTACTGAGAGAAGGTATTGACACATCTAACTATAATTGTGGATTTATTTATTTATTTCAGTCCTATCACACTTTGCTTTATATAATTGGAAATTCTGTTGTTAGGGGCATGCACATTTAGGGTTGTTTTGGGTCCTCCGAGAACTGACCTTTTTATTCCTAATAACATTTATTGTTGTAAAGTTACTTATATGTATATTTTTTAATTTATTAATTTTATTTATTTCAAAGGCACAGAGAGGAAATGAGAGGGGGGAGGCAGAGAGAGAGAGAGAGAGAGAGAATCTCATCTCATCTGCTGGTTCATTTGCCAACCTGAGCTAGGCCAGGCTGAAGCCAGAAGCTGGGAACTCAACTCAGCTCTCCTACATGGGTGTCAGGGACCCAAGTACTAGAGCCATCCTATGCCGGCTTCCAGAGTGTGCGTTAGCAGGAGTGGAGCCAAAACTCAAAACTCAGGCCCTAAGATGTGGGATAGGGGCATCTCAAGTGTTGCATTAGCTACTAAGACAAATGCCTATCCTACTTTGTATGATATTTATATAGCTACACCAATTTCTTTTGGTAAGTGTTTATGTGGTATATCTTTTTTCCACTCTTTTTACCTTTCTTTGCCTTTATACTTAGAGGAGATTTCTTGTGGATAGCATCTAGTTAAATTGTTGTCTTTTAGCTTGGTATGCTTCATTTACTCATGTTTACTATAATCAGTGATATGGTTGGGTTAAGAGTTATCATCTTGTTGGGGCATTTTCTATTTGTCCCGTTTGCCTTTGATTTTAATTTCCCACTTCTTTTGTGTTTAGTGATCCTTTAGAAAACTCAGAAATTTAATACTCTTAAATTTTTTTCAGTGATTATCCTAGGGTTTATATATACACACATTTAATGAGTCTACATTTGAGCAATAGCACAACACTTCATATGTGGTGTAAGGATGTTACAACAGTACATCAGCAATTCCTCTGTCTAGTACCTGGCTACTACTTTTCTTTTAGGCAGTCAGCTTTAAAAATAAGAAATAATTTATTATATTTTATGCCATTTTTAGTATTCTTCATTTCTTTTTTTTTTCAAATTTATTTGAAAGGTAGAATGTCAGAAAGAGAGAGGGAGGGAGGGGAGAGATAGATAGATGGATGGATGGATGGATAGATAGATAGATAGATAGATAGATATGGATCTGTCTTCCATTTGCTGGTTCATTCCCCAAGTGTCTGTAATGGCATAGACTAAACCAGACTGAAGGCAGGAGTGAGGAACTCCATCCAGGTCCCCAACATGGGTGGCAGGGACCCAAGTACTTGGGCCATCACCTGCTGCTTTCCCAGGTTACATTTGTAGGGGCCTGGACGTCAAGCAGAGCAGCCAGACTTAACCTGCTGGGTTGCAGCGTCTGACCCCTACTCTTCACTTCTTTGTGTAGACCCAAGTTTCTATCTGATATCACAGTCCTTCTGCTTGAATAAGTTCCTGTGACATTTCCTCTATGGGTATCTGCTGGCCAGGACTTCTTTCAATATTTGATTGAGAAAGTCTTATTTCTCCTTCATTTTGTTGTACAGAGAATTCTACTTAAGTGTTATTATTTTTTTCTTTTATCACTCGAAAGATGTAACCACATTCCACTTGCATGAATTCTGGTAAGGTACCTCTTTAAATCTTATTTTGTTCCTCTGTATGTAATATATGTTACTTCTCTGTCTGCCTTCAAGATTTTCTCATTGTCTTTTACTTTTAGCAGTTGGAATGTGATATGTAAAGGGAGTGTGTGTGTGTGTGCACACATGTGTGCATATATATTCATTTTTCTTTTTGTGTTTCACTTTGGGTAATTTTTATTGACCTAGCACAACTGGTTCATTCCTTAGCTGGATCAAATCTGTGATGAAGCCTGAAGATTTCCATGTCATTGGTACTTAAAAACATTCTTGCATTGGATTCTTCCTTAGAATTTCCACTTCTCTTCTGAAATTTCCCTTCTGATCTTGTCTGTATTTCACCTTCTTCACTGAAGTCTTTAGCATATTAATCATAGTTGGTGGAAGTTTCCTACTAGATAATTCCAACATCTGTGTCATGTCTGCATCTGCTTCTGAGGATTGCTTTGCCTCTTTGAGTGTATAATTTATTTGTTGGCTTAGCCTTTTCATACGCTTTGTCAGATTTGGTTGAAAGCCAGATATCTGTTATGTGTAGGAGACTGGGTCAACAGATTTTTTTTAAATCTGGAATGAGCATACTTTTTCTTCTATTATGTCTTTTGTGCAGAGATTTGAATTAAACAATTAGGAATGAGGCTGGGTTTGAGTGTTATTGTTGCTATGGTTACCTACATGGCACCACAGGTTTCCCATTACTGTAATGATGTGCAGTAGTTCAGGAAGCGGGTAGATTTGCTAAAGGGCTTTTGCTTCAACATGTGTCCCCTCCTCACTTCCAGGTCTTCTCTATCCTCTGGAAAGTCTCTTTCTTTGATCTTGACCTTCTTCCCTTTCTGTCCCAGGATTCCTATACTATCACACAGTCAATGTTAGTAGACCCATTAGTCCTATACTATCACATAGTCAATGTTGGCAGACCCATTAGTGGAGGGGTAATGAGAAGATGGGTCTCTGGTTCTGACTGACCCTCAGTCCTAGGCAAGCACCATGTCCTTGTTCTCAGGTATTACATTTTCTGATGTCTCTGCTCCTCTACTGGTTGTAGTTCTGGGTAGTTCTGTAGTAGTTCTGTGCCCGCGGAGAAGGGTTGTTTTCCCCAGTTTCCTTACACCAGCTGTAGTATTTTTTTTTTTTTTTGACAGGCAGAGTGGACAGTGAGAGAGAGAGAGACAGAGAGAAAGGTCTTCCTTTGCCGTTGGTTCACCCTCCAATGGCCGCCGCGGCCAGTGCGCTGTGGCCGGCGCACCGCGCTGATCCGATGGTAGGAGCCAGGAGCCAGGTGCTTTTCCTGGTCTCCCATGGGGTGCAGGGCCCAAGCACCTGGGCCATCCTCCACTGCACTCCCTGGCCGCAGCAGAGAGCTGGCCTGGAAGAGGGGCAACCGGGACAGAATCCAGCGCCCCAACCGGGACTAGAACCCGGTGTGCCGACGCCGCAAGGTGGAGGATTAGCCTAGTGAGCCGCGGCGCCGGCCAGTCTACATTCTCTTAAGAGTAACCCTTTTGGGATCCCAACCGGATGCCTTAGTTTAGTAGGACCCTAATTCTTGGTTGGTCCTGAATTCCAGTCTTTGCCCAGCTCTGAGACTCTTGATATTGTTCCAATATCAGACTGGTTACTGTTGAATGGAAACATCTGCCAGGAACAAGCCACACTGGTGACTTTCTTTCCCTAAAGGATCATGGCGTCCCAAGGCCCTGCCATCTTGGTAGTTCTGTGATATCTGTGAACACATGTTTCTCATGCTCTGTCCGTGTTTCCCTCAAGTGCATTCTTTCAAAGTCAATGTTTTGGTTTTGGTTGGTGCTATTTAGTATTAGAGATTATAGAATTGATCATTCTGAAAAGTGAGCTGTTTCCTGAATTGTGAGTTGTAGCAATCCCAGGTATAAGCAGAAAAATTCTCTCATTTTATTTTTTTTTAAGATTTATTTTTATTTATTTGAAAGGCAGAGTTATACAGAGAGGTAGAAGTAGAGAGAGAGACAGAGAGGGAGAGAGGAAGATATCTTCCCTCCTCTGGTTCACTTCCCAAATGGCTACAATGATGGAAGTTGGGCTGATTAGAAGCCAAGAAACAGGAGTTTCTTCTGGGTCTTCCATGTGAGTGCAGGAGCCCAAGGACTTGGGCCATCCATTACTGCTTTCTCAGGTGTGTTAGCAGGGAGCTGGATTGGAAGTGGAACAACCAGGACTCAGTATGCTGGGGCTTTAACCTGCTGTGCCACATATCATGCATTTTTAAAGGTGATTGTAGTGGACCAATGAGGGAGGAAGGTCATGACTCACACACTGAGGAATAAACTGGGGCAAGAGCAATCAGAAGCCTGGGGAGCAAGTCACTCATGCTCACGAGAGACAATTGAAGGCATGAATAGGGCTTGGGTTTGTGTGCTTCATTCTTAGGCTCAGAAAATCTTACAACTTTTGACTTTCTCCTATTTTTTCCGTTTATTCACAAATAAGAAAGCAGTTTTCAGCTAGCCTGTTGGTTTTGCCTTTGGCTGAGATTTTGCTGATGTTGTGGCTCTTAGTTTTCATCTTGTGTTGTTTAGGTGGCTCCCAGATATGTTCACGTTTTAGCTCATGGGGTCAGATATGTTCACGTTTTAGCTCACTGGGTCATCTTGTGTAAACCTACACACGGCAGAGATACATCTACATTCCTTTCCGGTAGGTAGAAATTCTTGGGAGCGACGTCCATTTTCCTTAGTCACTCTTTTTCCAGGTTTTAATTCTGTGGAGTTCTTGTTCATTGAGTTCATGATTTTGTTGTCTTTTCCTCCCCCATTGTCCCCACATCTTTCTCAGCATTGACCCAGATTAGGTGCCTCCCTCCTCAACTCTGCTGCAGCGGCATTATCTGGTAGCTTGACAATGACCTTAGTGGATTATTTACACCATGAAAATTGTGAGGCACTGCTTCAGGCTCGTATTGCCCAGAGGGCAGGTGGTGAATGCTTGCCAGCTCAGCCATGCCCTGACCCCTCCGTGCAGTGAAGTGCGGTCAACACCAAGATGGACGGAGATCTGGCACCACAGAGCGGAGGTGCGTCTCTGCTGCGTAGGACACGAACAGGATGGAGCACCAACTCTCGTTACTCATAAAGCTCCCTTGATGCTTCCAGCTCCTATGGACCACCAACTCATTTTTCTACTGTTCGGGCTTGAGCCTCTCCTTTGGGTGGTTGGGACACAGCATGGATGAAGTCATTCCTTTCCATTCTTTTCCCTTCATCTCACATGTGCACAACTGTGGAGAGCATCACTGATCGTGTGCTGTGCCCCCTCGCATGTGAACGGAGCGCCCCGGGCATGGCACAGGAGCCCATGCCCTATTCCCAACAGCAGCGTTTTTGCCAGGTCTGCTTTGGTTTTGCAGCACAGTGGAGTTAGGGAAGAGAACACACGGAGGGTCACCACGTGACTGCTTCCCTGGAGGAGTGCGTAGGAGCCCCAGTGCTCCCAGCAGCAGAGCTTGGCAGAGCCCTCACTGCTGTTGCCATCATTGTGGGGTTTCTCTCGGATCTCCCCAGAGCATCAGTGACAGGCGCACAGGCCAGGATCCTGTATGTTAAGTCTTGAAGCTGAGGTTTTGCTTTCCAGTTCACTTGCCGTGCACAAGTGACTGACACCTTTGTTTTTGTTGTTGTTCTGCCTGTAAAACAATGCCTGCGGACTTCTATGTCTCTTACAACAACCCCAACACTACTCACTACCTTATTTCATCTTTGTAAGAGCCCTATAAGGTAATAACAAAATAGTTTTAGCAACTCCATCAATTGGTCACTTCTATCGGCTGTCAGTATCCTGGGCACTTAACACAAATTATCCTGTTTAATTTTTACAAAACCCTTATGAGGTTGGTGCTGCTGTCATCCTTTCAGGGGAGGAGATAAAATCTCCTGAAAGTATAAAATGATTTATCCAAGGTATTACAGAAACTCGTAGACTCTGAAATTGAATTTAATAAAAGGGTACATCAAACAATTTATGGAAATGGAATTAAAAGATAATTTTGGTGCAAAAAGGATTTAAATCCATGCTTACAACAGTTCTTCAAATAGTTCATGCAATGTATGTATGATGAAAAAAGCTGTGTATGAATTTCAAAATTGCACACAAATTTATTTGAAAAGCAGAGTGACCAAGAGAGAGGGAGAGACAGAGGAGAGATGCCTTCCGTCTTCTAGTTTGCTCCACACGTGCCTGCACTAGGCCAGATTGAAGCCAGGACCCATCCACCTCTGCCACATGGGTGGCAAGGGCCCAAGCACTTTAACCATCGTCTGCCTTTCAGACATATCAGCAGGAAGCTGGATTGGAAGTGGAGGAGTTAGCACTCTGACATGAAATGTGAGCATCGCAAGACAGACAGACACACACAGAAACAGAGAAGAGACTGAGATAGAGATCTTCCATGTGCTGGTCCACTCCCCAGGTGCCTGGAACACCCAGGCAGGGCTGGGGCAGGGTCAAGAGTCAGGAGCCTGGAACCTCATCTGGGCTCCCATGTGGGTGGCAGGGTCTACAACATTTGAGCCATCACCTGCTGCTTCCCCCGTGAGTTAGGAGGAAGCTAGATCTGAGTGGAGAACTGGGGCACTAACTGGCACTCTGATACAGGCTGCAGGCATTCCAAGAGGAGGGTTAACCTGCTGCACCACGTCTGACCCGATTTATCTTTTTGTTCCATTTTCCACAGACTCTTTTATGTATACTCATATAGGACTCCATAACCTGTATTCTTAACCATGGCTGCCTCCCATAAAAATCAGAAAAAGATGGAAAAGCGTACACAGTGAAGATGACTAATTAACTTTGTCCTGGCCTTTGTTTGCAGTGCTACGGTATAGGGTTGTGAGGGTTGGTAGGACGTGGGGCTCCCTCTGGGGTGATCCAGTTTGGACCTGGCTGCTTTCCTGCTCACTCCACACCCCGCCCCCCACTTGGTTATTCCCCGGTGGGCTTCTTGCAGTCAGGGCTGTGGCTCTTAGGGAGTCAGGAGCTTCTTGCCAACTCCAGCTGCAGTCTCAGCGCTCCGAGGGGATTAGCACCGTGGAATCAGCACACAGACCAAACCCGAGTGTCACAAAGCAAAGATTTCACATTTCATGTTAAATCATATCCTAAAACAAGTGTGAAGAATTGGGATTAAGTGAGAAACGCACATTTCAGGGATTGAAATGGGTTCCAATCAGGGTGAAATCTACCAATTGCCCAGCCCTGTCCTCACCTTTGTGGGGGGTGTCTGGACCTCCAGGTCCACATGCTGTGTATCAACAGGTGCGTAGCATAGCAGGAGAGGCTGGGGTCAGGCTGATGGGCTGGCTGCGAGGAATGTGAGAGTCACACCAGGGAAACCAAATAGTGTTCCCAGGAAAGCTCTTTTTCTGATTGCATAACAATAAATAGCAAAGGAGGGAAAGATAAGGAAGGGGGCGGGAGTGGGGGGGTAACAGCATCTGAGAGACCAGTTCAGCATGTGTTTCCAAGGACCAGGAGCTGGACAGCCCCGGGCAGTTTCCTTTGCCACCTGCCTTACAGAGCAGCTGTCCTCTGGCAGCTGATGTTGCGTGCACCAGCAGTGGCACGGAAGTCTGGGAGCTACCCACGTGGCTTGCTTTTGTTCTAGGGTTTGGGGGTCCTAAATGAGTGAAACATGTGCCACACGAGCTTTGCCTGCTGACCATGGTCCTGGTGCATAGACTGGACCCTGCATGTGTCCTGGAAGAGCTGCCCTGGCACTCTTGGTCTCCATGTCTCCATGTGAATTGGAGCTAGAAGACAGCAGAGCAAGGCAGGGTTCTGGAAGCCCAGGACAGCGGGATGGGGTGGGGTGGGGCGGAAGGTGACACCCAGGGGAGGGAGGCAGGTGGCAGCTGAGGCTGACCTTGCAAGAGGACCCACCCCAGGTGCTGCCTGTGTTGCAAGGAGGCAGCTTATTTGTAGTTCTTCCTTCCTTATAGAACCTAAATGTTTGCTTATTTAATGAAAAGATTATGGGGGTGGGAGGTTGGCTGTTGCAATTCCATAGCAAAAACCTCATGAAAAAAATTATTTTTCAACCGAGATTTCTGTCTGAGGTTTCCCGTATCCTGTGTGTGCCTGAAACAAATACCCCATTCCTAGACAAATCACAACTGGTGTCTGATGTGTCAGTGACTGCCCTGAGAGTGTCAGGGTCACCTTTTATTGTCACTCATCATCAATGTTCAGTGCCAGGTGGGGAGCGTCCCATCAGAGGACCCTCAGTGGTCACCCTGCCATCTATCCAGTAGGATTTTGTAGAAAATGTGCATCTTGCTTATGCCTAGGATTCAAATTTCCTTAAACATGTGCTGTGGACACCTCCTTCAGGCTCTGACCAAGTACAGTCACATTCCATAGTCCTGGGGATTAGGATCGGAGTGCACAACTCAGAGCCAAAGACTCGCCAAACAGATCAGCGGGCTGCCCGGTGGGAGCAGAGCTGAATCCGTGAAGACTGGAAGTCAGTGCAGCCCGTGTGCCATTGGACACCTGCTAGTCCCCTCCCCAGCACCACTTCCTCCCAGGGATCCCAGCTTCCCTAGTGGCATCTTCACGTCTCCTTGCTGAACCCTGGCGCATTGTGCCTTTGCTGTCTTTCCTAGCCTTGATCACAGACACACTGTCTGTCTTTCTACTTGGGCTTCCCAGAAATGGGGTTGTGGTGATCCTGAAATTCCAGTTCCAATTTCACTTCTTTTTGATTTAGATGTAGATCCCATAAAAAAAAAAATCCTTCCCTCCCTTATGCTGTGAGCTGCTTTGGGCAGGTAGGCAGTGTGAGGACGGGTGCCGGAGGGCCCAGGACTGCTCAGCAGAAGCGGAACCCCTTCCTGAGGAACCTCGGCTGCCAAGACCCAGCTGGCCCGGAGGTCAGTGCTGGTTACCTCTTCCCGTATCCCCGAAGCCTGAATTTCACCTGCACACAGCTGGCTACCAGGGGTCCCGACCCTCCCCCACCCCCCAATTCATAACACATCTGACATCATATAACACACAGAAGGCGACACTGCCCTGTACCTCATTTGTGAGGGTGTGGCATGTTGGAGAAGGGGTATTTCAGAGTAGAGGTCTGGACTTTGGAGCAGGAGGACCGAGAACATTCGCACTGCTCAGCATCCCCTACTAGGTCTTGTCTTCCTTTCCCACTGCCCCCAGCGGGAGAGCTTTGTGACGTACAAGGTGGTGGCTCTCACGGGTGGTCCCAGGCAGGCAGCATGAGCCTGGCCTGGCCCTTGTCACAAATGCACATGAGTCCTACCTCTGTTCTGAGTGAGGAAGTGGGGGTGGATCCAGGCTGCATTCTCAGCAAGCCCTGAGCTCACTGGCCTGTGCTGAGCTTTGAGCTGGGCTGCTGTGTTGGGCCCCAGGATACTGGAGTGAGGTATGACTTCTCTGGGCTTCGCAGGCAGGCCAAGGCTAATGCAGAAGGAGACAGACATCCATGTTACTGTAATCTGGTTAGTGGGCCTAAATTAAATGCCCACATCTCATCGTGTTTCTCAACCCAACTGACGCTGTTAATAACTGTTCCATTTCACACAGTGATACCCTTGTAAGCTGTGGGGTTTTGGGCCTCTGTGAATCATTCATTCATTCATAATGATGTAGTAGTGGGGACACACGATGGGCCAGGCAGTTTGCTGAGGGTGCACTCCTCTGAGATGCTGCCAGCCTGTGGAACTGGGCAGGGGTAGATGTGAAATCAGAGAAATTTGAGTTTTGAGCTGAGGTTGAAAGTGGCCTTGAATAAGCCAGCTGGGTAAGTCTGTGCACGCAGGCCTGAGGCGAGGAAGCAAGGTGGCGTGAGGGGCCGAGAGCAGGGCTTCGTGGCAAGCACTCACCTGGCAATGGTGTGGGACAGACAGGTGCAGAAACCCCAAGGCTCCCAGGACAGAATGTGTCTTCCTCATCCTTGGCACACCTTGAGTCCGGGCTGGCTGCGGGGGTGCTCCAGGGGCCTCTTCCTTGTGGGGCCCAGGTTGGAGAAGAGCCGGATTCCGGGTTGCGCCTTTCTCATGGCAGAGGCTAAGAGCCAGGACGGAGCACCATGGTGTCCCCAGAGCTGCTCCAGGGCCACCCTGATGGTGTTGTGTTGTTTGAGGTGCAGGGCGATGGACGGACAGAGAGGGCAGCAGAGTTGGGGTCAGGGCCTGTTCTGTGGGGCCTGGGGAGGGGGAGGTGTGCATGGGGCTGGCAGGGACACAATCAGGCCATCATCAGTGTGGTGACTGCATTGAAGCAGGTGTGAGAGTCTTTAAGGAGGTCAGACGCCTGGATGAGGTGGGGCTGGAGCTGGAGAGAGGAGATGGACATGGTTCTTCAACAAGTTCAGGGCAAACATGCAATATTGGGAAAACTATGCCTGGAATAAAGTCCTCTTTTTTGCACCAAAATAAACTTATATATATTTGAAATGACTTACTTATTTGAAAGAGTTAGGGAGGGGAAGAGGAAGAGAGCAATCTTCCATCTGCAGGTTCACTCCTCAATTGACTGCAGTGGCTAGGGTTGGGCTAGGTGGCAACCAGGAGCTCGGAACTCTTTCTGGGTCTCCCATGTGGGTCAGGGGCCCAGGCACTGGGGCCATTCTCTGCTGCTTTCCCAGGTGTATTAACAGGGAGCTGGATCAGAAGCAGAGCAGCTGGGACTTGAACCAGTGCTCTGATGTGGGATGCCCGCGCCATACAAGTGGCATCTTAGCTGTAGTGCTGTAACATTGGTCCTACATTTATCTTTTAATTCAATTTTCCATAAAAATTTTCAAGTAGCCTCATATTTTGAGGGGAAAATGAATGACCTTGGTGATCAATATGAGTTTGGTTTTCAGTGTGTTCAGTTTGCGATTCCTTACAACCATCCTCGTGGCTATATCCAGTGAGTAGTTGGGTACAACATTTTTTTTAAATTTTTTAAATTTTATTTATTTATTTTTATTTATTTGACACATAGAGTCAGACAGTGAGAGAGAGGCAGAGAGAAAGGTCTTCCTTCCGTTGGTTCACCCCCCAAATGGCTGCTATGGCCGGTGCACCATGCTGATCCGATGGCAGGAGCCAGGTACTTATCCTGGTCTCCCATGGGGTGCAGGGCCCAAGCACTTGGGCCATCCTCCACTGCACTCCTGGGCCACAGCAGAGAGCTGGACAGGAAGAGGAGCAACCGGGACTAGAACACGGTGCTGGGTACAACATTAAAAGAAAATTCTTTCCCAGTTTCCTTTGTGATATTACTTGAAAGTTGTGAGAATAGCTTCCTTAGTGGAGATGGCTTCTGTGTTGCCATTTTCTTACTCTTAGACCACACAGGGTATTAAAACACAGCACTGCTCACGGGCAACACATTTTTCCTGTTTGTGTCTCAAGTTATTTAGAAGGGAGAGTGCTCTCTCTACTTCTCATTTCTGGGTACAAGTGTTCCTGCCGGCCCACAAGTGAGAGAACACGCCTCCTTTTCCTTGGTAACACGTCAGGGTGCGAGCCGGGGGAATCAAAGTGTCAAAATCAGCTAGCGGCTCTTTGCGCTGTGCCTGCCCACCTCCCAGATGCAGGCACAGCACTGAGCACCCCCAGCCTTCTGTGGGAAAGCTGGCAAACAGGCAAAGACACGAGCCGCCGAAGCTACACAGGGCTCCTGGACCACTGAGACAGAGCTTAATCCTTTTAGGACCAGCCAACCTTTTCTGAGTGCTGCTTTATCTTATGTAAATCACTGGAGTTCAGGAAAATTCAGTATTTAGAATACAAAGCAGGATGGGTCTGGGATTCCTTTGTGCACTCTGCCCGCGTTCCTAGAGTACGTGCGGTTTCTGAGAACACGCTTGCGATGTTTGAACTTGGATTTGCGACATCCCTCTTTCTCCAGGAAACGCGTTTTGGTCCGCGACCCCAGCTGCGGGACCACGATCACAAACCTCACGGAATGTTGATGTCTCCGCAGCCTTCCGAGAACTTTCGAAGTGCCCGCGGAGAGTGTCGTCGTCACAATCGACGTTCATTTTCCAACCTGAAGGCCATCCAGTAAGCTCTTTCTCAGTTCCTTTCAAAACATATCAGAGCATTAGACTATTTGAAAGTCCATGTGACTCCTAATTGTAAATCCAGTATATCTCGCCCAGGTAGCTCAGGAACCACAAAGTTGTACAATGTTGCACGGACACCTCTTTATTACACGTGAGCCCCAGGCGGGTGGGGCCCTGCTTGTTTTCCTAAAGCTCCTGATTTGGGAGCAAAAAGAAGGTGTCAGGCAGGCTTGTCACCCTGACTGCGTGGCCTAAGCTTGAGTTTGGGGCAAGAGCAGGTGCCCCTGGAGGACCCCCCGCTCCTGCTGAGTGGGGGTGCGGGGTTTCCCAGAGAGCTAATTGAGCTCAGTCTTGGCGAGCTTTGGCTCTGAGGTCATAAGACGCCTGCTGGAATCTTGGTCCCTGTTCACCTGCCGTGTAACCCCGAGCTTGTGATGTAATTTCTAAACCTTAACTTCCTCCTAGAGTGTGCAGGGGAATTAAATGATGTAACGTGGAAAAGCACATAGGTAAGCAATAGCAGTCATCTCCGTAAGGAGGACAGACCGAGTCCTCAATGGGTTTAGTTGGTTAAACACAGGTGGGTGTGAGAAACGGTCACTTGCAAGATTAATCCTCAGTTGCTGTGAGACACAGCTCAGTGTGAGCAGCAGGCTTTCTCCTGTGCATTCTCATGCCTCCGGAAGAGAGATCCAGCAACCGTGCCGCGAGTGCTTTGCCGCGAGCCCTGTGGTTCAATTGGAGCTCTTAGCCAAAGTAGGATTTTACCAACTAAAGGGCCTTGGCATATTCCTTGGCTTCTTGGGCCAGCTTCAGCTGGAGATGAGCTGGAATCTTCCCCACTACGTTCTCCTCCAAAATGTTAAGTTTTCTTCACTTTGTATGCAAGTGTCGGCTCTTGTTGGTGGTATTTCCCTAGATGGCTCATTGCCACGGTGTGTGGGGTCACTCCCGCGTCATCAGGTGGGTAAGGATGGAGCATCTCCCCATGTCTGTACAGAGGAGTGATGGCAGAGAGCGAGCAGATGAGCCAGGGGGCCGGATGTGAGTCCGAGCTCTGCCCTTGTGTCGTGTGGGTGTGAGGCTCAGCCTCCTCCTCGGAGGGCTGAGGGCCAGGGTCACCCTCCACTTGGTCTCTGGGTGTCAGCCAGGAGAATGAAAGTGCCAGGATATTATTCAGCCATAAAAGGAACGAAATTTTGCCATTTGCTGACCCTGAAAAGGAGCCAAACTCAGGCCAAATATTGTGCGGTTCCCTTGATAGGAAGTTCCTGGGACATACAAATTCACGGAGACAGAAACTGGAATTGAAGTCAGCAGGGCTGGGGGGTGGGGCGGGGGCGGGAAGACTCACTGCTTCCTGGGTGCAGAGTTTCAGTTTGGGAGATGATGCTGGCAATGGTTGAAAACAATGCACATGTACCTGAGAATGGCTAAAAATGGTAAATATGCTGCCTTACCACAATAAAAAATTCCAAAAAACAAAGAATGAAAATGCAAACAAGGGAAGGTATGGTACAAACTCACGTTATAACGAGAAGTGTCCGTCATCATTTTTGCCAGGTAAGGGGAATGCAGAGAGGAAATTGGGGCTAATTGGCTGTCTGGTGGTGCCTGGGTCTGGTGTGGCAGGGCGCTGAGGCAGGACACAGGACCTGGGGCGGGGGCCCCTGGCTGAGTCTGGGCCATCTCCCACTCATTGGTGGTGACACGGTGATCTCGCTGACCCCTCTTTCTTCCTCTCTGAAGTGAGGAGTTATTCCAGATGGCCCTCAGCGCCCTTCCCCCACCCCAGGGCACCACCACTCTCAAATTTCCTGTTTCTTCTTTGGATCCAATCCCATTCCCTTAAATGCCGTCCTCTCTTACTTTCACCATCACGTGGGGGAAGATCATGTTTGCTTACTAACTTGAGTTTTTTAAAACCAAAAAACCCCACCTAGGTGTCCACCGATTCTGAAACTCACCTCTTCCGACCCTCAAACACCCAAGGAGCACCAGGTGCGGCCTGCTCCGTCACCCGCCCTGGAGGGGGCAGGCTGTGCTGCTCTGCGGCGCCCTCTGGTGGCCTCTGCTCGACACAGTCGCCATCCGCCCAGGGTTTCCCCAGCTTTGTGCCTTGGGCTGGGCGAGGTGATTTATTCTGACACATGGGTGTCTGGGGTGTCGGGTACAGACATGGAAAATGGTGTCTCCCCTATCTGGAAGTCTGTCTCTTAGTGGCCAGTGTGGAAGATACGGAAAAAAAGGTCTGTTCGTGTCTGTTTCTGTTGTGTGCCATCGTACCCGAGGGTGAAATCAGGGAGAAGAGGTGAGTGACTGAAAGAAGTGGGCTGGCTCCCTTGGCAGGAATCCACTCATTAGCAATATACCTATTTTACAAAGGGAGATTAGATAAATTAGAGATTAAAGAAAGTGGAACAGATGTTTTTCCTCTGATAAGCATCATTCTGTAAAAAAACTCCAGAGAGAAATGGTGCAGCAAACACGAGATGAGCCTGCAGAGGCACTCCGGGCGGGTGGGAGGGAGAGCTGGCCGCCTGGCACAGGCGCCTGACGCCGGCAGATGGACGTAATCTTTTCCCCTTCCCTAACAGCCGTGGGCTGGCCCTTGCTGTGCCCATTTTACAGGTGAGGAAGGTGGCCGAGGCTCCCAGGGGCCTGATGCATTCAGTAGCTTGGGGTAGATCTGGGGGCCTCAAGCACCAGAGATTGCAGTGTAATTGGGCTTGGTGGGGCCCCGGTCACCCTAAGGCGCTGGCCGGCTGCTGATCGACAAGAACCAAAAGCCCCATGGGAGCTGGTCTGTCTCCTCTCAGACCCCTGCTGGGAGCCGTTGCCCACCGCCTGGCTGTTTCTGGACTCAGCCTGCTCTGTGGGGGTGGGGAGGGCGTCGAAGGCCCCATCTGTCCCCACCCAGAGGGGGCCTGGCTGCGTGATGGGCTCTGCAGTGGACCCGTCGTGCCGTGTGGGCCGTGTGCCTTGACCAGAAGTTGGCCCCAGGCTCTAGACGGAGGGCTAAGCGAACACTACCTGGTCTGCCTCTGAAATGTGCTGGGTCCGGAGCAACTCTGTCTCTGCTGTGCCTGCAGGGGGGAGGCTGGGAGGGCCGGGCCGGGGTGCTGCCGAGGGCACTGAAGCCAGTCTGCCCCAGGTGACAGGGAGCAACCGGCCGTCACTGGGCTAGAAACAAGTTGGGACTGACACACATCTGTCTCTGTTTCACGCATCTTTCAATGCCACTGTGCGAATTCTGCTGCGTCTATGCGGGCTTCCCCGAGGGTCAGGCTCTGGCTCAGCCACGCTCTCCCCTGCTACTTCCCCTGTGTTGTCACCCTGCGGGACCCATGGCCTGAGGGGAGGCCTGGCCTGATGGGCAGTCAGTAGCTAGTTAGTGTTTGACAGGCCCTGGGACAGAACCAGAAGATGATGTAGGTCTGGGGAAACTGAGGCCCAGAGGCAGTGACTCGGTCAGCCTCTGGAGCTGTGGCTTCTACCTCTGTGCATCCAACAGAGCAATGCAAACATGGCGGAGAAAATGCACGTACACCGACCATTTCCGACCCCTCCCCTTTATTCTGTAAACAACGAAGTAAAGCAACTGCTTACACAGCTTCTCCGTTGCACTAGGTAAGAACAGCGCTCTAGAGATGATGCAAAGTATACAGAAGAATGCGTGCCAGTTCCGTGGGAAGACTGCCATTTCCTGCGAGGGACCTGGGCACCTGTGGGTGATGGTAT
The DNA here is from genome assembly GCF_964237555.1 of Oryctolagus cuniculus. Lineage (NCBI taxonomy): Eukaryota > Metazoa > Chordata > Mammalia > Lagomorpha > Leporidae > Oryctolagus > Oryctolagus cuniculus. The sequence continues at coordinate 11,063,961 of NC_091436.1, forward strand.
CCCCAACATCCTGGACACCCCCCTGCCCGGGCATTGCGAGGGATGGCTGTATCTGGAAGGGGAGGGTTTGTTTTCCCTGTCTTGATTCCTTCCTTAGCCAGGAGGCTCTCTTCCAACCCTGACACTCCTGAGCCAGGGTCTTGCCTACCTAAAGCTCTCCCTGGCCTGCTTTCTCCTGTCCCCAGATTTTTGATGCAGTGAAGTGGCCTTCCATGCAGGTGCCTTTCTTACATCTGTCTTCTCAGGCCCTTCCTCCCAGGTGGGAGGGCAGATCTGTTTCTATAACAAAAGTTTTATACTGGTGTCTATGTAGAGGGCAAACTGCCACAGGAGAGAGCTGTTGTTAATAACAACATGGGTATTTCTTCAGTGGTGTGTTCGCCAGTTCTTTTTCTTAAAAGCCACAAATGCTTGTTGAGTATCTGCTGTGGACCAGGCAGTCCGATGAGGTACAGGGAACTTAGGGCACAAAGAGATTTACAAAGTTCTCTGGCAGGAAAAGGGCATGGCCGTGGAAGCACTAAGGGCAGGCACACACTCAGGGATGGGGGTGCCACCCAAAGTGTCCCGGAGACCAGGGGCAGCCCAAGATCTGCAGAAAACAGCGGCGGTTGCAGATGAAGAGAGGAGGCAGCGGGTTGCAGTCCTAGGGCTGAGCCTGGGGCCATCAGTGTGGGGGTCAGCGGGGTGGGCCAGAGAGACGTTAGCTCCCGCCTCCCGGGACCGCTGGAGCTGCCCACAGGGTTAGCGTAGGGCAGGAAGCCACACGAACAAGGCTTTACCAGCACTGAACTTCAGAAGGGGACGCTTCAGGCACGTCCCAGGGAAGAGCGAGCAGATGAGGACTTGAACCTCTATGTAGCCATCACCCAGCTTCAGTGGGGGTCAACTCATGGCCAGCTTTGTTCCGTCTCCTCTCCCACTTCCTGCTCCTGATCCCTGCCCTTGATTTCCAAAGGGGTTATGTTCTGGTAATAGGAGTGGAATTAAAAGGTATACTTGTTTTAGTGTGAAAAAGTTAAAATATGTGCAAACTAGGGGTCTTCAGAAAGGTCATGGAAAATACATATTATGAACAAACTATGCATGGACTTTAATGTATTTTTGCATCAAATAATGCTACATTGTAATCATGTTTTTCTGTGAGCTTTTTGGAGTACCCTTGTATCATAAGTTGAAAATGCATTTAAGATACAACCTACTGGGGTCGTGGTGCAGTAGGTTAATCTTCCACCTGCAGTGCTGGCATCCCATATAGGTGCTGGTTCTAGTCCCAGCTGCTCTACTTCCAATCCAGCTCTCTGCTATGGCCTGGGAAAGCAGTGGAAGATGGCCCAAGTCCTTGGGCCCCTGCACCTACGTGGGAGACTAGGAAGAAGCTCCTGGCTCCTGGCTTCAGATCGGCACAGCTCCAGTCGTTGCAGCCACTTGGGGAGTGAACCAACAGAAGGAAGATCTTTCTCTCTCTCTCTCTCTCTCACTGTCTGTAACTCTACCTCTCAAATAAAATAAATGAAATCTTTTTTTTAAAAAAAAGATACGACCTACCAAGTGTCAGAACCTAGCCTGCCTTAGTGTGCTGTGTATACTGACACTCGTCTACATGTGTGCAAAATTATCTAACACAAAGCCTACTAAATATACAGTTTGACTTTTTCATGTAACTTATTGAATACCGAAAGTGACAGATAGGATGGATGATTGAATAGATAAATGTTTGCAGCATCATAAAGTCAAAAAGTCATAAACTGAATCATCAAGAGTCAGGGACTGTGAGCAGTTTGGGGCAAGTCCCTGATGCCGTCTCTTCTGTAAACATTCTAATACATCTTTCTGAAAGAGAAGAGCTTGTCAGAAAAGCCAGAACTCGATATAATCATAACACAAAGCTAACCTTTCCTACATGACAACATACAATTTTCATGTATTTTCTCATATACATTAAGGTATTTCAAAATATTCATGGAAAAATGAAATGAAAAATGCCTGTGTTGATGTAAACAAATTTGAAAATTCATGGATAGTTTTTCATGATACATATTTTCCTTGGATGTATGGATTTCATAATGAACATTTCTGAAGAAAACTTGAGTGTGTGTTGTATATATACATACATACATACATACATATTTATTAGTTTGAGTCAGGATCCAATAAATTCCTTACATTGTGGTTTTATATATATACATGTATGTGTGTGTGTGTTCCACTATATATATATATATATATTCCACAATATAAGGAACTTATTGGATACATATATAATAATAATATATAATATATATTATATATATATATAACTTGAAAGGCAGCACGACAGAAGGAGAGACAGAGACAGATCCTCTGTCCGCTGGTTATTCTCCAGTGGCAACAGCTTGGCCAGGCTGAAGCCAGGAGTTCCATCTACGTCTCCCACGTGCGTAGCAGGAACTCAAGTACCTGGGCCATCTTCTGCTGCTTTCCAGGCACATTAGCAGGGAGCTGGATCTGAAGTGAAGCTACGGGCACTTGATTTGGTGTTCCGATATGGGATGCTGGCCTTCCAGGCAGTGGCTGGCCTCAAGGCAAGGCTGTTATGTTTTTTAAGCCAGCTCTCTTTCCCTTTTAATTTCTCTGTGGAATGTCTGTTGAATGACAGGGTTTCTTTGTCCTGTAGTGCTCCCCACAGTTTAGATTTGTTGATTGCTTCTTAGGTGGTGGTGGTGTTGACCGTGTTCCTCTGTTCCCCGTGATCACTGTGAGTTGGAAGTGGGACGGGGTTCGAGCTCAGTTTTAGGGGTGAGCCGACCTCTTAGGGAAGGAGTGTCTTGGTTCACAGTCACTTTTTCGTGGTGCCTTTATGCCCAAAGAGACTCTAACAAGTCAGGTGATTAAGTAGTTGTATTCAACCTTGTGTCCTTTTGAAAACTAGTATACATGCATTGAGTAAAAATATTTTCATTGCATCCTTAATAATCGCAGCTATTAGTTGAGTGTTGAATGGCTTCTCAAAATTTGAAATCAGATTCAACACAGCTATTCTCATTTCTTCTTTCATCTTCGTTTCCTACAAAGTGCTTACATTTTGTAAACTATAGTAAAATATACATAATAAAAAATTACTGGGGCTGGCGCTCTGGTGTAGCGGGTAAAGCTGCCGCCTGCAGTGCCAGCCTCCTATATGGGTGCCAGTTCAAGACCCAGATGCTCCACTTCCGATCCGGCTCTCTGCTATGGCCTGGGAAAGCAGTGCACCTGGGTGGGAGGCCAGGAAGAAGCTCGTGGTTCCTGGCTTTGGATTGGTGCAGCTTTGGCCATTGCAGCCAATTGGGTAGTCAACCAGTAGATGGAAGACCTCTCTCTGCCTCTAATTCTCTCTATGTGTAACTCTGACTTTCAAATAAATAAATCTTAAAAAAAAATTAACCGCTTTAACCATTTTTAAGTGAAAAGTTTGGTGGCATTTAGTGTGGGGAGCAATCCGGACTAGACTAAGTTACTGGAATTAAGACTTATTCTGTGCATCTGCTCTCCCACAATATGGTGCTGGGAGAGAGGAAAACAGCTTTTACACAGCTGCCTCCAGTTCAACCAATAAACTGTAGGACTTGCTCCTGATTGGAGAGCAGCGTACTCGGCGTGTGGGCAGCCGAGTTGGGATTGGCGGAGGAGGACTATAAAGGAGGAGAGAGACGGCATGCACCAGGAACATCTAAGGGGAACATCTAGCTGAAGGAACACCTGTGCAGCCCCCGAGAAAGCCGGCCGGCGGTGTGCCGCTCCCCTGCGGAAGTGGGGAATGTGGCCAGGGGGAGCTGCCCTTCCACGGAGGTGGGGGGGATAGTAGCCAACCCGGGAAGAACCAGCAGAAAACCCGGGGAGGGCCGAGCAGACGAAAGAGCAGCGCAGGGTCCTGTGTTGTTCCTCCACGAAGAGGGGGAGCGACATAATGGTGCCGTGACTCGGATAGGAAACCTAGTTCGGATAGGAAACCTAGGACGGATAGGAAACTTAGGAGGGAAGAAACGGGAAGAAATGGGAAAATACCAGAGAGAGAGACTAGCAAACAGCCTAGGGAAAAGCCGGACGAAAAAGGTGCCGGAAGAAGCTATTGAAAGCCTAGGCATAGACTCGGATACGGACTACGGGGGGAAGCTGGGAGAAATCTCTAGGGTCGAAAGCGAAAGTGAAAGCTAGAACAAACAGACTCGGATGCGGACTGTGGGGAGAGGCCAGGAGAAATGAGGGAGGAGTATTGTTGGAAGAAAGCTTGGGGAAACATACCGGGTAGAGAAAAATGTTAGGGAAATTGAAGCCGCGGGGGGCAGGCCGAGGCGGAGACGAAAGCCACTTTGGGATTCTCAAGTTAGCCCGGGAATAGGGGGCGAAAAGTTGAAACCAGAAGCAGAAACGTAAGACAGGTTGGGATCCGTCTGATTAGCCCGGGGAGCAAAGGACGGGAAGCCAAACCGTGGGGCGGAGACGTACGCTGGGTTGAATTCGCCAGGCTAGCCCGGGGAACTTAGATTGAATGCTAGTGGCGGAGACGTGAGCTACGCTGTGTGACTCGTGGAGGCTGCCGTGCGCAGAGAGAGCGTGCGGGGCACAAGTAGATAGGGAACGCTGGGCTAAGTGCGAGACCGCGGAGTGTGCGCGCAAAGCCGAGTCGCGCAGATGAGAGAGGCGCGGGCTGAAGCGGCTCAGAGCCGGAAAGCCGCCGAGAAGCAGCCTCGGGGTGGGCGCCGGAAAGCCGCAGGGATAAGAGAAACAGAAGTTTAGAAGTAAAATGAGAGAAATGGGAATGTTGGCAGACAGAAGTAAAATGGGAGAAATAGGAATGCCCGGAGATAGAGAAATAGAGAAATAGAAAGGCCTCCCCACAATACTGCAATGAGAAGGCTTGGATTCGGTCTGCCCGATTAGTGAGGCGATGAGCACCTGCGGGCGGCTAGCAGCTTATGCGCCGCAGGTCACCGAAGACAGGCACGAATTAACATCAGTAAGGCCTCCCCACAATACAGCAATTAGGAGGCTTGGATTCGGTCTGCCTGATTAAGGCGGTAAGCACCAGCAGGCGGCTCGACCAGAGTGTGAGCCGCAGGTCACCGAACACAGACACGCATCAGCGCCTAAAAACCTCCTCACAACATGGCGAAGAGAGGACCCAGATTCGGTTTGCCTGATTGATAGGACTTGTAAGAACCTGTGGCAACTCTAGCAAGTAGAGCAGAGTATGTGCCGCGGGACACCGAAGACAGGCGCGTATCAACGCCAAAAATAAAAAGAAAGGGGGATCTGTGGGGAGCAATCCGGACTAGACTAAGTTACTGGAATTAAGACTTATTCTGTGCATCTGCTCTCCCACAATATGGTGCTGGGAGAGAGGAAAACAGCTTTTACACAGCTGCCTCCAGTTCAACCAATAAACTGTAGGACTTGCTCCTGATTGGAGAGCAGCATACTCGGCGTGTGGGCAGCCGAGTTGGGATTGGCGGAGGAGGACTATAAAGGAGGAGAGAGACGACATGCACCAGGAACATCTAAGGGGAACATCTAAGGGGAACACCTGTGCAGCCCCCGAGAGAGCCGGCCGGCGGTGTGCCGCTCCCCTGCGGAAGTGGGGAATGTGGCCAGGGGGAGCTGCCCTTCCACGGAGGTGGGGGGGATAGTAGCCAACCCGGGAAGAACAAGCAGAAAACCCGGGGAGGGCCGAGCAGATGAAAGAGCAGCGCAGGGTCCTGTGTCGTTCCTCCACGAAGAGGGGGAGCGACAATTTAGCATATTTACAATGTACAATTATCACCCCCATCCACCTGCAGGACTTGTTTACGGTCCCAGACAGAAGCCTGGGTCTGTGGCAGTCACTGTTCTGCTGTTTCTATGAATTTGAGTGTCCTAGTATCTCATGTAAGTGAGATGACGTAATATTGCGCTTTTGTGCTAGCTTTTTCCACTTTTTATATTTTCAGCGTCCATCCATGCTGTAGCTTGTTCTTGTTTCCACACTTCAGCCCTTTTTGGTTCTGAAGGAATCATGGTTTTCTCTATGTGGTTGTCTGTTGATGGACAGTGGGGTTGTTTCAACCTGTGTGTCATGGTGCAATTAACATGGACGGACAAGTCATTGAGTTTCTGTGCTGAGTTCTTGAGGGTACATGAGTTTAGGAAGGGGCTTTATTTTTGTCCCAGCAGCCTGGGAGACCAAGCATCACAGACGTGTGACATCACTGATATGAGTGGCACTTGGTCTAATGAGGAAAGTGAACTCCTGGAGCTGCTGGTTTGGACAGGACCTGGCTGCCTTTTCCTTCAGAAACTTAGAATCTTCTCTGGCAGCCGTGCAGGGTCGTAGCAGTGTCCAGATGCCCCAGCCACAGTTCAGGTTGGGACTTCCAGGATCATATTTGAGTGGACTGGTAGAGTTGGAGAAGAGTGAACCTGGGAACCCAACAGGAGAGACGTGAGAGAGGGCTGAGAGTGGCAGAGACACCAAAACGAGGGATTGGGGTGGTTGTTGGAGCAGATGTTTTCCCAAGTTCCCCAGGTCCAGAGTGGGCAGGAAAGTACCTTGTGGCTGACTGTGGCCACTCCCTGCCCTGGTCAGGTCTGCCGGTGGGCTCTCATGGCCCTGCTCAATCTGTCCCAGCAGGCCGAGGCTGATCCCTGGGTCAGACCCTGTCATGGTCACTGGGAGACTCCTAAGTGCAGTATAAATCCTTTTCATCACCACAAGGTACTTGGCAGAGAAACAGGGCTGGCAGCTAAGCCTGTTTTGCTTTTGCTTTAGCTTTAGCTTTAGTTTGGGTCTTCTGCCTGGAAAAGCAGAAGAGAGACAAACGGAGTAGCACTGATACCCCAGAGGCAGCCTCAGTGTGACATGGAGATTTATTTTTCAAGATTTATTTACTTTTGTGAAAGGCAGAGCTACAGGGAGAGGGGGAAAGACAGAGACCTATCTATCTTCCATCTACTCCCCAAATGGCCACAATGGCCAGGCTGGGCCAGGCCAAAGCCAGGATCCTAGACTTCCATCTGGGTCTCCGACATGAGTGGTAGGGGCCCAGGTACTCCCAGGCGCATTAGCGGAGAGCTGGGTTGGAAGGGGAGCAGCTGGGACACATGGGGTGTTGTCCCCATGGGATGCCAGCGTGTGAGGAGGCAGCTTCACCTCCTGGCGGCAGTCTGGGTCCAGGGGCAGAGATCTTGCCCTTGTTGGAATTCATTCCCCAGAAAGGTAGAATTAAAGTCCCTTTTGTTACAGATTGGTGGGGGATGAAGCCCACGTTCTGCCCAGTCTTCAGTGGAGAAGTGAAACTGCATGAGGCATGGCAGGGCATGAAGCAGGTGGGCTGACATTTGCCTTCTTGTGCGAAGAAGTCTGTGTGCCTGCTGGTTAATTCTGGTGCGGGCCAGTTATTTCTGGTGATGCTATTTTTTTTTTTTGACAGGCAGAGTGGACAGTGAGAGAGAGGAGAGAGACAGAAAGGTCTTCCTTTGCCATTGGTTCACCCTCCAATGGTCGCCGCTGCTGGCGCCCTGCAGCTGGCGCACCGCGCTGATCTGAAAGCAGGAGCCAGGTGCTTCTCCTGGTCTCCCATGGGGTGCAGGGCCCAAGCACTTGGGCCATCCTCCACTGCACTCCCGGGCCACAGCAGAGAGCTGGCCTGGAAGAGGGGCAACCGGGACAGAATCCAGTGCCCCGACCGGGTCTAGAACCCGGTGTGCCGGCGCCGCAGGCAGAGGATTAGCCTAGTGAGCCGCAGCGCCGGCCTGGTGATGCTGTTACTCAGTGACGATGTGCCCACAGACCTCCTCTGGCAGAGCCCTGGTGCTGATCCCGTGTGATAGGACCGGTTCCCTAACAGGCTCCTCTGGAGAAGCCTGCCATCCCCCGTTGTATTGAGGGGCCAGGTGCCCACAGTGAGGCCTTTGCTGTGAAATGGGTGTAGCGATGGCTGTGTGACCTCTCTCTCTCTCTCTCATAGAATCTGAGGAGCTGCCACGGCTCTGTGTGCCGCTGTGGGTGCCCGCGTTTCCCGGCAGCTGTGTGTTCTCACAGCCCCCTGGTGCGGGGAGAGGTGGTGCTGGGGCTAATAGTGTTTGTTTTAGAGTCGACACATCCCGGTACTTCATCATGCCACAAAGAGAGGCATTTAGGTTGGACCATTCCACAAATATTTATAGAGCACCTCCTAGGAGCCAGGCATTGTTCGCTTTCTGCCAGCACCAGGAGAACAAATAGATCTTGTCCCTGCTCAGATGGGGCCCCAAGTGAGGCGGAGAGAGACATAAAGAAGCAACAGCAGCAGCAAAAACCCCCACTCTAATAAATACGTGACTCGGAGCTGTGACAGCCGTCCCGAGGGAGAGCTGGGAGGGCTGCAGCCGGCAGCGCTGAGCACTGGGCTCTGGGCTGAGACCTGCTGCTGAATGAGAGCTGGAGCCTTGTTAAAGGACCAGTCAGGCCCGAGATCCTGTGTAGGCCCAGGTTAACCATCAGGGGACAGCGGCCAGTGCTGAAGGCAGAGCGGGCAGCAGATTTTGGGCCACGTGGAACTCCCCAGGGCCGGGGAAGGCTTAGAGGTCATGGCCACACCGGGGAGGTCACGGGGGTGTGATGTGACCAGACATGTACAAAGGTCAGTCTGGATGCTGTGCAGGGAACATTCCAGACATGGGAAGGAGGCTCTGGCTGTCACCAGGTGTGAGGTGGCTGGAAGTGGAGGGGTTGGACTGGAGGGCCCTGAGCCAGGCTGGATGCACGGAGTGAAGGACAGGGAGGCGCAAAGACGTTGCTGGGGCACTGTCACCGCAGCTGAAGGCAGGGCTCCCATTCCCTGGGGGAACACTAGAGTCCAGGGCAGGGCCTTGTGTCCATTTCCCAGGCTGTAGGAACAAAGCGTCACAACCACGTGGCTTGGAAACAGTAGAGCTGTATTCTCTCGCAATTCTGGAGTTTAGGAAGTTGAGGTCAAGGTGTCAGGAGGTCCGTGCTGTCTTTGGAGTCTCTGGCGGGGCGGGGGTTCCCCCCCTTCCTTTCCTCTTCCAGCTGCTGATGGGCTTGGATCAGCCTCACCTCTGTACGTGGCGTTCTCTTGTCTGCATGTGGTCACCCTCTTATAAAGGTGCCAGCCATGTTGAGTGAGAAGCCCTCTCTACTCCAGTGTGACCTCACCATAACCGGTGATACCTGCACTGATCCTGTTTCCAAACAAGGTCCCATCTGGAAGTACTGAGTGTTAGGGCTTCAACACAGATTCTTTGGAGCATGCAGTTCAGCCCATAACAAGCATGCTGCCTTTGAGATGTACTTGGGCCTCCAGGCCAGGATTGCACTGAAAGCCAGGAGTGTGGTATGGGTGTAGGTGCAGAATGAAAATGCATGAGCAGGGCCAGTGCTGTGGTGTAGCAGGTAAAGCTGCTGCCTGCAGTGCCAGCATCCCACATGGGCACCGGTTTGAGTCCCAGCTGCGCTCTACTTCGGATCCAGGTCTCTGCTGTGGCCTGGAAAAGCAGTGGAAGATGGCCCAGTCCTTGGACCCCTGCATCCACATGGGAAACCCAGAAGTAACTCTTGGCTCCTGGCTTTGAATCAGTGCAGCTCTGGCTGTTGTGGTCAATTGGGGAGTGAATCAGCGGATGGAAGTCTCTCTCTCTCTCTGCCCCTGCCTCTCTATAATGCTGTCTTTCAAATAAATAGATACATCTTTAAAAAAAAAAGTGCATTAGCACCCCTAGTGATGGAAGACACAGGCCCTGACCTCAGTCCCCAGGACCTGAAGAGGCTAAGAGGATTGCAAAGGAGCCTGGAGCCTGGAAAGAAACAGAATTCTGACCATCAAACATGGTTCTCTTCTACAAACTAGAAGCTTTCCTGTCTGGGACCTGCAATTCTTAGGCCTGAAGAATTCTGGATTTCAGGGGCTGGATGTATATTACTATTTACTTGCCATTAATTGTAATTAATGATTATTGCAATTTAGGCTCTTACTATTTTAAAAACTTTCATTAATCCTTCTGTAAAGTTCACATTCGTTTCTAATGAGAGGAAATGACTGCTTAACATATTATACATATATTTAAAAATAAATATTAGGGAGAGGGAGGGAGGGAGAGAGAGAGGGAAGGAGAGCAAGTTCTCATCTGCTGGTTCGTTCTCCAGATGACCAGGGTGAGCTGGGCCAAAGCTGGGAGCCAGGAGCTGAATCCAGATTTTCCCATGTGGGTGGCAGGAACCCAACAACTTGGGCCATCACTACCGCCTCCCTGATTCTGCAGTACCAGGAAGCTGGAGTCAGGAGCTGGAGGTGAGCATAGACCCCAGGCACTCTGATGTGGGATGCAGATGTTCTAACCGTGAGGTCCAATGCCGGTCCCACCGTATCATGTTTGGAGTTTGCAGTTTCATTTCTCACTGCCCCCACTGAAGCCTTTCTTGCTGGACTGGCTTCTAGAAGTTGCAGATGGGCACGCTTGCTCCACAGCATTGATAATGGAGACTTACGGTGGGCCCTGGGCGAGCCCTCGGTGAGCAAGCCCTGGGCGAGCTCAGGATTATGGCTGAGCTGGGGGCGAGTCAGTGTGTCAGTGTACCTGCTGTCCTGGGGCAGGTGTTAGGATCCTTTTCATGCCAGGAGCAAGAACAAGCAAGCCCTGAGAGAGGAAGGGGATTTAGCCAGGTCATACAGCATAACTCAGGACTGGTTTTGCTTCCTTAAAGTTTGCCTTCATTGTGGTTTATCTGATGCTGAAGGAAGCTTGCCTGGGCTTACCCAGTTACAGGGGTGACATGTGGTGGCTGCCCAGGCTGTGGAATGAAAGCCACAGTTCCTGCTTGGCCCAGAGCAGCAGAATGGGGTGGGCACCAAGTCTCAGTGAATCATCTGAGGGAGTTGGGGATCTTTATCTGCAACTCCACTAAGGTGTCAGGGGCCCCCTAAGCTGTTGATCAACATGTCCTGGGAGGGGGCGGGAGAGATTGCTTTCATCTTGGAAATTACCAATGGGTGGTTTTGATGTGCACACCTCTTCCATTTGACAACAGAGTAGTCCTCCCTTACCTGGTTTTACTCTCCATGGTTTCAGTTACCTGTGGTCAATCAGTCTAAAACACTGGATGGAAAGTTCCAGAAATAAATATCTCATAAAATTTGAATTATGCACCGTGGTGAACATTGTGATGAAATCTCTTGCCATCCTACGCTCTCCCACTTGGGTCATGAATCTCCCCTTTGCCCGGAGTATCCTTGATGTCTACGGTGCCGTTCCACTGGTAGCTGTCTTGGTTGTCTTGCACTGCCAGGTGTCTCAGTGCTTGTGTTCAAGTAACCTTTCTTTTACTTGGTAACGAGCCCAAGGCACGAGAGTAGTGATTCTCGCAGCTCAGATATGCCGAAGAGAAGCCGTAGAGTGCTGCTGCTTATAAGTGAAAAAGTGAAAGTTCTTGACTTAATGAGGAAAGAAAAAAAAAAAAAAAACAACAAAAAACCATGTGCCAGATTTCCTGAGGTCTCTGAAATTGTAAAGAAGGAAAACAGAATTTGTGCTGGTTTCACTGCTGTACCTCACACTACAACATTATGGCCACAGTGTGTGCTAAGTGCTTAGTTAAGATGGAAAGGAAATTAAATGGTAAGGAGCAGCACCATCTATGGTTTTGGGCATCCACTGAGAGTCTCAGGACACATAAGTGAGTTTGGCCTTGTTCAAGGATCTGATTTGTTCTGAGATCATTGGAGTCTTAATCTAAGACCTTGCAAGCCTTGATTTTCCACATGGGAGAAGCAGATGAGCTGGGTGACAGCAGTAGCTACCCCAGAGGTAGGTACGTTAGGGGGCCTGGGTGTTTAACTGCCCGAGCAGAGCTGGAGGTGATGGGCAAAGATCTGGGATGCAATCCCAGCTTTACTGGCTGTGACTCGGGACAAAGAGTTTAACTTCTTTGGGGCTGAATTTCTACATCTAGAAGTGTCGACATCTCTCCAATATGGTTGGGGATGTTTTAAAGTATCGAGAGCAGGTTGCTGTCTAAGGTGACTAGTTCACCTGGTTTGTTGGGGGAGTTTTCAGGTTTTTTTTTTTTTTTTTTAATCTTTGTCAGATAGACTGATGGGAATTATATACTACTATAGTTTTAATGATTCTGTGATTTATTTTAAAAAATATTTTATTTATCTATTTGAGAGGTAGAGTATGGAGAGGGAGGGGGCAAGACAGAGAGCTTCCATCCACTGGTTCATTCCCCAGATGGCCACAATGGCTGCAGCTGGACCCATCTGACGTCGGGAGCCAGAAGCTTCCTCTGGGTCTCCTATGTGGGTTCAGGAGCCCAGCACCTAGGCCATCTTCCACTGCTTTCCCAGGCCATAGCAGAGAGCTGGATCAGAAGAGGGGCAGCCTGGACATGAACTGGTGCCCATATGGGATGAGTGCACTGCAGGTGGAGGCCCAGTGCGCACCATGCCACAGTGCCAAACCCAGGTTTTCAGGTTTGAAACCTAAAATGCCTGTGTCCCGGGAAACCCATTTGTTGCAGGTGCACCGGGCCATTTGGCCCCTCTAGGTTCGCCACATTAGATGCTGAGTCACAAAGACGAGTTGCTTTCCATCCTGGACTTCTCTAATGCCTCGTCAGCTGGGGACATCTACCTGTAGGACCGCTTTTCTGTACAGAGTGGAGGACGTCTGCAGTGTCCCTTCTGTGAGGTGACAATGCTCTGAGTCCCTGTCGAAATGTAAATGCCACGCAACCTAGCCCAGGTTTATGTCCGAGCGTCCTTACGACATGTGTCCTGCATCTGCAAAATCGCTGGTCAGAGCTCATGTGCAAATGGTGGGTGTGGCATATGGAGGAGCGTAGCCTCTTCTGGGAGCAGATGACCTAATCAGGTGGGTCCTTCTCATTTATGGGGGGACGGGGTGAGGGCAGAGCTTTCAGAACCCAGATCCTCACTGTCACGGGGGCCGAGACAGTTTAGGAACACCCCTGGCCGAGATTCCCAGTCTGTGCCAGGAAATACAGAGCTACCCATGAGCAGTCTATGCGCGGAATTAAGCTCCTGAAATTGTGCTAAATTATTTGATTTAAATACTGGTCTGTCTGGGGAGGAAGAGCTAGGCAGTGTGGATTCCCATTAACAATGAATGATTTGCTGTATTCTAATCCTGTTAAGCACACAGTTCCTCTGCAAATGTATTAGTGGCAATGTGTGTTTGTGAATTAAGCCCTTGGTGTATCAGGTTTATGAGCCTAATTGTCTATTCAAAAGGCTATCACTTTATCACCTCATGAAAATTAAAAAGGTCCCTTTTGTTGGAGTGTTTTGTTAATCCTCAGAATGGTATTTTCTCTTTCTTTCTCATTTTCATTGAGCTTTATTATGATTTAAATGCAACTGAAGCAAATCCTGCCATTACAGTGAAATTGATTATTAAAATAGCACTGATAATTATCCATAGACGCTGGAAAATAACGCACGTGTGGTGCTCGCGAGATCACACACCTCCCCCCACCCCAGACTACACCACGCAGAAGATTCTGGGCGCTAAAAATAGGAGAACAGCACCAGCTCTCTCTGAAATGGGTTACAGATTAGTGAGTGTTCCACCTCAAGGAAGTTTGAGTGATTTCCGCTAAAATTATCATCTGGATCCAAAAATGACATCTAAGGGGAAGGTATGAACAATTCATTTGATGGTGTCTTAATATCAGGCACTTATGTGGTTGCCAGAGCTTCCCTATTTAGCTCCTTTACTCATTTTCTTCCAACTATGTCTTTTTCTCTTTTGGAAGAAAAAGAACCCTTTCAGATTAAAAAATGTTGGTGTCTGGTCTCTGTCGCAAAATAGCACTCAGGGGGAAAGTTTTAGCTAAATTCGCCTTGGCTGTATTTGAACACCAAAAGAATTCATCCGTCTTTTTTTGAAAGTTAAAAAATAACCTTTTCTTTTAGTAAGTGTTTAGAAAACTCAAAGGCCTCTTTGTTTTTCAACTTCAACTGACTAAGGACTAGTCACTGTTTGAAGAAATTTGCTTTTGAAAAACTGAGTTTGGGGAGTAGAGAAAGTGCAAGCTCGGCACTCTGCCAAGTGCCCTCCCGTGTCCGCCCTCTCACCTGTTCCCAGAGTCCGCTGCGTGCTGGCGGCGAGGGACGGAGGCGTGGGGGCCACTCACAAATGCAGCGTGCAGGGAGATGACCTGCAAGGCACAGCCAGGAAGAGAGCAGGCTGGCTTTTCAGACAGTCCAGTGAATGTTCTTCCTTTCAAAACCGACCCCTAAGACACTTGGGTTGGGGGACCCGCCATGGATTCCAGTCGGATGCCAAGGGGATGAACCCTAGACTCTAAAGATGGAAGGGACTCTGCTCCACCGTCTCTCCCAGATACCAGCGATCACGTATAGCTGTCTTCATGTTGGGGCAGCTTCTTTGCTCTCGGAGACTGATCTCTTATACCACTCAGAGCCGAATCTTGCAAGTAGGGTGGCTCACAGAAATGGGGAGCTGCAGATTCCACTCACCTGACATTGGCTTCCCTTCATCTCCTTGAGGGAGACTCCCACCCAAGACTCTAAGCCCACAGGGGTTAGTTGACCGGGCTACCCTCTGGCTCCAGCAGTGGGAGTGCACCCCAGGCCCACAGTCCTCTTGCCCCTACTCATTGCTTAGAAGGAGGACCTGGCCCACACGAGCCAGTGAGATTGGGCCTGGGACTTGTGTTGTTGCTTCTGGGGTGAAAGAAGAATGGGGGTGAGACCAAGTGCCTATAATGTAGAGGCAGGACCCAGCCTCTCTTCTGTCTCCCTTGGCCCAGAGTGTCCTTGCCTGTCCTTTATCTGAGGAATTCCTGGACTCGAGGGAGTGATGCCACTGGCGTGACAATGTTCTATTCGCTGGACTTGAGTCATTTGCTTCTATAATAGGTCAGAACCTTGATGGTCAGCATTGTCCAGAGGGGTTTGTTTAGAGGAATTCCAGGTCCAGGCACGGAAATTTCAGGTCTGGGGCAGAAGGTAACTATAAGTACCTCTCTTCCCCACCCCCGACTCTGACCAACTGAAACCCACCTGGTCATCCCAAACATTTTCTAAAGAACACGGCATTGCTGGCCAATCGAAGGAAGTCACAGGCACCACTGACTAACTAGCAACTTGGACATGAGCTGAGCCTGCACCATTCAATCCAATCTCAGTTTCAATCGGTAAGAACCTTCACCCCTAACTTCTTAGAGAGCAGCTGCCCAGCTCCTTGCTCTGGGCTTTGCAATAAATGGTTTTTCTGCTACCCTGATGTCAGCAATAGGCTTTCTGCATGTAGGGTTAGTAGCCCAGGTGTGGAGGTGCTATAGCAATAGCTCCAACTATTTGGAGGTGTTGTTTGGCAGCAGGAACCTACTGGCCGTCACCTTGCTCCAAGAGAGAGGATCCAGGCAGAGAAGAAAGCAAACCCAGAGGCTGGGGAGAGGCCAGAGCTGCCAGCCTTGCCTGCACTTGGTTTTTCCATCCGTTTTCTGGTTTTTATATTAGTTGGTTTTGTGCAAGCCTGTTTGAGTTGGGGTTTTCTGTCCTATAGACATGGCACTCTTCTGTCTGATATTGTCATCAAACTGGTAACATTCTTTAGGACAAAACATTTGAAGTAAAGTAGTAGAATGGACTATGTGACTCAGGAGAAGGCTCTGGGAGGAAATGCTCTAAAAAGGAATTAACTGCTGCTTGGTGTCCACGCTGGGGACTTGTCTTGCCATTGAAAGGGATAACAGTGCTATGTTTAGAAGAAAGAGTGGAGGGAGTACTTCAGACTTAGACATGAATTTCTTTCTTTCTTTCCTTTTTTTTACACTGATGAATTACTTGTTTATTGAGAAAATTTATATGTGAAACAGATTACATACACATCATAGTCACAATAAAGGGGAAGCTAAGAATGTAGATCTTAAGACAGGAGTTTCAGATGTATTCATTTGTTTGAAAGGCAGAATGAGAGAGAGAGAGAGGATTCTTCAGTCTGCTGGTTCACTTTCCAGATGTTTGCAACAGCCAGGGCTGGGCCAGGCCCAAGCCAGGGGCCAGGAACTCCATCCAGGTCTCCCATGTGGATGACAGTGTCCTAGCTATGTGGGCCATCACCTGCTGCCATGTAGGGCGTGTGTTAGTACGAGGCTGAATTTGGGGGTGACGCTGGAACTTTAATCCAGG
This sequence comes from Oryctolagus cuniculus, assembly GCF_964237555.1. Lineage (NCBI taxonomy): Eukaryota > Metazoa > Chordata > Mammalia > Lagomorpha > Leporidae > Oryctolagus > Oryctolagus cuniculus. The sequence continues at coordinate 11,080,136 of NC_091436.1, forward strand.
CACTCTGACAAGAGGTGTCGGCATCCCAAACAGCGTCTTAACCACTGCACCAAATGCCCACCCCTTAGATGTGATTTTTTCCTTCTGGCAGGAAAGAGGGCCTCTCTGTTTGCATGTGAGCTCAGTCGTGTTAGATCTTTATCCTAAGCTCTTGTTACACAGCGGCCTCAACATTCTAGAATCAGTAAATGTGGCTGGTGGTGTTGGGGTGATGAGGCCAGAAGGGAGCACGCTCCACAGTGCTGAGGGTGTGGGTTAGTTACACTTGCCACGTACCATATAGCCCTGACCCTGGTGGCTTAAGACAACCTGATTTACCATCTTATAGTTTCCGTGGCTCAGGAGTGTGGGCTTATGGGGCTACAATTAAGGCACTGGCCATGCTGACTTCCTATCTGGAATTGGAATCCTCTTTGGAGCCTAGGACAGACGTAGGGTGCCTGCGATCATGGGACTCAGGGCCTCTCTTCCCTGCTGTCATCAGCTGGGAGTTCCCTTGGCTCCCAGGAGCCTTCTCTGGTCCCTGCATGTGGCCCATACATCTCAGACCCCACACGCTGAGTCCTTCTCATGCTGGGGGTCTCTCAACTTCCCCTCACCTGTTTCTCTTCTGCCGTTTCTTGCTGACTCCAGACAGAAAAAGTTCTCTGCTTTTAGGGGCTTATGTGATTGGGTGGGGGTAATCTGGATCATCTGAGATCCCCCTTTTTGGGGCTCTGTAGCCTTAATTTTGTCTGCAGATTTGCCATTAGCAGCATTACAGAGCTTTGGGATTAGGATGTGGACAGTCAGTGAGGGCATCTCTCACTCCAGTCTGCTAAAACGTAGGCCTTTGCAATGTGACTTCATCATAGGAGGGATTGTCCAAACACCTCTGCTATTTCCCATGGGCTAGAAGTGAGCTATGGTTTCTGTCTATGCTCAGGGCAGGGGGTTGTACAAAGTCGTGGCTCCCTGGGGTCACCCAGGGCTGGGTGGGGTGGGGTTGTAGGTTACCTCCCAGCTCTCATGGTCAGGAGCCTTTAGGACTTGGTCTAGGGCCCAGTGTTGTGGAGCATCAGGTTAAGCCTCTGCCTGCAACACCGGCATTCCATTTGCATGCCAGTTTGAGTCCAGTCCAGCTGCTCCACTTCTGATCCAGGTCCCTGCTATGTACCTGGGAAAGCAGTGGAAGATGGTCCAAATGCTTGGGCCTCTGCCACCCATGTGGGAGACCAGATGAAGTTTCAGCCTCCTGGCTTCTCTCTGGCCCAGCCCTGACCATCACAGCCATTTGGGAACCAGTGGAGGGAAGATTGATCTCTCTTTCTCTCTCACTCCCCTCCCCTCCAGAACTGCCTTTCAAATAAATAAATACAATAAAAACTTAAAAAAAGAAGACTTGGTCTACAGCGTGTGTGTAGGGGGAAGAATTTCTTTTAATATTTCTAGAATGCATTCTCCCACTGCCAGTCAGCCCCTGCGCCTCTCATCTCTCATGCCTTCCTCTTTCTCCCTACCTGGGAATTTTGAGATTTCCTCTGAAAGGGTCTGACCAAGCCTTATTTTCACCTTGTAGACCTGCAGCGCCTGCTACTCTGGGCTGAGAGAAGTGAGCCCCAGGTTAGACAGAAAGTGTTTTAGAGCTAGAGGTTTGTGCTGAAAGACCCAGAGGGGTTCTCTGGAGGACTGAAATAGAAGGCAGACTCTCAGCCTTGGGGCCTGCCTGTGCAGCCCAGGGTACCTGGGGTCCTGGGAGAACTGGAGAGGGTGCTGTGGTTTTCCTAGAAGGGCACACACAGCAGGTCTCCAAAACACACTAGGAGCAGGGACAGATGGGTCTCTATCCTCAACCTCATCCCCGTTGGTTGTCCTTCGCAGTTCTCTCCATTTCTCTGAAAATCATTTGCAAATTAAGACATTTCCTCCTGATCTTCCTCAACATTCGTGTGCACAGAGAAAGCCGCATCTTCCTCAGCTGACAGCTTGGCTGCAGGCTCAGCTACTGAAAACCAGGTCTCTCTGTGGAGTGATGTTTATCACAACCACAACAAGAAGGAATCGACAGTGGCATTAGCGGAACACAAAGTGCTTTCTGGGTCTGGACTTCCCAACCAGGCGTGATTGTATTTTTCCCCCAGACAGCAATACTTACTTTTGTGTGTGTGTGTGTATTTCTTTTCTCTGAAATAGACCGGTTTGCATTTTGTCTTATCTGGAAAACAAGCAGTGTAGAGCAACAATGCTCGGCAGAAGTCTTCCGTCTCCTGTGCTTTTTGCTGAATGGACGTGATCAGCTGAGTCTCAGCTCTTGGGGACTTCTGAACTGTGTGTGTTAACGAGGGGTGATATTGAGGGGAGGCGGGAGTCCAGAAGCCCACCCTCTAAATGAATTTTGTAACATTGCAAACATGTCCATTTCTGTGGGGAAAGGGGGATACTCTGAATTAGTAACTATCACTTTGCGTTTTGATTCACAATTCAGCTGGATTCCTATAGTTGCCATTTAATAGGGCTGCAGACATTTCTCCATCCCTAACAAGACAGAAAGCCACATGTGGAGGAAAAAGGATGAGAAAAATACCTGGCCGCCCTTTTGACTCTTTTGCTTCTGTGTGTGGCTTCTGTTGGCACCATGAGCTTGCTGGGGGCCAATCTCAATCGTGGAATGGAAGCTGAAACTCAAGAGACAGAAATTGTGCCATGCCATGTGACTCTCCTGGCTCCATGGTTTCACGCACAGATTAGTGGTGAGATGTATTTAACCAGCGTGCAGTCTCAGAGATTTGGGTAGGTAGGAACTCTGGAAGGATCCTATAATGAATGAAGACTTTGATTAGGATCTCGCTGTGATCCTGCAACAGAGCTGTCCGTCCACATATCTAGTCTTTTACCTTATTGCAGCATCCCTCCATGGATTGTCTGTATCACTTGAAGACCCTGAACCCTCGGATTCAATGTGATTCCCTCCCTCGTTGAACCTAGATTGTCCTTGTCCGTGCCCCAACACATGCCTCTCTTCTGCTGTAACACTTGGTATGTGAGCAGAGAGACGCAAGCAGGCCCACGGTGACTTCTGCCCAAGGCCCCATCATCCTGGCATGGAGACAATGCAGGACATGCAAAGTGAGTGACAAGCTGACTGTGCCATTCCAATAAAGGTGCATTTGCTGACTTATTAGTAAACAGCCAGGTGCCCCTGGCACTGAGTGGGAAGGATTTGGGCAGGGGAGGCCCCCAGCGTATTGCCCAGTGTCGTGGATTCTGCAGAAGTTTCAGAAAATTAACACGCTCACCAAATATGTTTTTCTTGCTCATTAACTCGATAAAGTCTGCTGGTTTTTTAGAATCACAGCAGCAAGTTGTAAATGATGTATGAAATGAAAAATCTTTTCTCGCACTGTGAGCACCGAGAGAGAGCTGACGATGCTTTGTCACCATTGCTGTTGTTGCAATAACATCGAGACATGGAGATGGCCCGGTCCCGATGTGCCTCTCGAGAGTCAGGGAGGAGCATGTGACAAGCCCCTGCTCAGACCGTCGAAACCCCAAGCATTTCCTCCTCCTTCACGCACTGCACTGGGGCACTGAGTTCAATGAGGCTGAGAGAAATGCAGCAGGCGAGCCTTCTGGCTAGGGAAGGGATGGCTTGGGTTCTGGGATCCTCCTCTGGAGCCGAGTGCTGTTTGAGGCTTTGCCCTTGGTTTCATGGGTCAGGGCATTTGGGCGTGGCTTGCATCACGTGGTATCAGTCATCTGCAATGTGGTGTTCAGCCGGTGTCGTTCATCCACTTGATAAACTAACAAATCTGCATACTCATCCACCCAGAACTGCACCAGACATTGCAGAGGTCAAAATAAACTCAGAATGTAAATCTATAGAATATAAAAACCCAACATCTGCCCTCAAACTGCCCACAGCCAGTCAGTCAACACAGTGGAGGATTTGCTTAACCTGTCTCCCCCACATGCAAAGTTCTATTCTTGTTCTTAGTTTGCTCCTTCAGAGCTACTACAGCATTTCATGCATCATAATTGGAAATGCATTATGACATATTTACCCATCTTTGTACACAACATGTGCTCCTTGTTTAAAAAAACCAGAGGAGACCAACAATGATGAAGGACAGGTTTCCCTGGATTTATCTCCTGGAGATGGACCAAAGGCAACCAAACTCAAAGTGGCTGATGGAGAGACCAGAGTGTCAGTTTGTTGCCCTGAACTCTGCACGTGAACTGGGAGGGTGTGTTGCAGTGAGAAGACTGTGGGTGTGGACTTCTCACAAGGGGCCTGCTGGAAGAACGTGAAGGCTTACTGGCTTCAAGGCTCTGAGAATCAGCTCTAGTCACTCTCCCCAGGGAAGAGGGCTGCCCTGGCCTGTTTGTTATGTTCCGGGGTCAGGCAGGTTTCCCTTTCTAGTTAGCACTGGAGTCTCTCCTTTGTCTGCTTGTCCAACTCTTCCCAAATTACATGGTCTTTATGTATATGTGTGTATTTATTTTTGTATAGTTGACCTTAGCAGCCATATATGTGTGTTTTTTCTAACTTCAGGAGGTTTGCCTGTCCCGTGGACCACAGATGTCAATTTCATAGTAGAACTGCATGAGGCAATATTGACTGCACACTTGTGTGCTTTATTTTGCTCCTGTTCTCCTCTGCTTGGTAGTAGTCATCACTGCACACCCACTGTGCTGTGCCAGGTAGACAATAGCAGCTCTGGAGGTCTTGAGGCCCACTAGCAGCAGGTCTCCCGTGCTCGTCCACTTCAGGAGTAGTAACTGGATTGTAAGTTTGGCTTTGGTATGGCCTTGGGGTGAATTTCTGGGAGACCATCTTCACCCATTTAATTCAGCCACTTTACTGCTGGCTATCGAATGGTTTGGTGGTACATGAATGTGAACAAGTTGAATTCTTCTTGGGAGAAGGACTGGGGGCAGTCCACAGAGCAGAAGTGACTGAGTCATGGCCTGGTTATCCTGACCTTTCGTCCATCTTAGTGGTCATTGGGAGTTCTCTGAGGTTCTGCCCTACACCTGACGGATTGAAAAGGAGTTGACATAACTGCATTGACTGTGCCAAGGCTGTATTTGGTAGCTGTGTGTGTATATGTTTTGACTCGTCTTAATACAAAAACGCCAACAGATCAAAGCCTCCTGCAGCTTTTGTCAATATTGAATGCAGACTCTAGAAGTCGACTTTCTGAGGTGAGAGGCCCGTGATGGACATCAGCAGCCCTGAAAGTATGGGGAAGACATTACTCTCGGGAATCGGGTACTGCCACTTTTTCAGAAGATGGAATTATCACATTTTTATATTCACAGAAATAACTCTGTTATTTTTAATTCCCTCCCCATATATACTAGTGCTTTGGAGCCAATTCCATTTTGTACAAAGACGAGCAAACAGCAGTCTGAATAATTATCAAATGCAAACTTGCATTTTCAGACAATGAAAATCTGGATAATCACTAAGAAGAGGATTCCCCAGAAGCAGCAACCTGGAGCTTTGCAACCCTGTCTGCATGGCACTGAGGGGTCTGGGGTGATGGACCAACAACAGAAAACCCACCAGAGGAGGAGAGCATGGGGGTGGTGGTAGATAAGCCACTTTTTTTTTTTTTTTAATTTGAAGAGGCAGGAATACAAATCTAAACACACACACACACACACACCACTCTGAAGGAGACAGCTCACAAGTGCTAGTTCATCCCCCACAATGGCTGGGGCTGGGTTGAGCTCATGCTAGGAGCCGGAAATTCAATCCGGGATTCCCCTTTTGGTGGCAAAAACCCAATTCCTTGAGCCATCACTGCTGCGTCCCAGGATCTGCCTAAGCAGGAAGCTGGAATCAGGAGCCAGAGGTGACAACTGAATCCAGGCACCGTGATATGGAATTTAGGTATCTTAACTGGTCTCTTTATAAGTAGGCTACCCTTTCACAAGCCCTCTTTTTTCCTTTTTCTTTTAAACAATATTTATTTATTTGAAAGGCAGAGTGTGACAGGGGTGTGGGGACAAGAGGAAAGATTTTATAACATATATATGAAAAGATATATATATACATTATATATATATAAAATGAAGGATATATATATATATATATATCTTTCATTATCTGCTGGTTCACTCCCCAAGTGACCACCACAGCCAGGGCTTGGCCAGGTTGAAGCCAGGATCCAGGAACTCCATCTGGATCTTCCATATGGGCAGCAGGAATCCAAGTACTTGGACCAGCATCCACTGCTTCCCAAGCACATTAGCAGGATGGCGGACTGGAAGTGCAGAGTAGCTGGGACATGAACCAGGCCCTGTGAAATGGGACACTCCATCCTGAGCACCAGCTTAGTCCGCAGTGCAGCAATGGCCACCCTGACAAGCCCTCCTAGCATACTAAATGCTTGATAGAAGGATGTACATCTCACTTAGGGTCCCTTTAAAACCATGAGAAGAGTGGAAACTGAGCATGAGCTATAGAGGTGAATGGATTTGGCAGACTAAATCTAGGCCAAAGGTGGTACGCCTGCATAGAAAGAGCTGACAGCTGCCCCTGGAGGTCTCCCAAAGCACTGTGCAGTGTTCAGCTGCCGCCTCCTGTCACCCGCAAAGGCCAGGCTGTTGGCTTCGCTTCTCCTCCCAGAGAAATCCTGAAAGGCTGGTGGCTTGGGTGTCACCTTTCCCTGGACTGCTTCAGTCTCTGAAGCTCTATCCCCACCCAGACAAGCACCCTGGGGCTACCGTTTGTGTATGTGACAGAGCTGCTGTCTGACGGATGCCGAGAACAGCGGCTACCGAGGCGTGGCAATGAAGAGCTAGCCTCTTCCCTTCTCAGAGAAGCACTGACTTGGAGGCCACTGCTGCTTTGCTGTAAAGGATGCTGCTTGCATGCAAGCTGGAGTTTGCAGCTTAGTTCACTGCAGAATGCCCTGCAAAGAGGACCTTGCCCCTTCAATTTTGAGAGTGTCAGACATGCACCCCACCCAGCAGGACTGTAGTGATGGCAGAGGATAAAACACACATGCATATTTATGACCCTCCCTCGTGTTGCTCCAGATTCTCCCACGAGCTCAAAGGCTTTGGGAGCTTACCTTGGGAACTGTGCCTGTTGGGGGAGTAGAGCAGCATTGCCCGCGCTGGCTGGCTTTGCCTGCAGGCAGCCTGCAGAGGCACAGTCAAGCTCCCTCAGCCTCTGCTGCTCATAGTCTTCTGGGGAGGGGTGCTCCCACCCGATGTGAGCCCATCTAGTAATGGAATTCTTCCTGTTACTTCCAAGGCACATTGCTCTTGTCTTTTTTTTTTTTTTTTTTTTTTTTTTTTTGACAGGCAGAGTTAGAGAGAGAGAGAGAGAGAGAAAGGTCTTCCTTCCATTGGTTCACACCCCATATGGCTGCTATGGCCAGCGTGCTGCGCTGATCTGAAGCCAGGAGCCAGGTGCTTCCTCCTGGTCTCCCATGCGGGTGCAGGGCCCAAGCACTTGGGCCATCCTCCACTGCCTTCCCTGGCCACAGCAGAGAGCTGGACTGGAAGAGGAGCCACCGGGACTAGAACCCGGCGCCCCAACTGGGATTAGAACCCGGGGTGCCGGCGCCTCAGGCAGAGGATTAGCCTAGTGAGCTGCAGCGCCAGCCACTCTTGTCTCTTTAAGAAAGAGACTTTCATTGCTCACAGTTTCTACCCTGACACTCTTAAAGTCACTTTCTCCTTTTTCTCTTCTGTCTACAAAGCATTTTGCTCAAGTTCTACTTTGGGATCTGCCTTGTTGATTTCCTTGCTTTCCTCTGTATGGCTTGTGCCTTGGGGAGGACACAGTGGGTGTTTCAGAGTGCAAAATTTGGGGTCAAAGAGACAGCAGTTTGAGTGTCAGCTCCAGTATTTTCTGGCTGTGGCTGAGAGTAAATTGGCCCCTTTAGGCTGTGGTTTTCTCATCTTTGAAATGGGTCCAAGTCACTGAGTTGTTATGAAGACTCAATGAGATGATAAAGAATTTTGCCAATGCCAGGCACAGAAGGACATGATTCCATGTATACAAGGTACCTGGCTTAGTTAGATACAAAGAACTACTAAGCAGATAGAAGTAACCAGGAACTGGGGGGCAGGGAATGGGCAGTGAGTGTTTAATGGATGCAGAGTTTCAGTTTGGAAAGATAGAAAATTCCTGGAGGTAGATAGTAGTGATGGTGGTTGCTAGCAATAAGAATGCATACAGTGCCACTAAACTTACCCCTAAAAGTGGTTGAAATGGCAAACTTTATGTTACGCATATTTAGCAATAACAAAAAGGCTACTGAATGACTTTGGAAAGAGGCATTCATTTGCTATTGCAAATAAGCAGTTTTTTTTTTTTTTTTTTTACTGAGGCGTGTTTTCACATCTATCAACCAAAAGTTATATTGTACAGTTGTTCTATATTGGATGTTTCAGAAGATGGTGAAAGTAGTGAAAGACAAAGTCTTCTTACCAATTTGGCAGGAAAAAAGGTGCACTCTGAAGGGTGGGGAAGAAGATAACTTCTAACTAAATAACAAATCACGCAGTCCCCGTGACACCTGGGAAAGAGACATGGAACTGAGTGCAAGCTGGAGAATGTGGGCGGAAGCTGCCTGGCTGCAGCCAAGAGGAGCAGGGGGTGCCCATTCAGCCAGCGCGGGCAATGCTGCTCTACTCCCCCAACAGGCACAGTTCCCAAGGTAAGCTCCCAAAGCCTTTGAGCTCGTGGGAGAATCTGGAGCAACACGAGGGAGGGTCATAAATATGCATGTGTGTTTTATCCTCTGCCATCACTACAGTCCTGCTGGGTGGGGTGCATGTCTGACACTCTCAAAATTGAAGGGGCAAGGTCCTCTTTGCAGGGCATTCTGCAGTGAACTAAGCTGCAAACTCCAGCTTGCATGCAAGCAGCATCCTTTACAGCAAAGCAGCAGTGGCCTCCAAGTCAGTGCTTCTCTGAGAAGGGAAGAGGCTAGCTCTTCATTGCCACGCCTCGGTAGCCGCTGTTTTTGTCTAGATTAGTTGCTTTCTTGAATTGAGTAATTGTTTGGCTCTAAATATGATATGGCATTTCTTGTGTTTTTAAAAAGTCCACGGTTATCAAAACCTCAACTATCGATGACCCAAGAAACTGGAAAAGAAAAACTGAAAGTGTGGCTTTCCTGTGGAGGGTGCTTCCCCTTACCGCAGCCTGGCTCCTCCTGGCTGCTGCTTCCGGCCTGGCTGTGGGCCTCTCGGCTGCCTATTCACTGGGCCTCCCAGGCTTCGGCCACTCAGACTTGCCCTCTGGCCTCGTGGGTAGAAGCTTCATGCCACTTTGCTCTCCTGAGCTCCAGTCTTATCTCCTCTAGGTCTGTGCTCAGTCAGCTCAGGGAACACCACTCTCCTCTAGGGTGAGGGCGGAGGGTAGGATGCGGTGAGATTCAATCTGGTGCAGATATCTGAGACACCTTTAAAAAAACAAGGAACATACCTACTCCCGACTATTCTGGGGATGGCTCAGCTCTCTCCTCTGTGACCCTTCACTTGACTCCCTTCAGCCTGCTTGTATCCACCCCCCCACCATGTCTGTCTGTCTGTCTGTCTCTCTGCTCTCTGTCAATACTGGGCATTTGCACGCCCCTTGCACCCTGCCCCAATGCCACCCTGGGAAGCTCACAAAGCATGGAATGCTGTCACATGGGTGCTGGATTGTGTGATTTGGCTGGGGGTGGGGATGGAAACTTAAGAAGCCAACTTGTGGCCAGCGTCATGGCTCACTAGGCTAATCCTCCGCCTGCGGCGCCGGCACACCGGGTTCTAGTCCTGGTTGGGGCGCCAGATTCTGTCCTGGTTGCCCCTCTTCCAGGCCAGCTCTCTGCTGTGGCCTGGGAGTGCAGTGGAGGATGGCCCAAGTCCTTGGGCCCTGCACCCACATAGGAGACCAGGAGAAGCACCTGGCTTCTGGCTTTGGATCAGTGCGATGCGCCGGCTGCAGTGCACCGGCCATGGTGGCCATTGGAGGGTGAACCAATGGCAAAAGGAAGACCTTTCTCTCTGTCTCTCTCTCTCTGTCTACTCTGCCTGTCAAAAAAAAAGCCAACTTGTATTCCAGATAGCTGGTGAACGACGGTGGTTTCTGGGCAAGGGACTGATGTCTGGGTCTAGTTCCGGTGCAGAATGTGGTCTCTCGCAAGGGGCGCCCTCCAGATGAGCCACAGATCACGTCTCCAGCCTTTGCTCTTAGGGCTCGAGGGTCACTGCTGACTTATTCTGAGGGGTTTGCGAATCTACACGGAGCCCTGCCTATAGAATGAATGAATGTTCTACACACGACTTTTTCAAATTTATATTGATAGTGCAAGTCATATAAATTTAAAGTATAACTCAGCTGCTTTAAAAATTATAGTGTATTTTCTCAATCAGTGGCTACTAAAACTATAATTTTCAAGCCAGTGTACTCAGATCTTCAGGGGTCTGAATCTTCGCATCGTTAGTGTGAGGATTCCTAGTCCTTATTACTTCTTCTCTTGAATGCACTTTGTAATCCAGTCAAGACAGGCACCAGGGAATGAGTGTGCTCCACAGCACTTATAAGGAATGGGTGGGGGTCCTTTTTGTTGAACGCCAAACAGATTCAGCAGGAAGGTTTGCAATTCACCAAAATGTTTGCAATTCAGGGGAAAGATTCAGTTGGATCCAGTGATGTGCTTGTTGCTGAATGTGTAACAACTGGCTCACTCTCTGAGTACAGTTTTGATACAGATGTTGGCTGATGTTTACATTCGTAACAAGAACGTGAAATAACACAGATGTGTTTCAGAACTTCATTACTTTTACAAGGCCACCAGATGTGAAAATCTTCATTACTGAATATTGAATAATAGCTTTGATTATTGGAATATTTCTTTAAAGCTTTTGGGCCATTCAAACAAAACTGTGGCCACAGGTAAGACATACTTTTTTAAAAAAGAATTCTTTATTTACTTGAAAGGCAGAGTTACAGAGGTTTATTTGTTTATTTGAGAGGTAGAGTTGCAGACAGAGAGCCAGAGAGAGATGTCTTTCACCTGCTGGTTCACTTCCCAAATGACTGCAATGGCTGGAGCTGGGCCAATCTGAAGCCAGGAGCCGGGAGCTTCTTCTGGGTCTCCCACACAGATGCAGGGGCCCAAGCACTTGGGCCATCTTCCACTGCTTTCCTAGGCCATAGCAGAGAGCTGGATTGGAAGAGGAGCAGCCGGGACTAGAATTGGCACCCATATGGGATGCCAGCACTGCAGGCAGAGGCTTATCCTATGCCACAGAACTGGCCGCTAAACTCAATTCTTGAGGTAGATATTTGGCTCAGCAGTTAAGATGCTGCATCCCATGTTGGAGTGCCTGGGTTTGATTTCCAGCTCCTACTTCAGCCTCCTACCAATTCAGAACTAGGGAGGAAGTAGTGATGGCTCAAGTAATCAAGTCCCTGCCACCCATGTTGGAGGCCTGTGTTGAGGTCCTGGCTCCTAGCTTTGGCCTGGCCCTGGCTGTTGCAGGCATTTGGGGAGTGAACCAGTGAATGGGAGCTTGCTCCTTCCTCTCTGTTTTTGTGCATCTCAAATAAAAGACACCAACCCCCTGAAACTCAATTCTGACAAAGACTGCTTCCCTGCCCCTCACCCCCCACCAACTTCGGGTGCCTATTGCAAGTCCAGGCTATCACTTGTCCTTCTAATTGGTTGTAAGTCAGAGATCTCACAACCACCCCCCCCCTTTGCCAAGGTGTGATCATTTGCTAGAGTGGCTCACAGAAGCTTCTAGATTGCTGCTTGATTGTAAAAGGGACACAATGGAGGAACAGCCAGGTGGAAGAGTTGCACTGGGCAAGGCAGGTGTGAGGGGACACTGAGCTTCATGCTCCCTCCAAGCTCACCATAGTCCAGACACGCCCACATGGTCACCCAGCCTGGAAGCCCCTGGAGCCCCATCCTTTGGGTTTGTCCAGGCCATGCTGCGTTACGTTGTGTAGATGTAATTGCTGATGCCCACTGCCTCCTTGCAGGCCAGGATGGTGCTGGGAGCTCCAGCCTCTGGTCAGCATTCCTGTGGCAGGCAGCCCCCTTCTGCAGCTGTTCAGGGGCTTCTGAAAGCCCCTTATAAACATAGACTCAGAAGTGGTTGAAGGAGGCTTGCTGTGAACTCCTTTCACTTAGGCAGTCCTGAGTTTTAGGAGCTCTGAGCCTGCAACAGGGTGAAGTGCTAGTGGATGCTCTGGTTGTATACCATGAGCTCACACCCTCCTGATAGCATCTCCATGATTCAGGAGCACTAAGAAAGGCGACTCCCAGAGCACAGGTGAGAGTCAAGTGTGGTCAGATACTGCGGAAGCAATGCTTGCTTTTGTATTGAATCATTCATTTATTTGTAAACTTAGATAATTTAAGGTTAACTATTGGCTGTGTTTGACAACTGGCTCACAAAATTCTTGAAGGTTTAATAATGGACTCTTGTGAGGGGTGTGGCTGGCACCCCCAGGCCACTGGTTGCCCTCCTCTGTCACAGCCTCATAAAAAAAGTTCCAGATGTACAAGGCGCCAGGGAACAGAAGGAACAGTGCCTGGGAGACCTCTGGCCCCAGGCTGATGCTTTATGGTGACACAGGTGCAGAGCGCTCACCCAGCTCCCCAGGTGCCAGCTCTTAGCTCCTCTCTGCCCAGGATGCATGCACGCATCTCACACACTCCATTTCCCTCTTCCCTGGGACTTCCCCTGGTGCCCTCCGCCCACCCCGCCACCTGGGGAAACCCTGGTTCTTATGCAGCACTTGCAGACAGATGCTGGCGAATTCATCTTGCAGTGACCTGACTGACTTCCGGGTCCCTCCCCCCACCTGCCCATACACCACAAGGAAAAGGAAAGGAAAGGAAAGAGGAAGAAGACAATGACACTGCTTAGTCTTTTGAGATTCCTCCTGCAGCGAGGCAGAAATAGGAGCTACTCATTGGGAGAATTATCAGCTACCCGCTTCTCCTCTTAAGAGCAGTGCTTTTGAACCAAGCTCTCCATAAACGTTAGCTGTCATTGTTAATAAATAGAGGAAACTGATGTCTAGCTTTTACAATGAATTTCACACTGGAGTTAGGAGAAAAATTAGGTCAGGATAAAGGAAACATTGACTCCTGCCAAGGATTTAATTTAGATGTCTAAAAATGCTTAACAAAACTGGGAAACCTACACCCGAGTAAGTATCAGAGATGATGATGACACTAGAGTATAAGGCGTTTAAGAAAATCAGAAATCCAGGACGGCAGGGCCAGCTTTTTAAGTTGCTGCTCCTTGAGTTCAGGGCGTGTGACACAACTGGGCTTCTGCTGAACTCAGAACCAGGCTTTCCTTCCCATGCTTTGTATCTCCGTGTGCATCAGTGCCCAGGCCCCAGGAAGGCACGCTTTTCTCTCTCTTTCTGAGGTGCACTCGTTGATAATCACCATTGCCCTATTCAAGATGTACAGCAAAGACAGCAATCCCCCTGATTCTCAACACACTCGTCCCCAAGGCAGTCCACAGCCTGGGAAAGTCACATATGATGCACAGAGCACCAAACCCAATCTGTGTGCCTGCCTTAGCGTCCCATACTGCAGCCAACAGTGGGCCCTTTCCACCCGAATTCCATGCTGGCCTGCTAACCTCAGTCGACTTTTGTCTTCCCTTCCTCCTGCTCCTCCCCCAACCCCCACCCTGTCACCACAATAAAATATAGACTTTATTCTTGGAGCAGTTTCTGGTTTACAGAAAAATGGAGCAGAAGATAGAGTTTCCACACACCTCACTCCCCCCCAAATTTACCTTATTATTAACATTTTTGTGTTAGCACTCAACATTTGTAAGAATTGCTGGAACAATATTGGTATGTTTTTATTAATTAAAGCCCACAATTTATTTGGGACATCTCCCTTTGTGCTGTACTCCTCTCTGAGTTTTGAAAAATGTAAAATGTCACATATCCATCATGTAATGTCCTATGGAATAGTTTCACTTGTATTCCTTCTTTCCTCCCCTCCTCTGAATCCTTGGCCCAAGCTTATCTTTTTTATTGTTTCTATAAGTTTGCCTCCTTCCCTCTTTAATTCTATTTTTTTTTGTTATTGTTCCTAGATTACTTGCTCCTCAGATAAGCCAATAGTGTTTGCTTTACCTCTAGTCCAAAATTCAGTGCTCCAAGGATTGGTTTCACTCCTGCAAATTTTGTATATAAGCCAAAGAGTTCTACGTAAAGGAAAAGACTTAAATCCTTTCTAATCTAATGTGATTTCTTCTGTGTGTCAGGAAACTTTTCCTGGAGTATTTATCCAAAATTTCAGTGAGATGTACTAAAGCATGTCAGAATTGGGACGCAGATGTGAAGTGAGCAGGTTTTGCAAGCCTGCTTTCTCCTTTATTTCGAGCCAAATGTTTCTAGTGCCTAAATGTGTCTGGCTTCCCATAGATGGGGGGACATTCCTAGGTTGTTATTTGCTCTTCTGTAGCTTTGGTAAGTGGGAAGCATCATGGGCAGCTCCAAGAGCGGATGGCTTCTTCTATGCTGAGAGTGAGCTGTTACAGAACAGCCAGTCTGTAAGTGTGATTAAGTCATATGTAAACAGCAGTAATCCTGTTTTCTTGGGCAGTGAGGTCTGGTCCAATTTGGGAGTCCACTGGGAGTCCCTTAGGTAAACATACCATCCTGAGGCTTGCCACACAGACAGGAATGTTATATGAAGTCGTGTGCCATACTTAATTTTAATATTAGTCTATGGGATTAGCAGAGATGAAATTTACCTTGGAACAGGGAACTGCCAAAGGTCAGTTGAGAGGGGTAAAATCTCTTGGACTTCCAGGTTGTGCACATGAGAGAATTCCCTTCTTTCTGTCTCCCTTCCCTTCCTGTTGTCAGAAACCCTCAGTCCTCTCTCTCTCAGGCTCTCATGGGGATGATGGTTGTACCTCAAGAGTAGCCTGGGAATTGGGCTTTTTTTTTTTTTTTTAGAAACAGCTTGTGTGTGGTATTCCATGTACTTCATCAACTGCATCATTTGGGGGTATGTTCTGATTTTCATATACTTGTCTTTACTTGATGGGAACTTACTTTAAAAATGTTTATTGATTCATTTTTATTTATTTGAAAGACAGTAATATAGACACACACACGCACATATATATATATTATATATATATATATATATATATATAGAGAGAGAGAGAGAGAGAGAGAGAGAGGTCTTCCATCTGCTGGTTCACTCCCCAGTTGGCCGCAATGGCTAGAGCTACGCCAATCCTAAGCCAGGATCCAGGAGCTTCTTCTGGTCTCCCAAGGCCTTGGGCCATCTTCCACTGCTTTCCCAGGCCACAGCAGAGAACTGGATAGGAAGTAGAGCAACTGGGTCTCAAACTGGCGCCCATGTGGGATGCCAGTGCTTCAGGCCAGGGTGTTAACCCGCTGTGCTACAGCGCCGGAACCCAATACATTTAATAACTAGCTGGGTGGTTGGTGTTCCTTGCCCCACTAATGAGCCCCAGCTCCTTTTGATGTACTTACTGATCATAGCTTTGATTGCCCTCCCATCCTACAAAGCACCAAGCTAATAGTGAATCTGTTAGATAAACATCTCATGTGCTTCTCCTGGTGGGGCAGGCTCTGAGAAGTTTCTGGAATGTAATGGCAAGCCAAAACTGTCCTTTTATAAACATGGAAGCAAATCCACAGAGGTTCATGGGGAATTCCTTTAAAATCTTTTAAATTTATTATTTATTCTAATTTTATGTGAAAGGCAGAGGGATAAAGATCTTCCACCCAATGGTTCATACCTTAAATGCCCACAACAGCCAGAGCTAGGCCAAGCAAAGCTGTGAGCTGGGAACTCCATTTGGGTCTCCCACGTGGGCGGCAGGGACACAAGCACTGAGGTGTCACTTGCAGCCTCGAGGGTGTGCGCTGGCAGGAAGTTGGATTGAAAGTAGAGTAGCTGGGACTGGAATCCAGGCACTTTGATAAGGGATGTGGTTGTGCCAATGCCAGCCCTTGCAGATGGGGTCCTGATGGTTCTGGACTGTGTCCTCTCCTGCCTCAGCAGGATGAGGAGTTTTTGCTTTTGGTTGTCATGTAATGCCTCACATTCTGCAACACTTGCACTGCTTTCGTCTCTGGGCAAGATACCTGGGAAAGGTTGGTGTGAAAAGTGCTATCCTGGCAGGTGTTTGAGCTCATTAGATCACACTGACAGTGTGCAATTCCCATTCCATACCTAGAAATGCAAGACAGCTGATTTTACTCTTTATAAAACAAAACAAAACAACATTGCCATGACAAATCTAATTTTAGGCTGAGGATAATATGTTGATTCTCCCCCACATAGCACTCAAAAGTTTCTCATTCTATTTATACTCCAACTCTAAGAATATTTGCAGCCTTTGTGGGTTTGGGAACTTTATGTACAGTGGGATCTCTCTACTGTATGTCTCTATAAGGGCACTTCCAAAAGTTAGAGAACAAATGGAGTTAGAAGTTAATTTTGGTGCAAAAAATCTGAAAGTCATGCATCATTTTTTCATAATACACATTTTCATGGACTTTTTGAAGGTTCCTCATGTGTGTGGGTTTTAAACTTTTTTGCACTAAAATGAAATTATTGTTTAAAGCCATTTTTTTACACAATCTTTTTGAAATTCCCCTGGAATGTCCTAGATAGTGCTGTCATAGGAATGCATGATTGAACTTACAGATGGTTGAGTGCTGGCTATGTGTCTGGCCCAGGCTGTGCATGAACCTGCTGTTCTGTTTATTTCAATATTACTTAATATTAACAATGGTCAAGTGTTAGTGTGAACAGTGGTTAACCATGGAGAACTGCCTAGAGGGAGCAGGGGACAGAGGCTGGGGCAGCAAAATAGAATATTAGCCGGGTCTCTGCTTTTTTCACTTCTGTTCCTTCTGCTGTGGACACGTGACCTTCACCTGAAAGTGAACTGTGTCCCCAGCTGTGGGAGCCACGCCACTCTGGACTACATGTGTTGTCCCCAAAATCTCCAAGTTGAAATCCTAACCCCATGGGGGCTTTGGCAAGTGATGAGCTCATGAAAATGAAAACCTTGTGATTGGGTTAGTGCTCTTATAAGAGACACCGGACTATTTGTTTCCTCTTTCTGCCATGGCAAGGTACCATGAGAAGATGCTCCTTACAAGCCAGGAGGGACCAGAACCAACCATGCTGGCACCCTGCCTTGGACTTCCAGCCTTTAGAACTGTTTGTTTTCGAGCCACCACATCTAGGGTGGCTCCCAGCAGCCTGAGTAGACTAAGGTTCAGGCTGAGAGGCTGCTGGGAATTCAGTGTGGATGTTTAGATAGCTCACTGTAGGATCAGGGTGAATCTCCTACTTGCCATTCTCCAATCCTCTACTGTAGGTCTAGTAGCCAGGCCTTGGCCCTAGTCCTGGAACCATGCCCTGGTGCAAGGGAGCTGGCCCTCACCTTGATCCATGTGCCTGCATATTTTTTTTTTTTTTTTTTTTGGACAGGCAGAGTTAGTGAGAGAGAGAGAGAGAGGGAGAGAAAGGTCTTCCTTTTTTCCGTTGGTTCACCCCTCAAATGGCTGCTATGGCTGGTGCGCTGTGCCGATCCGAAGCCAGGAGCCAGGTGCTTCTCCTGGTCTCCCATGCGGGTGCAGGGCCCAAGCACTTGGGCCATACTCCACTGCCTTCCCTGGCCACAGCAGAGAGCTGGCCTGGAAGAGGATCAACCGGGACAGAATCCTGGGCCCCAACCAGGACTGGAACCTGGGGTGCCGGTGCTGCAGGTGGAGGATTAGCCTAGTGAGCTGTGGCACCAGCCATGCCTGCATATCTTGCTGCCAGCTCTCCTCTCCCTGGGCTGGTCTCCACCTTGACTCTGCCATCTGCCTTCTGCCTTCTCTCAGAGCCTTCAAGGCAATAGTGTGTGTGGTTGTCACAAATTGTATTTTGTTAAACCTCAGTTCAAGTGCCAGGTTCAGTTGTGATTCTTTGTGTGATTTCCTTCAGTAGATGTTAGCTGCCTGATGGATGTTCATGGGCCATCTATCTGTCCATCCATATATCCATCCATCCATCCATCCATATGTCCATCCATCCATCCATCCATATGTCCATCCATCTATCCATCCATATGTCCATCCATCCATCCATCCATATGTCCATCCATCCATTATCCATATATCTATCCATATGTCCATCCATCCATCCATTATCCATATATCCATCCATCCATATGTCCATCCATCCATCCATATGTCCATCCATATGTCCATCCATCTATCCATATGTCCATCCATCCATCCATATGTCCATCCATCCATCCATATGTCCATCCATCCATCCATCCATCTATTATCCATATATCTATCCATGTGTCCATCCATCCATCCATCCATTATCCATATATCCATCCATCCATATGTCCATCCATCTGTCTTACATCCAGTATTTATCAAGCACCTATTGTGCAGGAGGTACTGTGCTTGATACTAGAGATTGAACAAGGATTTACTTTCTGCTTTGTAGTGTCAGCCTGTAGCACAAGGCCTCCATCAAGTGGTTAATCAACAGATGTTGGTTGAGTCAGTGAATGAGCTGATGAGCTGTCACAGCTTCCTCCTTCCACGGAATTCCTCTGGTTCTTGACAGCAGAATCTACCTCTTGGAACTGGTTCTCACTGCTGAGATAGCTAGGCTCCAGTTTAGGTCCCTCGTGATCTGATGTGCCCTGAACCAACAGAGTTCCAGAAGTATTCTGATCCAAATTTTGACTACAGCTCAGCCAGTAGATGGGAGGTGTGTAACGTCCTACAAGATAATTTTTCACTGGGCTAAGCAATAGGGTCAGAACACAGTCTCTTTCCTTCTCCTCTAGGCTGTTGTGCTGGGGAGTCCTTTGAGAACTGGTAGTGGTGATGAGTGTTGAGTGCACAGTAAACACTAGTTAGCTGATTTATTCTTTTTAAAAAACTAAGTATAGACCAGTGATCTCCAAGTGTGGTTCTAGAATCCCTGGAGATCTCCAAGATTTTTCAAGGAGTTCATAAGGTCCAAAACATTATCATAATAATACTGAGATGTTATTTGCCCTTTTCACTTTCATTCTCTCATGAATTTACAGGGGCGTTTTCCAGAGGTTATGTGACATGTAATATTGCCATAAATTAAGTGCAGAAGCAGGTGTGAGAATTTAGCTCTCTTCTGTGTGAGCCAGACATTAAAAGATTTACAAAAAGTTAAAAATAAAATTCTTCTTACTACACTGTTTTTTGGTTTGAAAACAGAGTTACTTTTATTAAAAATGTAGTATTTATGTTAACATTATAGTGGTTTTGTCATTGTTATTTTTAAATGAATTAAACATTGTTCAGCTTTAACAATTTCAAATGATAAATGTGAACAGACTTAACTGTAGAGACAGCCCACATAAGCAAAAGCTTTCTGGGGAGGGGTTCAGTAATTTTTAAGATAGTGAAGGGTCGTATTCCAGAATGTTCGGGGATCCTTGGTGTAGACTAATGGTTAAAAGTTGAGGCTCTGTAATGACAGGGCCTGAGTTTGAATCTTGTTTTACCAATTGCTACTGAATGACTTGGCTAAGTTACTTAACGCTACCTGGGCCTTGGTTTCTTAACTGATAAAATGGGAATAATGATAACACTCATTATCTGACTCAGAATTATTGGAAGCATGAAGTGAGATCATGCATACTTGAGGCTTTGAACACGGCTGGCATGGAGCAAGCCCTGAATAGTACTGTGATAGTGTTTTAAGTGTGACACGCAGAGGCAGGCATAAGGAGCAGCGTTTAGGTTGCTACATGGGACACCTTCATCCCACATCACAGTGGCTGATTTGACTGCAGACTTCTTGGCTTCTGCTCCAACTTCCTGCTAATGCAGACCCTGGGCAGCCAGGGATGATAGCTTAAGTAGTTGGGTCTCTGCTATCCATGTGGAAGATCTGAGTTTAGGTTCAGCTCCCTGCTTCATTCTGGCCCACCCCTGGCTGCTGTGGACATTTGAGGAGTAAACCTTCAGATGGGAGATCTCACTTCTCTGCCTTTCAAATAAAATAACAATAAATAAACAAAAATTACAAATGTAACACACAGTCATAATCCTTTATCCACAGGGGATAAGTACCAAGACCCGCAGTGGGCCCCTGAAACCACAGATAGAATGGGACCCTATGGATTTAATGGCTTTTCCATCTTAACTAAGCACTTGCCTGTGCTTACTATCGCCACAGCTTCTGCAGTTTGAAGTGTGACAGCAAAACTAGCACACATTTCTTTTTCCAACTTCACAATTTCCTGGATGGGTGACTCAGCCAGAGCTATTCTGGAGTATAATACAAGGATACTTCAAAAAGTTCATGGAAAATATATATTATGAAAAATCTATGTGTGGACTTCCAAAAATTTTTTTTGTGCCAAAGCAAACTTACCTTTTAATTCCATTTTCCACAAATATTTCTGAAGTGCCCTTGTGTATTTTCTTTATGGCAGAGTGAAAATCTCCTTACTACACTTCTTCTAAAACTTGCCCAGCAATTTGTGTGTTTTCTTGTTTCAGATGTATTTTTGAATCATTGTTTTCAGGTCTCTCACCCTTCCCATGCCCTGCATCCTATGGACATTTTGGTTTTGATTCTGATAGCAGTATAAACTAATGTCAGAGAAAGTTTTCTCACATGGTAGCATGTCATGCCACTTTGCTCACCAATCCTTTGTTTACATCTATTGGGGACGTTTCACATTTTATTCATATGAATACCATATAATTATTTAGATTATTTTTAGGAGTTTGCTGTGAATGATTTTTCTATTTCCTTTATAAGCCTTATTTTTGCTGCTATATACAAAACTATTGATTATTGTACATTCATAGTAACAGCTCTTGAACACTGTTAGTTTCAGAGTTTGCAGAATTTTTAGATGTCTTTTATTTTTTGCGACTTACTGTAATTTACTGGATCCATTCACATATAATATAAATTGTACAATCTATAGCATATTATGTGTCATACAAAATATAATTATAATATATATTTTGTCTCAAGATTTATTGATTAATTAGAATTTATAGCAGAATGTTAAGTAATAATGATAACAGTTTATAGCAGAATGTTGAGTTATAAGGATAGCAGGCATTTTTACCTGTTTTCTTCTACAGTTTGCAATTAAATGCTAACTGGTAGTATAGGATGGATAGTCTTTATTATTTTGATATTGAATCAGTCCTTACCACTTGCTCTTTTTTTCCCCTCCCTCTCTTCCTCCCTCTCTCCCTTCCTCCTTCCCTCCCTTCTTCCCTCCTTCCCTCCCTACCTTCCTCCCGCCCTCCCTCCCTCCCTCCCTTCCTCCCTCTCTTCTTCCCTTCCTTCCTTCTTTCTTTTCCTCCATCCCTTCCTTTCTTATGGGAAATGGACAGCATATAACCCAATGACTTTTGGAAATTGACAGAATTAATGTGATTTTTCTTAGTGACCTATTGATGTATTATAGTCATTGATGCTCTAGAATTAAACTAACCATTCCCAAGATAAAACCCACCTGGGCAGAGTTTTATTTCTTCTGAAGTTTATAGGATTCCTTCACCTTCCAATGATAAAAGATAAGGTAATTTAATCAACATTTATAGGTATTTATAGTAAACTGACCAACTGCCTTAGATTTCCAATGAGGGGAGAGTATTATGGCTTACTAGGTTGAGTCATAACTTGGGATGCTCGAATTCCATGTTGGAGTGCTGGGGTTTCAGTCCCACGTGTACTTCTGATTGAACTTCCTGCCAGTGCACACCTTTGGGTCCCCACCACCCGTGTGGGGAGTCTGGATTGAATTCCTGGCTCTTGGTTGGCTTCAGGTTGGCCCCAGTTTGGCCCAACCCTGCTGCTGTGGCATTGGGGTGTGTGAACCAGGAGATGGAAGATCTCTCTCTCTCTTTCTCTCTGCTGTTGCTCTGCCTTTCAAATATATAAAGTGAACTTTAAAAACACAATATTTTTTAATTCATTCATTTATTTGAAAGGAGGATTTACAGATAGGCAGAGGCAAAGGCAGAGAGAGGTCTTCCATCCACTGGTTCACTCTCCACACGACTGCAATGGCTGGAGTGTGCTGATCCGAAACTAGGAGCCAGGAGCTTCTTCCAGGTCTTCCACATGGGTGCAGGGCCCAAGCACTTAGGTCTTCTACTGCTTTCTCAGGCCATAACAGAGAGCTGGATTGGAAGTGGAGCAGCTGGGTCTCGTACTGGCACCCATATGGGTTGCTAGCACTGCAGGTGGGGGCTTTACCTGCTGCACCACAGCCCTGGCCCCATTAATTGTTTTTTTTTTTTTAACTTTTATTTAGTAAATATAATTTTCCAAAGTACAGTTTATGGATTACAATGGCTTTTTCTCCCCCATAACTTCCCTCCCACCCGCACCCCTCCCATCTCCCGCTCCCTCTCCCATTCCCATTCCATTCACATCAAGATCATTTTCAATTATCTTTATATACAGAAGATCAATTTAGTATATATTAAGTAAAGATTTCATCAGTTGGCACCCACACAGAACATAAAGTGTAAAATACTGTTTCAGTACTAGTT
Organism: Oryctolagus cuniculus; assembly: GCF_964237555.1. Lineage (NCBI taxonomy): Eukaryota > Metazoa > Chordata > Mammalia > Lagomorpha > Leporidae > Oryctolagus > Oryctolagus cuniculus. The sequence goes on from NC_091436.1 coordinate 11,102,709, forward strand.
ATAGCATTAATTCACATTGGACAACACATTAAGGACAGAGCTCCTACACGAGGAGTAAGTACACAGTGACTCCTGTTGTTGACTTAACAATTTGACACTCTTGTTTATGGCATCAGAAATCTCCCTAGGCTTGAGTCATGAGTTGCCAAGGCTATGGAAGTCTCTTGAGTTTGCTGACTTCAATCTTATTTAGACAAGGTCATAGTCAAAGTGGAAGTTCTCTCCTCCCTTCAGAGAAAGGTACCTCCTTCTTTGATGGCCCGTTCTTTCTACTGGGATCTCACTCGCAGAGATCTTTCATTTTTTTTTTTTTTTTTTTTGGCCAGAGTGTCTTGGCTTTCCATGCCTGAAATACTCTCATGGGCTCTTCAGCCAGATCTGAGTGCCTTAAGGGCTGATTCTGAGGCCAGAGTGCTGTTTAGGACATCTGCCAATCTTTGTGTCTGCTGTGTATCCCGCTTCCCATGTTGGATCGATCTCTCCCTTTTTGATTCTATCAGTTAGTATTAGCAGACACTAGTCTTGTTTATGTGATCCCTTTGACTCTTCGACCTATCAGTATGATCAATTGTGAACTGAAATTGATCACTTGGACTAGTGAGATGGCATTGGTACATGCAATCTTGATGGGATTGTATTGGAATCCCCTGGCACATTTCTAACTCCACCATTTGGGGCAAGTCCAATTGAGCATGTCCCAAACTGTACATCTCCTCCCTCTCTTATCCCCACTCTTATATTTAACAGGGATCACTTTTCAGTTAAATTTCAACACCTAAGAATAAATGTGTGTTAATTACAGAGTTCAACCAATAGTATTAACTAGAACAAAAAAATATTAAAAGGGATAAAGTATTAAATTGTACATCAACAGTCAGGACAAGGGCTGATCAAGTCACTGTTTCTCATAGTGTCCCTTTCACTTCAACAGGTTTCCTTTTTTGTGGTTGGTTAGTTGTCACCGATCAATTGTTTTTAAACTTTCTGAATTCGTTGGCAAAATTTATTTCAGAAATTACTTTTGAAGTTTGAATATACAGTGTAGCAGTGCAATATTTTTCTGTGCAAATATATACCTTATAAGCCTCATTTCTGATCAATGAAGGCAGCTCCTCCTCTTCTTTTTAATATGACTTGGACCTCATGTGATAGCAATATTTATCTTTTATTGAGATTTAGTTGTATTTAAAGTTTTTATTTTATATGAGAGGAAGAGGTTGATAGGAGAAGGAGACTGAAAGATACAAAGAGAGATCCCATCTGCTGGTTCACACACCAAAAACCTGTAACAACCGGAGCTGGGCCAGGCCAAAACTGGGAGCCAGAAACTCAATTGAGGTCTCCCATATGGAGGCAGGAACCCAACAATTTGAGCCACTGCCTACTGCTTCCTAGGGTGCACATTAACAGGAGTCTGGAATAGAGCCAGGACTTGAAGCAAAGCATTCTACAATGGGAGGCGAGTGGCCTGGGCTGTGTCTTAATCATTTGGCCAAACACCTGCTCTGATAGCAATATATTGTGTATGCAGGATATTCTGAAGTTTATAATCCTAACCCAGTTAGGGAAAATGGTTATACTATAAAATGTATAAAATATATTAAATAGTCCTTTAGGATTTCATTCCTTTATTATTTACATTTCTCTAAAGAAAATTGATATAGGATAGTCTAGCACCAGCTATGAAAAATATAATGATTATATGCCAATGTTTAACTTATAAAACTTTAGTTATTAAATATGAATATATTTTATTGTACCGGTATTCTTAAACATTATTTTAGCAATACTGAACATGGTATTTATGTCTCCAAAATGAGGAAGGATTAGAGAATATTACCTGCCAAGAATTTGTTCATCCCATCTTATTCTTAGAAATCGCTTTACTTACTCTAGCTACCAGTTGCATGGAACCAAATGATTGGCTTTCCAAGTGAGCCAGTTTGGGTGGTGTTTGATTGGTTTCTAGGCAGCTGTTAGGAATATCAATGTGTTCTCCAAGTCTTGCTGCTGCCATGGGAGTATGGGCGCGGAAGTACTGCTTCTTGTTTCCTGTACCGCCTGGACGTCCTGTCACAACTCCCACCGACAGTAGCGTGTCTCTTGCCTGTGTCCTTCTGTCTGTGTGTGGGGAGAGGGGGAAGCTGCTCCTCGGGTCCCCTCATCTTAGCCGGGTTGTGGGGCACTGCTCACCTGCCAGGTGTAGGGGGAGGTTCCTCAAAGTGACCTCCCAGACTTGGCGTGGTTCTTAGTCTGGGGTTTTGATTATGGCTCTGTGGACAGGTCCAAAACTGGAGTCCATTCACTTTATCCTGCTTCCAGGGGAAACTGGAATGCAGTCCTGTCTCTGGTTCAACTGTTGATGCAGCTGGTGTGGCTGGGAATGACTTCCTGTCGGTGTGAGCCTACACTCTGTTGGGTGTAACATTGGCAGTTAGATGCTGGGCACCCACTGTGGGTCAGACACTGTGCTTGAGCCCTAGGCTAAAATAAATAAATAAATAGATAAATAAATAAATAAATAAATCCAGGTGACATTGTTTATTTTAAAAAAGATTTCATTATTGTAAAAATATTCCATAAGGATACTATACATTTTTGGATTAACCTGCCTACAAAAATTGTATAGTTATGTGGCACACTGTGATATTTCAACACATGTATACAGCGTGTACTGATAAAGTCACAGTAATGAATATTTCAACTCCATATCATTTCTTTGTATTTGGAGCCTTCAGTTTCTTCATAAAATATATAATCAATTCTTATAACCCACAGAAGGCAACACAGTTTCAAAGGCACCTGAAACATTCTCCAGGTCCACTTGTGTGCACAAAGAACACTTGTTGGTATCTTCCGCAATCTTTATTTTTAGAGTTCTTTTTTGAAAAGACATACTTGTCCATGTCTGTGGGGTTTTATATGATAACTTGATACATGTATAAGATGTGCAGTGATTGAATCAAGGTAATTAGCATTTCCAGCTCTCAAACATTTCTCATCTGTGCTAGGAAGCTTTAAAGTCTTTTAATTATTTTGTAGTATGTACTGAGTTGTTGTAGACTATGGTTACCATACTATGCTATGGAACACCTTAAGCAATTCTTTCTCTGTAATTGTGTTTTGGTAGCCGTTAGCAGGCTTCTGTCTCTCCTCCTCTTTGCCATCCCCAGCCTCTAATGACCATTATTCTACTCTATACTTCACTGAGAACAATTTTTTTAAGCTCTCACATACGAGAGAATGAGCATGCACTGTTTGTTTTTCTGCACCTGGCTTATTTCATTACTGTGATCCCCTCCAGGTCCATCTATGGATTTCATACCTTTTTGTGGCTGAGCAATATTCCATCATGTAAATATGTCATATTTACCACATTTTTCCATTTATCCATTGATGGATACCTCATTTGATTCTCTATCTTGGCTGTTGTAAATAGTGCTGCAATAAACGCGAGAGCGCAGTCTCTTCCACAGACTGATTTCATTTCTGCACAGCCTTAAGGAAGGGAAAGCTGTTTCTCTGTTGGGTCCAGAGTATGGCTGGGGTCCTTGCCCTCCTGCAGCTGTGATGAATGCGGGCAAGATGTCTGTCTGACCATGGGTGTAGGAGGATGGTAAAGGACATAATCTATGTTACGCATTCACTTCCATGGGTTAAACAGCAAGGAAAAACATTCCTAGTCAGCTTAGTACTGTGGCTTAGCAAAATAGCCTGCTCAGTTCAGAAATTAATATTGCAGAAAATATCAAAGTGCGTGATTATTTATACTAATTGTTCAAAGTGATTAACCTTAAAAGATTGTTTTCCTTACAGCAAAACTAAGACAATCAACACCGGAAACAGAGCCTACAGACTTTAAAATATCACATAGGGAGGCCTCTATTTTTAGATTGTTAATGAATATATTTGGTTTTGAATATTCCACTGGACACAGTTCATTAATCTATAGTACAGCAATGTCAAGGAGCAGAGAGATGGGGTGGATACCACTGTAATTCAGCATCTTGTTGAGTTGTTTTAAAGACTGTCTACCAGCAGTCTGCCTGGTGTTGCTCCCAGGTACTGAGTAAATAAAACCTGGTGCTCCAGGGATGCCTAATGGTTAACACAGGTCGTTTCACCACTCTCAGGACGGTTTGCATGGACTTTGGGCAGAAGCTGACTGTTCCAATCTAGGTAGGATTCAAAATCTCCTTTCCTTGTGATGGAGCTGGGAATTGCTGCTGATGGCAGTGGGGGAAAAGTGACAGTGGAGCTGATTCGGGATGGAGGGCAAGCGCAGGTGCAACATAGGACCAACAGGTGGATCTATCCTGGAGGAGGCTGGAGCACCAGAGCATTTGTAAGGCCATACTGCAAACAGGACTGGTGAGGGTGCAGCATACCTAGGAATGCACTCACTCTCAGGTCCTGGTGCCACAGCAAAGGGTGGCTCAGGAGACCAAAGACAAGGTCCTTCTCTAGTGTAACGACTGGGTCACAGGTCACACCCCTTCAGGGTCAGGCAGAGGTGGGTGCACTATGGCACGGGCTGTCTCCTCTCTCTCAGCTCTTCTTCTTCTCCTTCTCCTTCTCCTTCTCCTTATTCTTCATTAAAAGGCAAAGTTACAGCGAAGGAGGGAGAGATCTATCTGTTGGTTCATTCCCCAAATGACTGCAATGGCTGGTGCTGGACCAGGCCTAAGCTGGGAGCCAGGAGCTTCATCTGGGTCTCCCACGTAAGTGGCAGGGGTCTGAGAACTTGGACCATCCTATGCTTCTTTCCCAGGTGCGTTAGCAGGGAGCTAGATTGGAAGTGGAGCAGCTGGGACTTCAACCAGCACCCATATGGGATACGGCTTTAACAGCCACTCCCACAGAGCCGGCCCCTCTGTCAGTTCTTAGAATTGTCAGTGGGATGCCACATGCCCCCTACCACTACCCTCGCCAGTGGGAGTTCTTCAGGAAAGGCCTCCAAGAGCATGAAGCTTGAGGTGGGGGGAGCCCTTCTGGCTTTTGTTTGGGCCAGGGGAGCAATGAGAGTGACACCACCAAGTGACCACTGTGGCTGGGACACTAGGTCCCAAACATGGCTGGGGGTGAGTAACAGAGGCGGAGCAATGCTATGGGGGCTGTTCCGAGGGGACATGGAGGAGAAATGGCTGAATCCAGGGTGACGGGGCGGGTCGGGGAAGGTTGAGGATGTGATTAAATTGTGATTTCGGACTTGGGAAAGAGATGTCAAAATGCGCTGGTGACAATTGCTTGGATGGGTAAAGACTGAACACCCTTTCAAGGTGGAAGAGTCTCTGGACCAGCACTTTGGATGTTAATACACAACTGAAAAATACCGTTTACATTTACACACACATAGAGGGATAGAGAGACACCTTTGAGTTACATCTGCGTAGGCATGATCATGCCAGCTACATGTTTTAAAATATACTTTATTGGTTACAAATAGCAAGAGTTTGAGAAGACATTTGGTCTGGGTTCAGGATTTTCTCATTAAAATGAAGTTTGGCAGTTTAAAGGCCCACGAAGCTACCATGTTTGCGGTAGAGTTGATTAAGTTCTTCTCCTTTTATTTCAGTTCTTTGAGAGTGAGAAGTCTGTGTACTAGTTGTATTTTTACCCAGAGAACCCATATGCCTCTGGGGGGTGTGAGGAATTTTTTTTTCTATGTTGAGTTTAAAAGTAAATTGCCAGCTGGGGTGGTGGCCAAGGCCCTGGGTGCCTTCTCTGGGGTTGGGAGGGAAGCAGTAAGGCTAGGTTTGGGTTTCCTTTGAAGGTAATCCCTCCTCCAAAGGCTTGAGCAGAGCTTAGCCTTGCCTTTCCTTTGCCTGGGATGTGAAATCTGAGGACACCAGGTCTCAGACAGCCAGGTACGGGCCCCTCCCCAGGGGCTGCGAGCCAGCTGGGCACCCCGGCAGGGTACGGTGGGCCAGGCCCCTGTCAGCCCGACCCACCCTGCTCCTCAGCCTGGTGCTGAGTGCAGAACAAAGGACTCATTTGCTCTCCTGCATCCCCCCCTTGCCCGGCCTAGATGGAAAGGAAGCCAAGGTGGGGCTGAGAGGTTTCGTGCACTCTCTCTTACCTCTCTCTCTCTCATTCCCCCAGAGCAGGCAGGGGACCCTCTTTGAATGAGCTCAGTTTCCTGGTTCAAAGGGACCATCTCCAGATGGCATTTAGAAAAGTCGGCCTCATTCTCTCTTCTCATGACCATGACGGATTTGGGGAACAGGACTCTTTCCAAGATAGATTAGGATGGAAATCTTTGAACCAATTTTGAAAGTGCTGCAGGGATAAACATTCTCAGATATGTTGCACTTGAGGTGATGTCTGTGGATGCTTGAGAAGGAGTAAAACCAAGCAAAACATAATTGTGGCTGCCTCCTCAGTCGTATGGGAATGAGCCCGCTGTGTGTGTGAGGTCAGAGCGCATGGTGACACGAGACACAGGAGGGAGATGGGCGGTGAGTATTTGTAGGTCGGGTCCTGATCTGATTTAATCCTCTCAACACATTATGGAGTGGGGCCTTTTATTTTTTAATTAATTTTGTTCCCAGCTTTATTGAGGTATAGTTGGTATCCAAAAAAATGGCACAGGAAGAGTACCGTTTGGTGAGTTTGGATGTATGTATGCATTGTTTTCCCCCATAACAATCCTCACATTGTTATCCCCCCATAACACAGATTATAAACACATCTGTCACCTCCCAGAGTTTCCTCGTGTCCCTCCTTTTTGATTGTGGCATCAACATAAGCAACTTATCCTCTGAATTTTTAAGAACACAACACGTACCTCATTGTTAACTGCCGACACTCTAATGTACAGCAGGTCTCTAGAGCTTACTCATCTTTTGTAATTGTAGCTTTGCATTCATTAAATAACTGAACAGCCCACGGAACGGGACTTTTCAGACTTTATTTTACACTGATCCTCAGAGAGGGTCAGCCATTTGTCCACATCCCTGCTCCAAAGTGCTGAAACTGGGATTTGAACCGGTTCTGTGTCCTTTGCCTTCTGATTGCTAGCAGTAATGCCACAGACCTGGAAGACGTCCTCTGCAAGCACCCTGCCTTCGTTTCTCTGTTGGATTTGGGGTGCTTGACTGGGGCTTCTCAAGTTCAGATGCTTCCCCTGGGAGAACTAAGTTCCTTCTCCCCAAACCCCTGGAAACAAACAGAAGAATCAGAATAACAACTGAGCCAACACTGCGCGGTCTCCCGGGCCGCCTCCCCAGAGAGCACCGTCTGTGGTTTTGGTGCCAGAGAACATGCACTCGAATCTCGTCTCTGCCATTTACTAGCGCTGTGACCTTGGGCTGGCCGCGCCATCTCTCTAAATCCAGGCCCCTTGTCTGTGAAGTGGAGCCTGTAACAGTTTGCAACTCAGAGGTTGTTTGTCAAAGGTGGAGGTTACAGCAGACAATGCAGCTCAACCTGGAACACCGTGCCTAGCACAGGAACCTGCTCAGTGGGATTAGCTGTCATCGTTGCGTATGATGAGTTGAGTGACTCCAACAGCTGTTCTTTCCCAAGTGACCTCTTCACTGGAGTTGGCTTTCCCTTTGCCACTGGAGTCTAAGAGGCCAACTTTTGTCCTGTCCTTTCATTCTTACCCTGTGTATGAACTTTATTTGTTGATTATTTAGAGGATATAGGAGTTCCCTGGAAGGGTATTAGATTAAAAAATCTTGTTTTTTTTTTTTTTTTTTTTTTTTTAAAAGATTTATTTGTGTATTTGAAAGTCAGAGAGAGAGAGAGAGAGAGAGAGAGAGAGAGATTCATCTGCTGGTTCACTCCCCAGATGGCTGCCACAATGAGGGCTGGGCCAGGCAGAAGCCGGGAGCCAGGAATTTCATCCAAGTCTCCCATGGGTAGCAGGACTCAAGCACTTGGGCCATCTTCTTTTGCCTTCCCCAGGCTATCGGTGTCAGGGAGCTGGATCGGAAGTGGAGCAGCTGGGACATGAACTGGTGCCCAAATGGCATGTTGGCATCATAGGTGGCAGCTTGACCCCAGTGCGCCACAATGTCGGCCCCTAAGAAATAAATGTCTGGAAAGAAAATCCAGTAAGTTTGTGTGTTTGTTTGCACTTTCTGCTAGGTACATATGAATAAATGTGGCTGTGTGGGCTTGTGTTCATCTTCCAGTGAGCTCTCGGTCGTGGAGTTTGGGGAGCATGATCTTGGGCTGTTTATGGTCTGTCTTTGGTGTTACTGGCTGGGAGTGCAGGGCAAAGCCTTTGTAATGAGTCAGTGCTCTGGGAAAGAAGACTGTGCTGTTGGGAGCCGTCCAGGGGACACAGCCCATCCCTCCCATGGGGATGTGCCGCTGCTTTCCCTGTCAAGGAATTTCAGGGGGACTCCCGGGACCTTTATAGCTAGCAGGCCAAAGCCACCACACTTAGCCATGGATTAGAAGCTTCCTACCCCTTCCTGCCCTCGTTCTCTGGTGGTTCACTGAGGCTCGGGTCACCATTTGTGATCCCACTCATCCTGGTGGCCTTTAGGAACACGCAGGCTGCCCCCTCACTCGTGTCTGCTCCCATCCTCTGTGGGCGTCTGAGTTACCGCGCTCTACCTACATCACTCCCTGCCTGATGGCCCCCGCAGAGCTTCTCACTGACCTCCTGCTTGTGTCGGTCAGCAACCCTGCCACTGCTCTGCACTGCCCACGTGGTTGGCCAAGTCTTTGGTCATTATCCCATCACTTTTGTTTCAGAATCCTACTCGAGACCCCTTTCTCCATCCTCCTAAACTCATCACTAGCAGACCCTCCATGGTTGCAGTCAGGCTAAGCCTTCCAGGAAACACTTGAGAAGAAAGGGAAAAAAATAGTCAAGCTGTGTATCGAGTCCCTGTTAGGTGGCTGGCACGCTCAGGTGCTATTATTATCATTTAGCAAAGGAGAAGCTGAGACTGGGAGGTCCAGGGGCCTTTTCGTGGTTTTTTTTTTTTTTTTTTTTTTTTTTGGTGGCAAATCAGGCCGTATGTGTAGATCTGCATGGCTCAAGGCCCATATTCCTTACAGAGTAAAAGTATCTGTATCTTTTTGCTGCGATTGTTATTTTCTTTTAAGCTTATTCATTGTAAAATAAAATAGACATAGAAGGCCACATAAAAACAAGTATGTGTTTGAATGGAGTCTTGTAAACAAAAAGAAGTGCCACGCAGGTTAAGAAATAGAGCTCTGTGGGGCAGGCATTTGGCCCAGTGGCAAAGTCGTGGGCTGAGAAGCCCGGGTTCGAGTTCTGCCTTTGCTTCTGATCTGGCTTCCGTGAGCGCAGATCCTGGGGGCAGCCGTGATGGCTCGTGTGTTTGGATTCCTGCCACGCACATGGAGGTCTGGACTCAGTTCTGGCCTCCTGGCTTCTGCCCTGACCCAGACCTGGACCCGGCCACTGCGGCTATTTGGGGAGCAAACCAGAGAATGGGAGCTCTTTCTCTTCCTCTCTGCTTCTCAAACAAGTAAAAAAAAAAAAAAAAAGAACAAACTCCCAGGGGTCCCTCTGTATTTCTTGTTTCTACTACTTCACTCTTGCCCAAAGCCCAAAGTAGCCACTACCTGAACTTCTTGCATAATCCCTTCCTTGCATTTTTAAATTATGATTTTTTTACACAATTGTGCATTCTAGACATCGTTTCTTTGATATGTATTCCAAAGTCTGTAGATTGCCTTCTACCCCTTTCTCCTCTTTTACACTTATTTGTTGAAGAGCTGGGTCATGGAGTTTCCCAGAGTCAAGATTCTGGTGCCGGGACATTTGGGCACATGTCCTTTCCACTGTATTTCTGCAAATCAGCAGCTGAATTCAGAAGCCAGATCCGACTCAGGTTTGGTGCCTTTGGCAAGTCTGCAGGTGTGGTGCCTATTTCACTCTTTTTGATTCAGCAGCTGTCCATCCACAGTATTAGAAATGTAGGATTGCAACGTGGTGGTGGTGACACTTTTATCCTACACTTCGTAGAATTTATTTTTTTTTTATTTATTAGCTAGAGTAATTTTGCAAGATAGTATTTTCCCTCACCTACTTTTGGTTACTCAGAGGTATAGTTCAAACAGGAAGGGCAGGATAAGTGCTTGAGTCTTTGCTTTTATTTATTTATTTATTTTTGAGATAATACATTGGTTCTCTGTCATCTTCAGAAGATGGTAATTTTTTAAATTTTTTTATAAGTCCTACAATTTTTTTTATTTAGTAAATATAAATTTCCAAAGTACAGTTAATGGATTACAATGGCTCCCCCCCCCCCCCGATAATTTCCCTCCCACTCACACCCCTCCCATCTCCTGCTCCCTCTCCAATTCAGAAGATGGTAATTTTAAAGATAGATGTTGGGTGTCAATTCGCAGGGATTTTCATGGTTGGTGATGCTCCATGGGTCTGGTAGCTCACTGCTCTTGGGGTATCAGGGTGTACCAAGGTCATCTTCTTGTCCTTATTGTTCTTGCCCCACCTATTTCTCCAAGAAACTCGTCTCCTTTTTTTTTTTTAAGGTTTATTTGCTTTATTTGAAAGTGAGAGAGAGAGAGAGAGAGAGAGAGAAGAGAAGAGAAGAGAAGAGAAGAGAAGAGAAAAGAGAAGGCCACCTCTGGCCACTTCCCAGAAGGCCACAGTGGCCAAGGCTGGGCAAAGCTAAAGCTAGGAGCCAGGAGCCTCATCTGGGTCTCCCACATGGGTGGCAGGGGTCCAAACACTTGGGCCTTCTTCTTCAGCTTTTCCCAAGCCATTATCAAAGGGCCAGATCAGAAGTGGAGCAGCTGGGACATGAAGAGGCACCTGTGTGGGATGTGGATGTCATAAGTGGGCGCATTACCTGCTATACCACAATGCTGGACCCTTTTAATAATTGAAATTATCTATTTTTTAAAGTCTCTGAATATTTTATTTGTTGGTTATAAGGTACTCTTTCTGCATTAACATTAGATAGAGTTTCTGGATTCTATACATTGTTATCATTATTTGTTTACATTTTTTTCCCCAAAGAAACCTTTTATTTAAGGAGTATACATTTCATAAGTATGACTTTAGGAATAGAGTGACTCAGTAATGATCTTTCAATACAACAATCTAGGAGCCACGAGCACTCATTACTGGGGTTTACATTCTTTCTTGACCATTGCAGTAGATAAAGCTAGGCGTAAAGTCCGTGTGTGGCTGCTTGTACTAGAATACCTCATCAGTTTACACTGACACCTCCTATGCTGACTCAGGACTCCAGGGTTTTTACCTAAATGATTCTACATTCTGTCTGTGTCATCTTTCTTTCTTTCTTTCATTTCTTTCATTTCTTCATTTCTTTATTTCTTTATTTCTTTCGACAGGCAGACTGGACAGTGAGAGAGAGACAGAGAAAAAGGTCTTCCTTTGCCGTTGGTTCACCCTCCAATGGCTGCCGCGGCCAGCGCACTATGCTGATCTGAAGGCAGGAGCCAGGTGCCTCTCCTGGTCTCCCATGGGGTGCAGGGCCCAAGCGCTTGGGCCATCCTCCACTGCGCTCCTGGGCCACAGCAGAGAGCTGGCCTGGAAGAGGGGCAACCGGGACAGAATCCGGCACCCTGACTGGGACTAGAACCCGGTGTGCTGGTGCCATAGGCGGAGGATTAGCCTATTGAGCCACGGCGCAGGCCTGTGTCATCTTTATTCCACAGAAAGAAACACACAGGAGGTGACAGCACAAGAATCCCCTATAATTTCTCATTGGCTTATACTACATTATACCTAAAAAGAAAGTCTAGGAGTCGTGGTAATCATAGTGCTACCACCAACTTTGGTTATTGAAAATAGCTTAATGAAATTACTAAAAATAGAGTAGTGCTTTGTGCAGCAGTTAAGATGCCTTTTAGGATGCCCACATGCCATACTGCAGTGCGAGGTTTGAGTGTTGGCATTACTTCTGACCTAGCTTCCTGCTAATGCACAACCTTGGAGACATCAAGTGATGGCTTAAATATTTGGGTACCTGTCACCCACATGGGATACCCAGATGGAGTTCCAGGCTTCTGACTATAACATGGTCCAGCCCAGCTGTTGTGGGTATTTGAGGAGTGAATCAGCAGATGGGAGGTCTCTCTTTGTTTCCGTCTCTCTACCTTTCAAATAAAATGAAAATAAATGTATCAAAAATCACTAAAAGTACTTAAATCTTTTATATTAAAAAAAGATAACCCAGCATTATGTTCATATTGATGAGAGGGCATAGCTAACCTATAACCTTTCCAATAGAATCAGACCTGAGTTTGATAAAGGTACTCCTTGAGTATCTTAAATATTTTTCTCTATTTTCTTTTGGTGCAAAAGTTGTTATTTAATGGTCTGATGAAAACTCAATTTCATTGTTTTAAAAATCACATGCTGTTTTTGTCTAATGTCCAAATGATCTCTTTAAAGCCCAGCAGTTTTATCAGACTGTATCTTGGTACTGATCATTGTGTGTTGGAATTCTCAAGTTTACAGAAACTTCTTTCAACATCTGATTTTTGAACCTTTCCCCCGAATTTGGAGGAAATCTTTTTGAGTTATATCTGTATTATTTTTTCTGCTCTGCCGCTTTGATTTCCTTTTTTTAGGGACTACTGCTACCCACTTGGTTAGATATTCTTTGGTTCTCTCCAGAATTTGCCATCTCTTGAATCTTTTAAAATCTTTTCAAAAATTTCTTAAAAAAAAAATGTTGGCACAGGCATCTGGCACATTGGTTAAGGTACCAGTTGGGATGCCCATATCCCACATCAGAATGACTGGGTTCGAGTCCTGACTCTGCTCCCAACTCCAGCTTCCTGCTAATGTAAACTCTGGGAGGCTCAGGTATTGGGGTCCCTGCTGCCTATGTAGAAGACCTGGATTGAGTTCTTGGTTTCTGGCTGTGGCTTGACCCAGTCCCACCTGTTACAGGTAATTGAGGAGAGAACCAGTGGATGGGAGATACTCTCTGTCTTTGCCTTTCAAATAAGAAAATAAATGAATTAATAAAAAGTTTCCTTTTACCTTCAGAAGGCACTGTATTTTCTGTGTTTGTTTGCTCTTATGCTTATAATTTAGTCCTATTTCTAAAATGATTTTTCTTTTATGTATAAATTTTTCTCTTAAGTTTTATCCTTTCATTTCTGAACTTTTCTAATTCTGATTTATGTTGTTTTTGCGTATCTTGTATTATTTTTTAATGTCTTTTAGCTTGTTTTGGAAGAGTGTATTAAAAGTTCAAATCATTGTTTTTGAGTGCGGTTGGCATGCTTTCATTGTCTTTATGGATGTCACTCTGATACTTATCAATTTTTTAAAAGATTTATTTTATTTATTTGAAGGGCAGAGAGAGAGAGAGAGAGAGAGAGAATCTTCTATCTGCTGATTCACTCTTCAAATGCCTGCCTGCAACAGTCAGGGCTGGATCAGGTGAAGCCAGGAGCCTGGAATTCCATCTGGGTCTCCCCCATGGGTGGCAGGGACCCCAGTACTTGGACCATCTTCTACTGTCATCCCAAACTGTGTTAGAAGGAAGCTGGGGGGCTGGCGCTGTGGGGTCCCGGGTTAACATTCTGGCCTGAAGTGCCAGTATCCCATATGGGCACTGGTTCGAGTCCTGGCTGGTTCTCTTCAGATCCAGCTCTCTGCTGTGGCCTGGGAAAGCAGTAGAAGATGGCTCAAGTCCTTGGGCCCCTGTACCCGTGTGGGAGGCCTGGAGAAAGCTCCTGGTTCCTGGCTTTGGATTAGCTCAGCTCTGGCCGTTGTGGCCATTTAGGGAGTGAACCAGTGGAATGGAAGACCTCTGTCTCTTTGGCTCTACCTCTCTCAGTAACTCTGTCTTTCAATTAAATGAAATAAATCTTTTTTTTTTTTTTTTTAAAGAAGGAAGTTGGATCAGAAGTGGAGGCAGAACTTGGTCACAGCCATGGGATGTAGGTATTCCAAATGGTGGCTTAACTTGCTGTGTCACAATGTCAGCCCCTAATTTCTTACAGCTTGTATGAGAATTACCTGAATATTTTTCTGTTGCTCATTTCCATGTGGACTTAGTGTTCCCAAGTGTTTGGAAGGAGATGAGTTCATAGAATGCTTCTAGCTGTGTGGTGCTCCCTCTTAGGATTTTGTGTGATATTTAGAGACAGCTGGTCACTTGGCTTCTGAAATTCCTAGCTCTGTTTTCCCCTGTCCCTTTTCCACGTTGACCTGAATCTTCTATTTCCTTGGCCTCTATTGTCCTATCCTGGTTGTTTGGCTTGCATTTCTGATGGTGTCTCCTTATTGGGGTGCGGGGAGCCTTCCTAGTAGGGAGACCTGACCAGTGAGGTTGGAGAGGACAGAGGAGCCGGACTGTGGGAGCCCATTCAGAGCTTGCAGTCATAGGCCCAGTGGAGGGGTAAACCCTCTCACATGCAGGGGTTTCTCTTGGACAGTCCAGAGCACTCTCCAGGGAACACCTGCTCATTTTCTGGGCTTCCCCTGCTCCCTGGCTGCCTTCTCTTTGTCTTCTCCCCCACAGATGCCAACAGCACTTAGTGGTCAGGACAGTGGGGACTTTCTCCATCCCTACTTTTTTGTTGAGATTTGTAGAAAAGGTTCATCACCTCGTTTTATTACAGATGTTATCATGTGTGTTGGTTTTGCTATCTGCATACTGTTCTACGTGGAGATGCTGTTAGTCCAAAACTGTGCTGTGGACAGCAGAGGCCTCTCCCAAGCATTCCTTTCTGAGCTGGCTTTGTGGAGATGGACGTCTGTGCTACTTGTGCTGGTGTGCAGCAGCCGAGGTCCCTCCACCTCTTCCCATGAGGCCGAAGGGCACTGGAGGATGAGAGCGATGCTTGGAGAGCCTTCCACTAAAGCTGGGCTGAGTTGTGCTCTGCATGATAACAACCGGCCTGCCTCCCAGCGACTGCTCCTGTGGCAAATCACAACAGGTTAACAGTATTTTTATTCAAATTCAAGAGGCTACTGGCCTCTGTCTTTCCCTTTTTCTCTTATTCTTCAGAATTAGCAGCCTCATCCACAGCCAGATCCCCGGGATCTGCCTTAACACGCCTGCCCTCCTGACTCCCACCCCAGACGGCTGCGTGTGGGCCAAGGCTGATAGTTAACCTTGCTCCCCCTCCCCCTTATATGTCTATAAAACATTTGTTTGGACTTGGTGTAAAGTGGGCTGTTACAAAAGCACAAGGGCGAACGTGTCTGAAATCATCTTAAGTGAAAATAAGTAAATTAATTAGCATACAGTGGATTCTTATTGCTAAGTGGGAAGGCAGCCCTTCCTGTGGGGACTGGCGTTAAACAAGATGATTGATAAATTGTTATATTCGCACAGTGTCACTCACTGATATAATCATGTCTTTTGTAAATATTTAGTCAAGAGAGCAATCCAGCTGTTCCCAGGCAGGTTCCTCCAGCAGCCAGCGCTCTGATTTATCTTCGTGCTGCTTAAGCATGGAGGAACCTCACATTTTTATGAGCCTCTAAATGCCCATAATAGTAAATAGTGAAAATGATGGCCATAATCGCAGTAGCCTGCGTAATTAGAAAGAAGGATATCTGTGATGGCCAGAACTAAGAATGAGGACGAGGCGATTTGTTTTCTTTCTTTGTGCAGAAGTAAATGTCACTGCCTCTTCCTTGAAGACACTGCCCAGCCCAGGACGCCAGTCACCCTTGGTTGTCAGGATCTCGTAAGACCCTTGAATGAGACCAGAAAGGTCTGGTGGATTTAGTTTTTAACTTTTGACCATTTGTTGACTGAAAGGTTCTAAGAGTTTCTGGAGTGTACCTTCCTGTTCTGTTCTGATTTGTTCAGTATGACGAAGTCCTTGCTTTCTCTGTGTGTGGAGTGTTTTGGGGGAGGCAGGCTGATTTTTCTGACTCCTTAGTTGGAGGCCCAGTGAAGCTGGGAGCCCCGCGGGGAGAAGGTTGCTCCATCCAATGGTGTTCAGAGGTGGGGCCTTTGGGAGGTAATGGGGTTGCGTTGGGTCGTTAGGGTGGAGCCCCCATGAGTAAATCCCGGTGGCTCCCTGAGAGCCCATATCAACACAGACAGCAAGTGCGTGCTCTGTCTCTGCTGTCTGACGCCTGGTGCTGCCTCAGGGCTCTGCAGTGAGAGCATTGTCACCAGGAGTGGAGCCAGTGGGGCCGCCAGATCTGGAACTGTGAAGCTACAAGGCTGTGAGTTCATCAGCCTTGTCTTTTTATAAAGTCGGTTGCCTCGGATATTTTGCTGTAGTGATGAAAATCCAACTAACACACATGGTCAACTCCTTTGCCATACACTAGGATAAAGTTAATCAGGGTAAGCAACCATCAAGGTTTCGTGACAAAAAATATATGCTGAGATCATATAAATTAAAGTTTGGTTTTTTAATTAAGAAAGCTTGCTGGGCATGAGCATCAGTTAAAGCTTCTGTGGTTCGTCATTACTTAGAGGTCTGTGCTGCGTTCCTGCTCGTGTAATGAGCCACTGGGTTTACTGTAGCGCTCTCTCTATTTCTGTCTATCCATATCTATGTATGGTTATATATCATCTTTCGTGTTGAGAGTCTCCTTCAAGAGACAGAAAAGACCAGGCTGAAAAGGAAGTTGGATGAATTCTGGGGAGGGATGCAAGAATACCAGTAAGTAGTACTTTTCACTCAGGTACACCCTACTCAAGTCCACATTCAACACCCGAGCACTTGAGAAGGGAGGCGTGAGAAGCATGAGCACGAGACGAGAAGTTCACTGTCAAACAGGAGCACAGCAGGGAGAGCCTTCCCCGGAACATCCTGGCCATGGACTGGCGTGTTCTGTACAGACATGGCTGCTGTGGTGGGGGGAGGGGCACTCAGCTGAGCTCATTATGTATCTTATGACAATCATGCAATTAATTAAGGGTCTTTCCTGAAGGTGGCATGACTTTCTAAAGCAGTCTCTTTAGAGGATCTTTCTAGATTGTGATAAGCATTTCCTTGCCTAATGACCAGCTTAGTGCCCTAAGTAGCTAGAAACCACAGTGAAAACCCCATTATTTACGTTATTCCAATTGATATTTCCTCATAAATTACACTTTTGTTTTCCAGACCCATTACATTTCCTGTGTGGCTAATTAGATGAGGCAGTTCCTTTTAATTTACACAGTGTTTCCTGCAATTTCCACTCCTTTCTCAGAAAATGCTGGGTAAGCATCTGTATCCTTCGCTTTTAAAGAGCAGAGTGAGGTTACCGAGTACATCCCGCAAGTGTTTCAGCTCTTGTTCACAGACTCAGTGCTTTCTTGTGCCAGCCTTACAGACAGGCACCTCCATATGAGGTGCTAACAATAGAGACGAGGGCGCGGGGAAAATAAATAATTGAAAGGGACGCGTTGGGGACGTGGCATGGCACCACAGTGGCGACAGGTGTTTAGCACCAGGGTGTGTGCAGAGCATCTCACAGATGATTTCTTTCTTTCTTTCTTTTTCTTTTTCTTTTTCTTTTCTTTCTGACAGGCAGAGTGGACACAGAGAGAGAGAGACAGAGAGAAAGGTCTTCCTTTTACTGTTGGTTCACCCTCCAATGGCCGCTGTGGCTGACACGCTGCAGCTGGCGCACTGTGCTGATCCAAAGCCAGGAGCCAGGTGCTTCTGGTCTCCCATGCGGGTGCAGGGCCCAAGCACTTGGGCCATCCTCCACTGTACTCCCTGGCCACAGCAGAGAGCTGGCCTGGAAGAGGGGCAACCGGGACAGAATCCGGCGCCCCGACCGGGACTAGAACCTGGGGTGCCGGCGCCGCAAGGCAGAGGATTAGCCAAGTGAGCCGCGGCGCTGGCCCTCACAGATGATTTCTAAGTGAACAGTGTGTGCTGGGAAGAGATTTAAATTTCACATGTGGATTAATGTTTTCTCTGATGTCTTCGTCTATTCAGCCCCTACCTAAGTTGATTTAGAAAGAACCTAGTCATTAGGAGAGACTCTACGTATTCAGTCACACAAGACTCTGGTTTACTACTTGGCTGTCGTCTTGAAATTCTTAAGGATTTTTGGGCAGGAGCTCTGCATTTTCATTGTGTGGTGGACCATGCACATTTTTTAGTTGGTGCTAATTAGAGGTTGGACTAGAGAGGAAAAATAATCAACCAAACAGCGATTGTGACCCAAGGAATTTACAATTTATGTCTGTTCTGGTTACTTAAAATCTAAGCCTGGAGGCGCTCTGTCTTGGCATGAAGGAGATCACAGGAACCCATCTGCAGTCCCTGAGTCAGCGGGTCACTGTGATAACGCCGCCTGCCAAGGCACAAGCTGATCTGGAGGACAGTCTCTGCCTCCTGGACTGGGAGGCAACGACTCTTCTGTGACATGAGGGTTCCAGGAACAGGCTCTGGACACGATTTGTTGGTGACCTAGAGTAGATGGAGCCTTTCTATATTTAGCTGTCATGTTGGTGAATTTGACTGGATTTAGGATGGTGGAGAGTTCATTCAATTTTTCCCCACCTCCCTTTTAGAAGCTGTTTTGATTTAACCAGGAAGTGTCATCAAAAGGTGACTGTGTCAGGTATTTACCGGGGACTTGCGTAGGCTGTGAGCAGGAGGATCATAGACATTTGTGCTGTGCTCACAGAGGCCATTCAGCTGGAAATCCCCTCTGCTGCTCAGCTGGAAGCAACCAAAATAAGCAAACACGATCAGCTGCCTCTGTCCCAACAGGGCTGCTCCCCTGGCAGCCTGCACCGGGCCTGTGGTAGGGCTGTGGCCTGACAGAGGGACTTTCCTGAAACAGGAGCCCATCAAAAAGAAAAGGGAAAAGAAAGTAAATTCTGAAATAAACAGCACAGTCGAAAGGAATTGGCTTTGCAGTGGTGCAGTGGTTTCTCTGGGGAAACTCAGAGAAGAGTTCTATTGTTCTGGCCCTGCCCTGATTCACCCCCAACAGAGGCAGTGAGGGTGAGATACCTTCGTTTGCTGTCTTTCCTCTTCTCAGGTCCGGAGCCCTTTGTGGGATTGTGTGTGTTTGAATAACTGCTGGTGGAGCCCTCAATGGCCAAGACAGCTGGGTGGCTCTGCCGGTACATGTTAGTTTGTGTCACCGTATCACTTAGGACTTTGGTGACAAATGACAGAGACTCAACTCAAAGGAGCTTAAAAGGCTTCTTCTCTTCTCTTCTCTTCTCTTCTCTTCTCTTCTCTTCTCTTCTCTTCTCTCCTCTCCTCTCCTCTCCTCTCCTCTCCTCTCCTCTCCTCTCCTCTCCTCTCCTCTCCTCTCCTCTCCTCTTCTCTTCTCTAAAACTTTGGGTTCCTCTCGGACCCAAGGAGAAGAATAGGGCTCATTTTAGGAAACACAGGGACCAAGCTTTGGAGTTTTTAGGATCTGCTCTGTTGTCACGATGGCACCCTATGCTTCTTTTTCTGTTTTTTTTTTTTTTTTTTTTTTTTTTTTTCTTTTGCCAGTGGGAGCCTCTTTTTGGCCCCTAGGAAGGTAAGCATGGGGGCTAACAGTGTCCAAACATCACGTCTTGAACCTAATCACCAAGGAGAAATTAGCTTCCCTGCTTCAGATGCAGCATTAGTTCCTATAGAAGAAATGTGATTGGCTCAGCTTGAGGCACTTGACCACCTGGACCATGCAGATGCAGCTGAGGCTGGGCGAGGGATCCCCTTGAGCTATGTGAAAATTGTGTAGGTGAGGTGAGGAAGAGGGGTGGTTCCAGAAGAGGAGGAGCTAATTCCATCCAGGGGTTTCCTTCAACATCCACAAACTGTCATCCAGGAACTGATGTTGAGATGCCAGTATTACTTCCTGATATGGTAACTATGCTTAATAGTTTGCAGACTACTCTTGTATGGGATAGCTGGATTTCATTTAGAACTTGGACAAAGCGTCTTACGATATTTGCGAAAACAAGATGAGCTTAGAGCAGCGATGGACTAGCTTCAGGGACAACCAAGGTTCTAGAAGAGGCAAAAGGAATAATGCAGCAAAGCCAGCTGGTGTCCAGGGAGAGTTTTCAAGTAGAAGCTGAATCAGGACTGGGAAAGCTGGTTCATTGGAGTGGGGACCAGGAGTGTCAAAGCTCTGAGGACAGGGAAGTTGGCCGACTACAGGAACACAAAGGACATTGAGCTCTTGAAGAAGCACAGGTGGCAAGTGGGGCCCCCAGAGGATAGCTCAGCCCATGGAACCAAGGATGAAAAGCAAAGATAGTGGAACCAGGAAGACTGCAGACTTCATCCCCTTACTGTTAAAGTAGTGATTGCCTGTGGCTGACCCTAGAGCGGTGCCTGCCAGGAAATGTGTGAACCGAGTCCTTGTGGACAAAGTCATTTCCAGGGTACAGCTGAGTAACAGATCAACTGGCTGGGCCCTCACCAGTGCCTGTCACAGGGCTCTACTCTATGTATTTCACTGAATCGACTTATTAATGATTTGAATGAAGACATGAAGTCTGATCCACAGATCATGCAGGATAAATAGTGCGCTCAGAGATAGAATCAGGGGCCGGCGCTGTGGCGCAGCAGGTTAACGCCCTGGCTTGAAGCGCCGGCAAACCGTGGGGGCACCGGTTCCAGACCTAGCTGCTCCACTTCTGATCCAGCTCTCTGCTATGGCCTGGGAAAGCAGTAGAAGATGGCTGAAGTCCTTGGGCCCCTGCACCCATGTGGGAGACCTGGAAGAAGCTCCTGGCTCCTGGTTTCAGATGGGTGCAGCTCCGACCGTTGCGGCCGATTGGGGAGTGAACCAAAGGATGGAAGACCTCTCTCTCTCTCTTCCTCATTCTGTGTAAATCTGACTTTCAAATAAATAATAATAATAAAAGAGACAGAATCAGGAGTTACACTAGCTTGATAGACTGAGTTAATGGGCGTGAATAAGACATGAGAACTGACTATTCTCGACGCAGAGTCTATCACCGAGGTTGAAGAATAAGCTGCAGAGGTTCAGGGTGTGAGGCTGGACATTCTGGCAGTCCCCACAAGAAGAGGGTGGGTTTTGAGGAGGTCACTTGAAGACAGCGCTGTGAATTGAGATTTCCTTTAAAGTGAGTCTGATGGCATCCAGAAACCCAGAGGAAGTAGGCTCAGGGTCTTAGGATGTCAGATGACATTTTGAGTTTTTGTTAAGTTCTTAGCATAATATATGCACAATATTCACTAGAGACAAATTAGAACTGTCTAGGGTAGGGGCGTGGAATATCTGGAAATCGTGATATGAGGGAATTCTGGAGGGAGTTGGAGATGTTTGCCGAAGAGCAGACGGTGGTACACACTTAAGTTTTCCTCTCATGGAAGGACACAAAGCGGATAGTTCTAGATGCCAGAAATGAGGGGAGATCAAGAGGGTGTTTTATGGAGGTAGTTTTTTGATCAAATAACACTTTGAGAAGTGAATGCAAGTCTTATGAAGGGAAGAATACCTCGTCCCTAGGTTTACCTGCTTCTCAGGGATGCTGTGGAGGTGATTCCCAATCAGGGTACCCCATCTTAGCTCTGCCAGTGGATAGCTGAGTGGCTTTGGGTTAGTCACTCACATTCCACGGGCCTCTAGAAAATGGGCTTATTACTCTCTGGTTCCTCCTCCTCAGAGTTCCAAGGAGACAGGAACAGGTGGGAGGAAACGGAGAAGCTTAGCTCCCCTTGCCGGTGAAGGATTTCACACTGACTACTCCCTTTATGGGATTCACACAGCTGCCACCCTCCAGGGGCCTGCTTGCTGCAGGCTGGGTCCCTTTGACGTTTCATCCCCGCGACGTTTTGCTCAGTGGTTTACGCTCGTGGCTTCGAAGCCATCTATCAGAACTCCTCTGCCAGGAACTGCATTAAGATGTTGGCAGCAGGTGGCTGAGTCTCCCCAGACGCGCTGCTTGTTCCAGCGAGGGAACATTGGTGACGGATGCAGAGAGGTTTTCTCCTCTTCCTGCCAAACAACATATATCATGATGCCATCTGAAGTCCAAAGAGAAGGCTTCTTCCCTGGGAACTTTCTACAGATTAGAGTGCACTAACCCCTTTGTACTGCTAATTATTCCTTTCTGTTTCATCATAAATACATAAGACAGCTGCTTTAAATAAGCACCTATAGCTGTGGTGTCAGGTGGTGGCTCTGCTACTTCCTTCGTGCACCCCTTCCAGCCAGGGCTGCGTCCGGGCGGAACAAAGCGATCTGCGCAGAGGAAAGGAGGGAGGCAGTTTGTAATTCTATAAAACACTTTGAGGCTTTCAGAAGGTGCTATATACATCAATAAATAATAATAATCTTCACTCTCTCTTCTTTGTAATACTCCCTTAGAAGGTTGAAAATAAAATTTCTTTCGCTATTGATTTTGTCCTTCTACATTTGGCAAACATTGATTTTTCCCTTTCCTAATGGAGCAGAAGCCAACAGAGCTGTATTTCACTTACTTTGCTCTCTGAACCTAGCATCACAGCCGGCATTAGCAGGACTGCACACACCTCCCAGGGGCGCCAATGGCAGCTGTTTAACCGGAGGGCGTGAGGTCTGGCAGGATGGGCACGTAGTAGGTTCCCGGCCATCCCTTGAGTTCGGCGCAAGTCAGAAGATTCACGTGGGTTCAGGGAGGAAGAGAGTTTTGCAATATGGGAAGTGGCGCTGGGAATGTTGTGGATGACTGGAAAAAGAGGAATGTGGATCTGAGAAGGAGCCTGAGGTCAGTGGAAGAACTGGGAGCTTCCCAGAGTCCAGATCCCATGGCTTGTGTCCACCTGGGGCCCCTGGACTCGTGCTTTTGTCCTCTGCATTCCCTGAAATTGGCACTTGACTTTGGGGGTGGGTCAGACTCAGATTTGAGTTCTTTGACAAAATCATAAAGTAGCCTTGTGGTTTTCCTCAGGAGGAACAGAAAGCCTGTTTTCATTCTTTTCTGATGTTGGTAACTGCTGTCCTTGATGCCCAGATCCATTTGTTTATAGGAGCACAAATTGGTGATGTGCTAATTCTACTACATTTTTGTTTATTAGTTGTAGTAATCTTATGTGGTAATATTTCCTCTTATCTGCTCTTGGTTACTCAGAGGTACAGTTCATATTGCAAAGGCATGAGAAGTGACTCTTTCCTTTTACTTACCAATTTTTTTAGATGGTGCATTGGTTTTCTCTCATCTTCAGAAGGTCACTACTTTAAGAAAATACCACTATAAACTCATGGGTTCAATATACATACACACACACACATACATATATATACTGAATACTTCTTTTTTTTGGACAGGCAGAGTGGACAGTGAGAGAGAGAGAGAGAAAGGTCTTCCTTTGCCGTTGGTTCACCCTCCAATGGCTGCCGCGGCTGGCGCGCTGCGGCCGGCGCACCACGCTGATCTGATGGCAGGAGCCAGGTACTTCTCCTGGTCTCCCATGGGGTGCAGGGTCCAAGTGCTTGGGCCATCCTCCACTGCACTCCCTGGCCACAGCAGAGAGCTGGCCTGGAAGAGGGGCAACCGGGACAGAATCCAGCGCCCCTACTGGGACTAGAACCCCGTGTGCCGGTGCCGCAAGGCGGAGGATTAGCCTAGTGAGCCGTGGTGCCAACCACTGAATACTTCTAAATGTAACAAATGTAATACTTCTAAATGTTAAGTTTCTGTCTAAGGCAATTTTCTGGTAGGGTTGCTCTAGCCAAACAGCATAGACTGGATGGGTTCAAAGCAGAAATATTCTTGCAGTCTAGAGGCTGGGAGCTGTGAGATCAGGGTGCCAACTCTGACCCAGCATGACCAAGGAGCCAAGTAGGGTTGGGAGACACCTGGGTACATGTGTTTATCTTCTTCTACCTGTGCTGGGCTAAGCAGGTTGAGTAGAAGTCACTGGCTTAGTGGATGTGGGCTATCAGGCTGACCTGGAGCTACAGCTCTGCTTTTCCTGAGAGAGAAGAGCTTTATGTTTAGGTCAGAGCCACTTCTTTTTTTTTTTTTTCTTAAACTTTTATTTAATGAATATAAATTTCCAAAGTACAGCTTATTGATTACAATGGCTTCCCCCCCATAACATCCCTCCCACCCGCAACCCTCCCCTTTCCCACTCCCTCTCCTCTTCCATTCACATCAAGATTCATTTTCGTTTCTCTTTATATACAGAAGATCAGTTTAGCATACATTAAGTAAAGATTTCAACAGTTTGCTCCCACACAGAAACATAAAGTGAAAAAATACTGTTTGAGTACTAGTTATAGCATTAAATCTCAATGTACAGCACACTAAGGACAAAGATCCTACATGAGGAGTGAGTTCACAGTGACTCCTGTTGTTGACTTAACAAATTGACACTCTTGTTTATGGCATCAGTAATCACCCTAGGCTCTTGTCATGAGCTGCCAAGGCTATGGAAGCCCCCTGAGTTCACTGACTATGATAATTTTTAGACAAGGCAATGGTCAAAGTGGAAGTTCTCTCCTCCCTTCAGAGAAAGGTACCTCCTTCTTTGATGACCCGTTCTTTCCACTGGGATCTCACTCACAGAGATCTTTCATTTAGTTTTTTTTTTTTTTTTTTTTTTCCCCCCAGAGTGTCTTGGCTTTCCATGCCTGAAATACTCTCATGGGCTTTTCAGCCGGATCCGCATGCCTTAAGGGCTTAAGATGGGGACCTGGTCCCAAGGAAGGAATGAGGGGCAAGGAAAAGTGTGCACATCAGAATTACACTTTCATGTGAGACAATTGCTGAGGGTCCTGGTGATGAAGGTGTGGTGATGATGATGTCGATGCCTTGCTCCTGGGTGCAGGAAACATGGGTCCCTAGAGACACAGCCATGAGGACACCCTGGGACCTCTGAATATGTTTCCTTAGTTGAAAAGATGAGAGCTGGACTGATAAAACCATTTTATTAAACATCAATTCGTTTTGAGAATTGGAAGAGACAGGGCATAACATATTGAGGCTCCCATATATTTTATTTTATGTTTTTTACTCTCACATAGTTTGTCTTATTTCCCTTATTCAGTTAGAAGGGATGGAATTAACTGTTTTACCAAGAAGAAGCAGAATATGCCTTGTCCTGAGTTTCCCAAGGTTGGTCGTTGTCTAAATGTCACTGTGCACCGATGGGATGGGACAGTCCCATGCCAGGTGCTTTGCTGAAGAACAATTTCTCTTCAGAGGACTCCTCTGAACACAGCGACAGGAGTCCTCGTTGTCTTTGGAGGGGGCGATCATTACCTTCATAGAATTATACCTGTGATTTCCACACCCACTGCTTCCGAAAGAGGTTCGAGGTGGCTGATTGTTAACAAGGCTGAAAACTTGGTGGTTTTGATTGAAGCATCCCTGGGTCAGACTTGAGGTAGTTATCCTGATAATGAAGGTAAAAAGCCTTTCTCCTGAAAACCCAGATAACTGAAACTGAATTCTCTTTTGGCATGAGTCAGCGGGACAGTAGCTTCATTTCTGTACTTCACTTCGCGCACATGGCCTCTCCTAGCAGAAATATTTGCATGTGGGAGCCTCAGTGAATCTGAGCGTGCTGTTGACAATAGACAAGCCAGGCGGCTGGTTTGCCAACCACGGGAAGATGAACCAACATGGATCAACACTGGTTCCGTTCTTTTTCTTTTCAGCAGTATTAACTCACACACTCAGAGAGAATCTAAATGCACTTATGCAGAATTCCTGGAGCTCATAGGTTTCTAATGGCATTGAACTTAAATATCCACTTTTATGGAGACAATCTGGGGAGAGACTGAAAAGCAAAAATAGCTGGGCTCGATCAACATGAAGAAGTGTGGGCAGGACGAAGTGTGCAGGGAGCAGGCAGAGTTCTCATTTGCTAGACATATAATGCACAGCTGCTCCGTCTGAGACGTAAATAAGAAGACTGCCTAAGTAGGTCGGCTTTGAGTTTGGGCTTTTCCTTTTGAAAGCTGCGCTGTGAATACCCACTTCAAAGCCAGAGCTGGTTTTTTTTTCTGTGTGTGCACGTTTTGTTCCTGAGAAGTTTTCCGTCTGTTCTCATGCTGTGGCTGCGCCACTGGGGCATGGCCTCAGGCTCTCTGGATTTCTGGCAAACCACAGGGTTTACTTTCCAACAGGACAGGCAGAGGAGATCATTGCGAGACCTTCCCAGCCCGTGCGAGGAGGGTGAGCAAGGGGTATTCCTAGGGAATGGATGGGAGAGCCATGCTGGTGTGGTCATGACACAGCGGGGCCCCCCTGTTGGTTGCAGGATGCTGACAGAGAGGAAGGAGGGGGATGAGATGCCCCCCAACCGGCTTGCATGCTGAGCTGTCTGAGCTTGGGTTCTCGTTTCTCCGTCCTCTGTAGCT
The DNA here is from genome assembly GCF_964237555.1 of Oryctolagus cuniculus. NCBI lineage: Eukaryota > Metazoa > Chordata > Mammalia > Lagomorpha > Leporidae > Oryctolagus > Oryctolagus cuniculus. The sequence continues at coordinate 11,128,903 of NC_091436.1, forward strand.
GCGATGTTCCCAATCCAGGACTCTGAGGTTTTGGCCCGTTTTCTTCAGCACCAGTGCTACATGATCTGCTCGTCACCTTCACAGGTGACATCGCTCTGACTCCTTTTTCAAGGCGCTCTCCAGGGTAGGGAGGGAACTTTCTCACTAATGTGTCGCTCAATCCACCCACCTGACACCCACTGCTCATCAGACTGGCAAAAAGAAAAAAAAAAAAAACGGAGAAGGAAGTCTCGATTTTATACAAACTCAAGAAACTGCTTCAAGCTTTCCTCCATGTGTATGGTTTGTGGAATGTGACACGAGTCTTCAGTGTTGTCATCAAAAAGCGCGACGTGTCAGGTGAGGCAGGGCATAAATGAGCTTTGTGATCCTTTCTCAAGCTACGGCACTCACTACTGAGAGAGAGGGTGCATTTCCCTTTCCCAGACTAGCTGCCGCGTTGGGAGTCTGATGGTGCTGTTAGGAACCACGTGTGCTGGTTGTGCTCGTTGGTCCTTCAAAATAAACCAGGTGTGATGCAGAACAGCTTTCTCCGCGGGTTCCATGCACCGCTCAGTGGGCCCCCAGGCTGGCTGCAGGGAAGGCCAGGGCAATGTCCTGTCAGCCTTTGTTAAGTGAGGACATTGCAGCCACAGAGGCCTGGGGACCAGAGAGCTCCCGAGAGAGGAGCTCCTGCAGCCGGGCACTGTCTGGACTCTGCAGTGCCCACACCTCAGGGCACCACTCAGCCTAAGGCCAACAGCACAGGTTCAAGTCCTGGTCCCAGCCAGCCACTTCAAGCTCTCGTGCCCTCATTTTCTTCTTCTGTTAAAAGAGAAGGTAGAGTTGATGGTCTCTCGTGTGCTACAAAGCACTAAAATCCTTTTATGCCATAGGTAAATTTGGAAATAATTGATATTCATGGACTCCAGGAGTTACTATGCCCTAGAGATGGTCTAGTTCAAGGGATATTAACTTGGAGTTTATGGATTAATACTGAGGTCAAGGATAGGCTCAAAGAAGGATAGCCAAATTCCTTACAAGTGTATACAACAATGAGGGGGTTGGGAATTTCTCTGGGTAGAGTATCTACACAGCGTGTATCAGATTTTCTCTGGGTTGAATATCTACACAGCATGTATCAGATTTTTCAAAGGAACCTAAAATCTGGAAAGGACAAACTCTACCATGCAGATCCAAATTCCCTGTTTTCCAGTGAGGAAAGAGGGTGAGAAGGAGGCTTGCAGATCCGGGAGCTGGACGATAGTTTGTGCTTCCTAGTCTGGGGTTCCCTAATTGGAGAGTGGTAGCTGCTGTGGTACCCCAGGGCGGGAGTGTGAATAGGAGCGAGTGAGCAGGGGCATCAGGGTAGGGCTGGGCGTTTCTGAAGACACAGGAGATCACTTGATGCACCTTGCACGGGACCCACTCAGGGCCCACGTGACTGGCCTGTCACATAGCCCATTTGTTCCACATCCAGGACAGGGCCTGTCTCTCCTCTGCACTAGCTCAGTGCCTTTTCCAGTGGAATGATTTTTGAAGAGAGTGATACAAATTCTCACCCGAGCATTACACCATGGAGCTGTGATTACATTAACATGCGTGAACTCTAGCCCCAATATGAGCCAATAAAATTCAAGATAAGTAGAACCTGCAGTTTGAAGGTATTGACTGTTAGAGTGAGAAAGTCACTTACAGGAAGAATCAGGTTTCAGTACCATGGCAACTCAAAGCCACATGCAACCTGAAATCATGAGGGACAAGAGTTAAGACTTTGACAGACACCAGAAAGGAGCAGGTATGTAGGAGGAAGCGGTGAGGAGCGGGGTGGTCAGTGACTTTCTGCTCCCTGCAGGGTCCTGATTGGATCCTGTGAGAATCCTCTGATAACAAATCTTCTTTTTCGTAATTAAGCTAGCTTGAGTGGGTCTCTCTTCATGGCAACCCAGAATTCCCTTCCTCAGACACTGTGTGACCTTAGACAAGCCAGTTTGCCTCTCTGGTCTCTGTTTCATATTGTGTAAATTGAGGCCATTGAATTAGATATCCTCCCAAGTCCCTTTAGATTCCAGGAATCCATGCTCTCAATATCTAGGTTGGCTGGGTACGATGCCTTGGAAACTGTGGGGTGCTTGCTAACTCTGTCCTTGTCTCGCACTTCTTAGGCCAGGCGTGATGGTGTGGTTGACTCAGAGAACTATCAGATACCAATCGAGGGTGTGTGGAAAAAGAGAGATGTGGGCTCGGGAGAGGCACCCCTGCCAGGCTGATATGTGTTAGACTGGATTAAGGGCCTCTGCAGCTCCTATTTTGTCTCCATTTTCCAGTAGACTCAGACAACATCCAAGAAAGATGTTGGCGGCTCCTGAGTATTCTCACTCTAAATGAGCAGTGTAGAGTAAGTACAGCCTTGTTGATTGTACATCAATTTGATGGACTAACTATGGAACAGTAATTAAGCCAAAGAGAACATTCAGAAGTACTTATTGCTATTTGCTGTCTACTCAATCCCCAGAGTCCAACAATAAATAGAACCATAAGTTTAATTAATACCTGCAGGTCTGATTACCCATTTAGGATGGGCTGTAGTGGACCAGAGGTTAAACCTTCAAAGACGTCCTACTGTGAATGTTGCTGAAACTGTCTGTATTTGCCTGGAGCCGAAGTCTGCAAGCTGTGTCTTGCTGATTGTCGAGGGTCCCACAGATGTGACACTGAGACAGCATAGTCCAGGTGAGCAGTGCTGCCTGGCTGTGCCTTCATTACACACAGATTCTCTTTGCTATGCAGGCCTCCGGACTTTTGGTGTCTTCCCATAGTGCTCCTAATGTGGTACCACATTTCTGTTGGTGTGTGTGGTCCCCATCACACCTCAATTCTAATTTCTTTAGGGCTGAAGCAGGCAGGGGAGTTGGCCAAGGAGCTTTGAGGACCAGTGTCGCTGGGATATGGAAGTAGTGGCCATTGGGTTGCTGTCTCATCGATCACCACTGTGCCTGGTTCAGAGCCACTGCTCACCAGGGGCCAGCAATTAGGGCTGCAACGGTCAGCAAGATCTGCATTGGAACGTGCACTATGGTTTTCATTAATCTATTGGTAGGATGTGGGTAATGAAATGCCTAACTCCCAGTGGTGCCATGAGATGATGCAACTAGAGTGTTTGATTTAGCTCACTGCTGGGCACGTGAAAGTATTCACCACATTTTAGCTATTGTTAAACAGAAATAGATTTGGCCTAAGCCCGTTTTATTACTTGGGTGATAAAGATTGGCCCAAAGAAGCCTCTGTACAGAGTGAACAATAGCCTAGCCTGATATAAACAAACTGTAACCTAACATAAGAGTATCTTCTTGTAACCAAGCAACTGAGTCTTGGCCAATTACAGAAGCTGAGCTTCAGCCAATCACAGGCTGCCGACTCTTCAGACCATGTTCATATAAGGCAGATACCCCATTGTAAGGTGCAAATAGCATTCGCGTTGCCTCTGTATATCACTTCCTGTCCTCTGGCTGCAAGTATAACCTGCTCACGTGGTGGGCAGGGCATTCTGAACTGAATTTGGACTGGAATGCAACCATTTGCTTGCTCAAGTAAACTGTGTTAAATAGAACCACTCTCAGTTTTTCTCGTAACATTTTAATCCCAGGATCAGTATTTGTTGGGATCATGCTAAGTGCCTTTCAGCAACATTGATAATTATCCCCATTTTTTAGCAGAGAAAACTGAGGTCCTGGGGGCGCATGTATCTTGCTGACAACTCCAAAGCTGGGATCTCAGTAAAGGTTAATCCAGAGTGTGTGCCTGTAACAGTCATGCATGGTGATGAGAGAGACGTGGAGTGTGTGCGGCTTGCGCCCTCTGAGAGCTGAGCTGAGAGCTCAGGAGGCAAGGAAGTGGGTCCCCAGTGAGCAGGCACAGAGGCATTTGAGCAGGAGGAGGAGGAATGCTTCCGGCTCGGCACAGCAGCTGGCATAGCCTTTCTGAGCAGGTGGGGCACAGAGCTTGTGCGCTTTCCTATGTTCCAGGACTGGGACAAGGGCTGAGAAGTACTTCTACAACAAGGAAATTAAAGAAAAAGTCTACTGAAGGCAGGAAACAAAGAAGTAAGGCCAGAAATGGAAAAAAAAAAGTGTTTATAATGAAAGGAAAGAAGGAGAAAAAGGGAAAACAGAAAAGAAAAAAATTCAGTTAAAAACACAAAACTGGAGGGCATCACAAACAAGGAGAGGGAAGCAAATGCTCAGATCCGAGGCCAGTGCACCAGTTACCCAGAGGAAAACCCAACCCGTATAGACAGAAACGGTGGTGATAGTTAATATTGCAGCCCCCTGCTGGGCCAGGCCTGATTTTTTTTTTTCAGCCAGGGATTGTGCCTTGTTTACTAAAGCAAGGGCAGAGACATTAAGCCACATTCTGCATCTGGGTGCCAAAGCCCTGGACAATGTGCAGGAAATGCGTCCCTTCCAGTCCACAGTTCTGGCTTTGCTACAGCCAAGAAGAAGCTGCTGGCCCACGTTGAGCGTGTGCCAATACCTTCTGAGGGCTTCATTACCGAGGAGGATTACCCAGAAGCAATAACACCAGGAAGTTTCCACAAACTGTGTAGCAGCCAGAGTGAAAAGGTGTGTTGAAATATTTAAAACTACATCGAACATTTTTGAAACACTTTGAAATAGTGAGAAAGCATCTAAACAGATATAAATAGGAATCTATGTGTTTGTGAGGTTTGGCTTGGAAAAAACTACTGATCCCCATAAACTAAGCCCACTACTATGAGACATGCATCTGGAAGTTACTGAAAGCCATTCCTGAATTTCACACCAAATTTCCAATACAGAATTAACACTGTGCCTTGTGCCAATTGACTTTGTATTGGCTTTCAAAAAAAGCTTGCAAATACTCTCACTTCATTTCCTGTCCGGTTTCCTCAGAATTAGGTGGAAATCCTAATGGTGGATGAATGAACACATCAGTCCTGTTAATAACAAAATGAAATAGACTAGTTGGAGGGAACACTGCTCCTTGCCTTGAAATTATCTGGTTAAGGCAGCAGCACTGAAGTCTGGGGGCTAGGCCAGGCCAGGGTGCTGGCCGAGTCTTTTCCTTTTTATCCTTTTGATGTCAGATCAATGTATGGTTGATACGGTTAAGTGTCACATAATCAATTGAAAAAGTAAGGCCAAAGGGAAAAAAAATACTTTGTTGATTGTGTGATGGCGACGGAGTCGCGTTAGTAGATGTGGTCTGAGTCTACACAAGTAAATGTAGTGAAAAGGGAAGAGGAAAATTGAGGCAATTTCCAGAATTATTCAAGGAAAAATAATCCCCATTGCCTCAATTATTCATGGAGTACTTTTCTTTGAAAGTGAGGGGAGTGGGAGAAGAGAAAGCCTGATTGCGTTAATTCTCCACTTGGTTCTGCAGATATATACACGCTATTACTCATCCCTGTGTACTGCAGTTTACTTCTTGACAAAATATTTCTTTGCCATTGTGTATATGCAAATTGACCCACCCTACGTTTTTCTCTAGTTAAATAGTGAGAACTTGAACTGACACTATTCTTTTTTTTCTATAAATAGGATGTCTATAAAAAGACTGATTTCCCAGTAATCCGACCTATGCCAAACATTCCTCCCACAGGCAGCAAGTTAGGGAAAAATAGAATTCTGCCTGAAGATGGAAGTCATCATTGCCATCAAAAGATCTGTTCCGCCTCCATTTCCTTGGTGGTGGGAAATATCAGTGCTTCGGCCTGGAGTAGAAAATTTTCAATAAACAACACAAGCGTCCCTGACGGTTATCTGCCAGGACCACCGTATGTGGCAGGCAGGTGGAACAGGGTGGAACCCTGAGGTTACTGCATAGTTGTATGCTGATAAGGACACATTTCTAGCAGGAAGCAGTAGCTTATCCTAACAAAATCAGTATTTTTGACAATTTTCCATGAATTAGACATAAAAATGCTTTGAGAAAGAGGTGACATTTTCTTTTTTTAACTTTTATTTAGTAAATATAAATTTCCTAAGTACAGTTTATGGATTACAATGGCTACCCCCCCATAACTTCCCTCACACCTGCACCCCTCCCATCTCCCGCTCTCTCTCCCATTCCATTCACGTCAAGATTCATTTTCAATTATCTTTATATACAGAAGATCATTTTAGTATATATTAAGTAAAAATTTCATCAGTTTGCACCCACACAGAACATAGGGGTAAAATACTGTTTCAGTACTTGTTATAGCATTAATTCACATTGAACAACACATTAAGGACAGAGATCCCACATGAGGAGTAAGTACATAGTGACTCCTGTTGTTGACTTAACAATTTGACACTCTTGTTTATGGCGTCAGTAATCTCCCTAGGCTCTAGTCATGAGTTTCCAAGGCTATGGAAGCCTTTTGAGTTCGCTGACTTAGATCTCATTCAGACAGGGTCGTAGTCAAAGTGGAAGTTCTCTCCTCCCTTCAGAGAAAGGTACCTCCTTCTTTGATGGCCCGTTCTTTCCATTGGGATCTCACTCACAGAGATCTTTCATTTAGTTTGGTTTGGGTTTTTTTTTTTTTTTTTTTTTTTTTTTTTTTTTTGCCAGAGTGTCTTGGCTTTCCATGCCTGAAATACTCTCATGGGCTCTTCAGCCAGATCCGAATGCCTCAAGGGCTGATTTCGAGGCCAGAGTGCTGTTTAGGACATCTGCCATTCTATGTCTGCTTTGTATCCCACTTCCCATGTTGGATCGTTCTCTCCCTTTTTTGTTCTATCAGTTAGTATTAGCAGACACTAGTCTTGTTTATGTGATCCCTTTGACTCTTCGACCTATTAGTATGATCAATTGTGAACTGAAATTGATCACTTGGACTAGTGAGATGGCCATCAATTGATTGACTGACCTATTATCTATGTATATCCATCTACCTGCTTCCTGCCTACCTATCTACCTACCTCTCTAATCATCTTAAATCTTGCAGAAAAACCTGCCTGTCTCTTTGAGGTTCTCTTACTCTTGGTCTGCTTTTCTAGTTTGGGGCCATATCATTTCTAGAAGGTGTCATACTACAATGTGTGGAAAATGGCAGCAGGTTTGTGTATGCAGTAGGAAGATAGAAACGTGCAGTATTCTCATTAAACATATGGTGCTTCCCATGGGTTGAGGATCGCTTCAAAGTGCTAACTCCGAGCCACTGTGGCTGTGTCCATAAAGGAGGCAATGGGCACAGAAAGTGGTACCGATGTCGTGACTCCTCGATCGCAGACTCGGCGTATTTTGCCTTCCACAAGGGTGAAGGGAAGTATTGATGATTAGGTTTATGTTTCTACTATGTGAGGAAAAATGGAAAGGGCTATGAAATAACTCACAGACATTGAAAATGTAAGCACATGATGGCCGTCAGTGGGCTTTCTAACATGGTGGCATTTGAATTGGTTGTGCTGGCACTGAACCAACCGAAGTATGTATTCATGCATTAGATTTTTCAGAATTCATGGCACAGCTTTACTTTTTGTTTATTTATTTTTGTACAAAACACAGAAGAGAATGAGCAATGATTTGGATTTTTCATCCTTAGGTTACTCATGGTAGTGATTCAGTGTGTCCCCATATTAAATGTAAAATCATCTAGAAATCAGTTTGAAGCAAGACGTTCATTGAGGTAAAAAAAGGCTGTCCTTGAATATACAGGATTTGTTATGCTGTTACCATCCAACAAAGATTATCAAGTACTTATGTGCTTAATTATAATTCAAGTAAACTGATACCAGTTTAGCAATAGAATGATGTCATTAGAATGTTAAAATGAAAGTCCAATTTGCGGATCATATCTATTATGTATGCTCATTCAGAGTGTCGTACGTGTTCTTGCTCATAGGTTATTGGCTATTGTACATACATTTGTGTGTTTGATTATCCTTCATGTATTGAAAATGTTTCAAATAGCCATGTAAAAATAATTTTTTTTGTGAAGTAAATATGAGGTTTTGTCAGAGTCCTCTCTGCCAGGAGGTATAGCACCTGCACACCCATACTTAATATTTTCCTGAAGGAAACATTCCCTTCTGGGAGCGAATTACTACATGGCAATCAATACAGTCAAACATGACAACGCCTTAGGCATCAGTAATTTAAGCTTTTAAAGGGATTTGTTGTATATTAGTTAATTGTCTAATGACATTTACTGCCGTTTTCCTAATGGCAGGCATTCTTCTGGCAGCCTCATTTAGTCTGCTGGACCACCCTACAGATGAGGAAACTGAAGTGTCAGAGTCAGGATTTGAACTTGAGTGTGTGGTTCTTAGCATACGCTCTTTATCATGATGCTACACCCACATCAAGTCAGCCTTGTTCTAAAAGTTGGCTTTAGGCCGGCGCCACGGCTCACTAGGCTAATCCTCCGCCTAGCGGCACCGGCACACCGGGTTCTAGTCCCGGTCGGGGCGCTGGATTCTGTCCCGGTTGCCCCTCTTCCAGGCCAGCTCTCTTCTGTGGCCAGGGAGTGCAGTGGAGGATGGCCCAGGTGCTCGGGCCCTGCACCCCATGGGAGACCAGGAAAAGCACCTGGCTCCTGGCTCCTGCCATCGGATCAGTGCGGTGCGCCGGCCGCAGCGCGCCGGCCGCGGTGGCCATTGGAGGGTGAACCAACGGCAAAGGAAGACCTTTTTCTCTGTCTCTCTCTCTCACTGTCCACTCTGCCTGTCAAAAAAAAAAAAAAAAAGTTGGCTTTAAATATAGTATATTCATGGGGCCGGCACCATGGTGCACTGGGTTAATCCTCTGCCTGCGGCACCAGCATCCCATATGGGTGCTGGGTTCTAGTTCCAGTTGCTCCTCTTCTGGTCCGACTCTCTGCTGTGGCCTGGGAAGGCAGTGGAGGATGACCCAAGTGCTTGGGCCCCTGTACTTGCATGGGAGACTGTCGCTCCCCCTCTTCATGGAGGAGCAACACTAAACCCTGCCTAGGCTTCATATCCGAGTCACGGCACCATTATGTCGCTCCCCCTCTTCATGGAGGAGCAACACTAAACCCTGCCTAGGCTTCATATCCGAGTCACAGCACCATTATGTCGCTCCCCCTCTTCGTGGAGGAACGACACAGGACCCTGCGCTGTTCTTTCGTCTGCTCGGCCCTCCCCGGGTTTGCTGCTGGTTCTTCCCGGGTTGGCTAATATCCCTTCCACCTCCGTGGAAGGGCAGTTCCCCCTGGCCACATTCCCCACTTCCGCAGGGGAGCGGCACACCGCCGGCCGGCTCTTCTCGGGGGCTGCACAGGTGTTCCCTTAGATGTTCCCCATAGATGTTCCCGGTGCATGCCGTCTCTCTCCTCCTTTATAGTCCTCCTCCGCCAATCCCAACTCGGCTGCCCACACGCCGAGTACGCTGCTCTCCTCCAATCAGGAGCAAGTCCTACAGTTTATTGGTTGAACTGGAGGCAGCTGTGCGGAAGCTGTTTACTTCTCTCCCAGCGCCATATTGTGGGAGAGCAGATGCATAGAACAAGTCTTAATTCCAGTAACTCAGTCTAGTCCGGATTGCTCCCCACAGATCCCCCTTTCTTTTTATTTTTGGCGTTGATACGCGCCTGTCTTCGGTGCCCCGTGGCACACACTCTGCTCTACTTGCTAGAGTTGCCACAGGTTCTTACAAGTCCTATCAATCAGGAAAACCGAATCCGGGTCCTCTCTTCGCCATGTTGTGAGGAGGTTTTTAGGCGCTGATGCGTGCCTGTGTTCGGTGACCTGCGGCTCATACTCTGGTCGAGCCGCCTGCTGGCGCTTACCGCCTTAATCAGGCAGACCGAATCCAAGCTTTCTCATTGCCGTATTGTGGGGGAGACTTATTAGTGTTGGTTCGTGCCTGTCTTCGGTGACCTGCAGCTCATACTCTGGTCGAGCTGCTTGCTGGTGCTTACCGCCTTACTTAATCAGGCAGACCGAATCCAAGCTCTCTCATTGCCATGCTGTGGGGAGGCCTTACTTCTCTATTTCTCTATCTCCGGGCATTCCTATTTCTCCCATTTTACTTCTATCTTCCAGCATTCCTATTTCTCTCATCTTACTTCTAAAACTTCTGTTTCTCTTATCCCTGCGGCTTCCCGGCGTCTCGCCCCGAGGCTGCTTCTCGGTGGCTTTCCGGCTCTGAGCCGCTTCAGCCCGCGCCTCTCTCATCTGCACGGCTCGGCTTTGCGCGCACACTCCGCAGTCTCGCACTTAACCCTTTCGCGTCTGAACCACGGCCTCGCTCCAGCCCCGCGTTCCCTATGTACTTGAGCCCCGCACGCTCTGTCTGCGCGCGGCAGCCTCCGCGAGTCACACAGCGTAGCTTACGTGTCCGCCACTAGCATTCAATCTAAGTTCCCCGGGCTAGCCTGGCGAATTCAACCCAGCTTACGTCTCCGCCCCACGGTTTGGCTTCCCGTCCTTTGCTCCCCAGGCTAATCAGACGGGTCCCAATCTGGCTTACGTTTCAGCTTCTGGTTTCAACTTTTCGCCCCCTATTCCCGGGCTAACTTGAGAATCCCAAAATGGCTTTCGTTTCCGCCTTGGCCTGCCCCCCGCGGCTTCAATTTCCCTAACATTTTTCTCTACCCGGTATGTTTCCCCAAACTTTCCTCCAACGATATTCCTCCCTCATTTCTCCTGGCCTCTCCCCACAGTCCGTATCCGAGTCTGTTTGTTCTAGCTTTCACTTTCGCTTTCGACCTTAGAGATTTCTCCCAGCTTCCCCCCGTAGTCCGTATCTGAGTCTATGCCTAGGCTTTCAATAGCTTCTTCCGGCACCCTTTTTTGTCCGGCTTTTCCCTAGGCTGTTTGCTAGTCTCTCTCTCCGATATTTTCCCTAGGCTGTTTGCTAGTCTCTCTCTCCGATATTTTCCCAGTTCTTCCCGTTTCTTCCCTCCTAAGTTTGCTATCCATCCTAGATTTCCTATCCGAGTCACGGCACATTATGTCGCTCCCCCTCTTCGTGGAGGAACGACACAGGACCCTGCCTAGGCTTCATATCCAAGTCACGGCACCATTATGTCGCTCCCCCTCTTCATGGAGGAGCAACACTAAACCCTGCCTAGGCTTCATATCCGAGTCACAGCACCATTATGTCGCTCCCCCTCTTCGTGGAGGAACGACACAGGACCCTGCGCTGTTCTTTCGTCTGCTCGGCCCTCCCCGGGTTTGCTGCTGGTTCTTCCCGGGTTGGCTAATATCCCTTCCACCTCCGTGGAAGGGCAGTTCCCCCTGGCCACATTCCCCACTTCCGCAGGGGAGCGGCACACCGCCGGCCGGCTCTTCTCGGGGGCTGCACAGGTGTTCCCTTAGATGTTCCCCATAGATGTTCCCGGTGCATGCCGTCTCTCTCCTCCTTTATAGTCCTGCTCCGCCAATCCTAACTCGGCTGCCCACATGCCGAGTACGCTGCTCTCCTCCAATCAGGAGCAAGTCCTACAGTTTATTAGCTGAACTGGAGGCAGCTGTGTAGAAGCTGTTTACTTCTCTTCTCAGCGCCATATTGTGGGAGAGCAGATGCATAGAATAAGTCTTAATTCCAGTAACAGTCTAGTCCAAGTTGCTCCCCACAGGAGACCAGGAGGAGGCACCTGGCTCCTGGCTTCGGATTGGTAGCTCCGGCCGTTGCGGCTGTTTGGGGAGTGAACCAACGGGAGGAAGACCTCTCCCTCTCTGTCTCTCTTTCTCACTGTCTGTAACTCTACCTGTCAAATAAATAAATAAAAATCTTTAAAAAAATAAAATAGTATATTCATTTAAGGTTGAAGGCAGAGTGTACAAGAATATAGAATCAAAAGGTGAGCAGACGGTTGCCTTTTCCACTTCTTGTGGTTTATTTAGTTGGATGAAGGGAGCGGAGCTGTCATACTGGCTGGGGTTACCCTGGGTGGCTGTTTCCTCTGCTGTCTTTCCAACCCCCCTCAGCCTGTCCAGCCTGTTCTCTGCCTTCGCCTGCTGTTCTTCCTCAGCCTATGGTTCCTTCCCTGTGAGTGCTCCCTTCTGCCGGCTCCCACACCACCACCCTGTGAGTGCTCCCTTCTGCCGGCTCCCACACCACCAAGGCTTCTTTCTTAATACTCAGCCAATCTGGGCCATTCACTTATCACACAGCCTGAACTTGGCACAGGGAGAAGAAAGGCATGCTTTTATTTGTTTTAATGATTGTCTAGATCATTATGTGTTCTGATTTTCTCAGTTCATCCTTAATTACATCTTGGGCAGACATCTTAGACTTCTGATTGCTTTCAGTTACGAAATAATCCATACCAGTTCAGCTCAGGCCAGGGTTTTCCATGGGCAGGGGCCACTTCTCTTTCACCTGTCCTTCCCCTGCCCTCTTCCCACATCCATGGGGTTGAGGATGGGAATAAGAGACAAGAGCACAGTCAAGGATCCTCTTGGGTTTCTGTCCCCAGCTGGAGCTCCTCCATGGGCTAATGTTGGCTCCAGTGGCTGACAGTGGCCCTACTTTTGTAAAAGTTCTGGGGTCTCTCTCTAGGGATGTGAATTCCTCAGTAGCCACTGCCCCCACTGCACAGTCTTTCTTGTGGAGGATCACCTCTCTCTCGACATCTTTGAGACGTCCCTCAGCTCCTGCCACTGTGGAGTGCCCCACAGGCTTGTGTGGGCATGGAACTTGCCTGGGAGGGTAGGCCAGCACATCTGCAACACAGCGCAAGGGTCCCTCCTTTGGTGCCACACAAGCAAGAGTCACATGTCTGTGTTATGGCAATGATGGAGGCTGGATGGCTCATCTATGTGGCTCCTGCCTCCTACCTTGCTGCTGTCTTTCCAGTTCCTTCCTCTCTTCTCCCATCCTAACCCACGGCATCTGCAGATGCCCAGCCAGGGTCAGGAGATGCCTGGTTCTCCTACCTGAAGGCAAACACATATCTGAGATGCTCACCAGGAGCGCCCTCACTTTGGGAGGGAACAGTTGTAGTCCTCACTCCTCTGCAAATGTTCCACCAGCCTCCTTCTCTACTTTCATTAGTACATGTTTGTTTCTTTATTTTTATACTAGGCTGGCTGATTCTTTTTTTTTCTAAATATTTTATTTATTTCTTTGAGAGGTACAGGTACAGACAGAGAAAGGGAGAGAGAGAGAAAGGTTTTCCATCCACTGGCTCATTCCCAAAGTGGCTGCAACATCGGAGCTGAGCCGATCTGAAGCCAGGAATAGGGAGCTTCCTCTGGGTCTCCCACACAGGTGCAAGGACGAAGGACTTGGGCCATCTCCATCACTTTCTCAGGCCATAGCAGAGAGCTGGATCAGAAGAGGAGCAGCCAGGACATGAACCAGCACCCATATGGGATACTGGCACCGCGTGCAGAGGCTTAGCCTACTATGCCACAGTGGTGGCCTCAGTTGGATGATTCTTAATAAGCCTCGAAGACTTATCTGATCAATTTAGGCTTTGTGTTTGTATGTGTGTGTGTGACTTCACTGTCCCAGAAGAAGAAGATCACTTTCAACATCCTTTCACTATGATAACTACTTGTTTAATATACATCTTTTCCTTAGCCCAAGTACAAAACGCACACTCAACCTCATTTATCCTCCAGTCCTGCTTGAGGTGCTATGGTGATGGCCTCCCCTTGGGACATAAGTCAAACCTAAGAGGAGGCAAACACTGCTTCAGTGTCAGGATGGGGTGGGTAGAGCTGGGTTACAGAGATTACCTTCTACTCCTCCACATCTCGAATGTTCCATGTTTGGTCTAAGGAGTTTTTGAGGAATAAATAGCGTTCAGGGCATTTGTAAATATGACAGGATACTTAATACCAAAATGAAGTATAAAGTAATTGCTGGATGAAGAAAAAACAGAGAATAAATACATAAAATTGCTGTGTTACCATAAAATTAAAATATTTAATAGTTTCAATTTCTACTAATGTCAAACTCCTTAGGAAAATTCCTGTAATTATGTTTAATTTCCTTTCCATTTTTCTACCCACATTCTGGGAACTGTCTTATTAATAGTGAAATCGGAGATAGATAAAAAGATAAGGAGAGGGGGTCAGTGTTGTGGTACAGAGGGTGAAGCCACCACTTATGCCAATGGCATCCCATATTGGAGCACACATTTCAGTCCCAGATGTTCTGTTTCCAACCCAACTTCCTGCTAATGTACCTGGGAAAGCAGCAGAATATGGCCCAAGTGCTTGGGTCCCTGTCATCCATGTGGGAAAACCCAGGTGGAGTTTGGGACTCCTGGCTTCAGACTGGGCTAACTTGGCCACTGTGGCCAATTGAGGAGTAAACCAACATATGGAAGAGATTTGTCGCTCTCTCTCCCTCTCCCTCCTACCTCCTCCCTCTCCTTGCCTCTGTCTGCCTCTCAAATAAATAAATAAATCTTAATAAAGGGTTGCTTATTCTAGAATCATTAGTAATATTTCAATAATATAAACTATCTCATGAAGAACAAACAGACGTATGTGTAACAAACCAATGTAGGAACAAACTTCTAAATTAGGGAGCTTAGTCTTCATAGTGAAGACGAAAATTTTCTGAATTTAAATTGCAGTGCGAAAGGAGATGAATTCCTATTAACATTTTTCTGGAAGTTTGTAGGGCTTGCCGAGTCTGGCAGTTTTGAAACCATGGCCTTTGGTCCTCCCTCGAGTCAAGGTGTCTGCCTCGTCTCCCCGTTCACCAGCACTCCAAGATGCTTCTCTCTCTTTAAGAAAAAATCATCAAGGCATAGAGTTCAAGTTTCACAAATAAGCAACTGCACTGCAGGCTGTGATCAGTATTAAGCAGTGCCGGATGCTGGCGACTGTCCTCGGCTGTTTCTCTTCAGCCTTGCAATGGGTGTAGGTGATACAGAGAGCACCTGTTTCCTCGTTTCAATCTCTGAGGATAATCCTTTGTCAATAGAACTTGTCTGCTTTTGAAAATTTAATCTTTTCTCCAAATCTAAATTTAAGGAATGTGAGTTTGCCACATTCTGTATTTATTAGCGGTGAGCTTAAAGGGCATAGAAGATGCTGATTTATTAAAAATAAGAAACAGGGGCCTGCCTTGTGGCCCAGTGGGTTAAGCTGCTGTCCATGATGCCATTGTCTCTTATGAGCACTGGTTTGAGTCCAGGCTTCTCTACTTCCAGTTCTGCTCCTTGTTAATGCACCTGGGAAAGCAGTGGAGGATGGCCCAAGTGCGTGGGCCCTGTCACACACGCAGGAGAGCTGGATGGAGTTCCCTTGGCTTTGGCCTGGCTGGGCCCTGGCCATTGCAGACATTCGGGGGGAATGAATCAGTGGATGGAAGATCTCTCCTCTGTCTATCCCTCTCTCTCTGGAACACTGATTTTCAAATAAATAAGTGTATGTTTAAAAACAACACCAAATCTAGAGTGAACTTATTAAAAATTGATTTTTAATTTATGAAAGATTTTAACACCCACAAGTGAATAGGGGTTCATGTAAAGAATGCATATTTACTTAGCACACATCTTTATTAAGTCTCAACATCATGCTGTTTTTGCTTCATACATTTTGTGATATGAAACATTACAGTGCAATTGGACATCCTTAGAAGTCTCTCCATGGTCTCATTTTTTCCCTCTCCAAACTACTGTCATGAATTCACTTGGGATTATGTTTCAAAATTTTAGACATTTTATTTGTATATATACTATATTTTCTCTACCAATTGTTTTTGGTTCAACATTATGTTGTTGAGAATTTTTCATATTGATGGAATATAGCTTTCGTATGTTTAGCATAAATGCTATACAGTATTGCATTGAATGGCTGTACAGGATTTTATGTGTCCCTTCTCTTGTTGATGGACATGTGGGTTACTTCTAATTTTCTCTTATTCAGATGATGTTGAACTGAGTATGCCTGCTTGGGAGTATATACGCACGAGCTTCCCCAGAGTAGTGGTTCTCGAAGTGTGGTTTGTGGGCCACGTGTTGCCTTTTTCAGAAACTCTTTGCATAATAATACTGAAATGTTATTTGATTTTTTTCACTGAGCTGATAATTACGACAGTGGTGAAACACAGTCATCGGTCACAGCCCGACAGCACTGCATGCATTAAAGCTTCAGAATACATGTGCCAGCGGTTGAGCATCCTGATATGAAAACTGAAATCCCAAATGCTCTCAAATCTGAGAACAGTTTTGAGTGTGTGGATTTTGGAACATTTGGGATTTTTGAGTTTTGTATTAGGGATGCTTAACTGGTACATCCTATGACAGTATCCTAAAACCTGAAAAACTCCCAAATCTGAGACACTTCTGATCTTAAGCACTTTGGATGAGGGATGCACAACTTGTGATAGTCATTTTATTGTAAGCCACCATGCACTGGAAGAAAAAGCCATCTATGTATTTAAGAATACCCTTGGAGAGGCGCTAAAAATGACTAATTTCATTAAATCTCAACTCTTGCACACATCTCTACAATTCTGCATGCCACAGTGGAGAGTATATAAAGAACTTTGGCTCCTACCCACAGAAGTGTGTAAGTTGCAAGCATACCCAGCTCTTTTCTGTGGAATGCCGTTTTTACTTGAAAGATAAGCTCTGGTTAATTTATACGAACAAAGGAACTATCGGGCATCTAACAGATGGTCCCAGTGCATTTGTATTGCCATCACAACATACCTTAGACTAGGTAATTTTGAAATAATAGATATTTATTTACACACAGGTCTGGACCGTGGGAAGTGAAAAATCAAGGCACTGGTAGATTTGGTGTGTGGTGAGGGACTGTAGCTACTGCCTCCCAATCTGTGCCTTGAATGCAAGAGTCCACAGGGTGTGGGAGAAGAGAAGAGAGCAAGGTCGCTCCCTCAGACCCTGCATCGGTACTGATTCCATCCAGGGGTTCCACTTCAGAATGCTGCTGCATTGGCCAGTGTGTTTCAACTTGTGAATTCTGGGGGGCACATTTAGATCATAGCATAGACATTTTTTCAAAAGTGAATGAAGTGATTCCGGCAATGTGTGTATGTTTTTATTTTTCCAATGACAAAATTTGAGGTTTCAACAATAAATTAGAATTTTGGTGAGAACTGCCACCATGGGCTTGACTGCTTCTCAGTCCTTATGCACTTGTTCTAATGAGATCAGTGGTAGCAGTAATCAAGAACATTTTTTTTTTATTTTAAGATTTATTTATTTATTTGAAAATCAGAATTACACACACACACACACACACACACAGATCTTCCATCTGCTGGTTCACTCCTCAAGTGGCCTCAACAGCCAAAGCTAAACCAGGCTGAAGCCAGGAGCTAGGAGCTTCCTCCAGGTCTCCCAAATGGGTGCCAGGGACCCAAGTACTTAGGCCATCTTCTGCTGCTCTCCAGGCCATTAGCAGGAAGCTAGATTGGAAATGGAGCAGCCAAGACTCAAATTGGTGCACATATGGAGTGGCAGGCTGTGGCTTTATCTACCGTGCCACAATGCCAGCCCTGAAAACATTGTTTTTAGTATTATGTAATGAAGTATGTCCATGTTTGGAAGAATTGTATAATTCAGTGAACCAGTGTTTTCTAAATGAGCAATCAATATTGTTATGAAATTATGTGTGGATTAAAGATCTATTTCAAGTGCAATCTAAATATTCTTAATCTATTTCAATAAAAATATCATAATTTAACAGATTAAATGCAGAAGACTTTGAGAATTCAGCTATATATTCAATTAAGCCAGATTTTGCAAAAAAAAACCCATAGCTTTTTGGCTTTAGAAAATACATTTATTTTTCACAAAAAGTGTCATTTATCTTAACATGTAATAAAGACATTATTGGCATTTAAAATTAATAAATATTAAAATGTTTATATTTTCTAATATTATAAATTTTTATAGAAATAATCCACAAAATAAAAACTCTTTGATATTGATCATTTTTAAAAATATTTATATTATTTATTTAAAAGAGTTACAGAGAGAGGGGGAGAGACAGAGACATAGACAGAGACAGAGACAGAGAGAGAGAGAGAAAGAAATCTTCCATTTGTTGGTTTACTCCCCTACAAGGCGGCAACAGTTGGAGCTATGCCAGGCTAAAGCCAGGAGCCAGGAGCCAGGAGCTTCATCTGGGTCTCCCACGTGGGTGCAGGGGCCCAAGCACTTGGACCATCTTTTGTTGCTTTCCCAGGCGCATCAGCAGGAAGCTGGATTGGAAGTGGAGTGGCCAGGATTCCAGCACTGCAGGTGGTGGCTCAACCACAATGCTGGCCCCCCCTCTTGATCATTTCTAAGAATGTAAAGGCATTCTGAGGTGAAAGTGTCTTCAGGAACTAGTGTTGGAAGTTACATATGTAAATGTGGGATTGCTGGGTCTTGAGCTCAGGTGGGTTCAGATTGCTCTCTGAAGGTTGATAGGAACTTACAGTGCCCCACAATATTGTTTTCCACATCCTTACATTAACTTTATTTTTCAGACTATAAAACTTGTGTAAAATGAACTCTCATTTGATGCCTTCCTGATCACTAGGGAGTAATTTCATGTAAGTCTTGGCCTTTTGGCTTTCTCTGGGAATAGTCCATTCATATCCTTTGCTTCTTCCTCATCACTCACACTTCCTTGGGTTGTCTTTTTCCCTTGCTTTCCTTAATTGATTTCTAATTCTTGATTTATAATAATTTACCAATTATACGTTGTAAATATTTTCTCTCAGGCTGGTTTGTCTGTTAATTTTGTTCATCGTGTTTTCTTGTTGAATAGATTTTTATTTTAATACATTCAGGTTTATTGATTTGTTTGAAAGGCAGAGTAATGGGGAGAGGGAGAGAGAGAGAGAGAGAGAGAGAGAGATAGTGAGAGAGAGAGAGAGAGAGAGAGAGAAAGATTTTCTATTCTATCTGATTCACTAGCCAAATGGCTCCAATGACTGTGACTGGGCCAGGCTGATGCCAAGAGCCTGGAACTCCATCCAAGTCTCCCACATGGGTTGCAGGGGCCCAAGTATTTTGGCCGTCTTCTGCTTTCCCAGGTGAGTTAGCAGGGAGATGAATTTGAAGCAGAGCAGCTAGGACTTGAATCAGTACTCCAATTTGGGATACCAGCAGCATAAGTGGTGTCTTTTTTTTTTACTTAGTTAATTTATTTGAAAGAGGAGGGAGAGACAGGAGAGAAAGATCTTCCATCCATTGGTTCACTCCCCAGATGGATGCAATGGCTGGGACTGAGCCAGGCTGAAGCCAGGAGCTTCTTCCAGGTCTCCACGTGGGTGCAGGGGTTCAAGTACTTGGGTCATTTTCCACATCTTTCCTAGACCATTAACAGAGAGCTGGATGGAAAGTGGAGCACCAGACTTGAACTGGAACACATATAGGATGCTGCTAAGCCACAGTGCTGGCAGGGGCCCAGGCCATTGGGCCATCTTCTGCATTCTCAGGTGCATTAGCAGGGAGTTCGATCAGAAGTTGATTGCTGGTTTGAGACCTGGCTGCTCCAATTCCAATCCAGCTCTCTGCTATGGCCTGGGAAAGATAGACCAAGTCCTTGGGCCCCTGCACCTGTGTGGGAGATCCAGAAGAAGCTCCTGGCTCCTGGCTTCAGATTGGCCCAGCTCCACCTGTTGCAGCCGTTTAGGAAGTGAACCAGCGGATGGAAGACCTCTCTCTCCCTCTATGCCTCTGCATCTCTGTAATTCCACCTTATAAATAAATAAATAAATAATCTTTTTTGTTAAAAAAAAAAAAGGAAGTGGATCAGCTGGGACTTGAACTGGTGTCCATATGGGATGGCAGCATTGCAGGTGGCAGCTTAACCCAATATGCCAGAATGCCAGCCCTGAAAATTTGTAATTTCTAAATAAGGAGATTTTATATCTTTTGGTAAGTGTGTTCCTAGGAATACCATCCTGAAGAATACCTAGAAAATATTCACTAATATTTTCAGAAGTCCCTTCTCCTTGTGCTAGTTTTGTGTGCAGCAACCTTCCTAAATGTTTCTTTTATTTTAGAAATTATCTGCGGATTCTTTGGGAGTTTCCAGGTGGGTACTTATATCAACAGTGAACAAGCTTTACCCACTTTATTGCTCTACTGAATTTCTAGGACCTCAGCAGAATATTGATTGGAAGTGGTGATGATTACTTTAGTATCATTTATGATTTTAAAGAAAATGCTTAAAAAGTCTTACCATTAGGTATGATGAAACTGCCAGCAAGTTGCTTTATTCTTGGTGTGCCCAGTAAGTTAGTTAACAATTAGGGTTGAATTGTGTCATTTTTCTCTATCTACGTCTATGGAGATGGTGGTTTTCTGTTGAAACTCTCATAATGTGACATATGTTCATGATTTTGCTGATGATGAGCATAGTAATGAATTGTCTGATATTGGGCCTTCTTTGAGTATTCAGAATTAAATGTACTTGGACATGGCATTTTAGCAATTAGAATAATTACTGTATATACTGCAGAAATTAGTTTTCTGATGTTTAATTTGGGGGATTTTCCACTTATGCTTACCAAATTGATTGCTGTCTAATTTTTTTATACTTACTTGCTCAGTTTTGTTATTCTGATTTTACCAACTTCATAGAACAAGTAGAGAACTTCCTATTTTTTTTATTTTCAGAATCTGCTTGGATGATAAAGGTTTTGTCTGTTTCTTTGTTCCCAAAGGTTGGGGTAAATTCACCTGGAAAATATTCTGATTCTACTGTCTTTTGATTTGATTGACTTTTGACTACCAATTCAATTTTGTAGTGATTATTTTTATTTATTTTTATTTTTATTTTTATTTTTTTGACAGGCAGAGTGGACAGTGAGAGAGAGAGACAGAGAGAAAGGTCTTCCTTTTGCCATTGGTTCACCCTCTAATGGCCGCCGCGCTGTGGCCGGCGCACCGCGCTGATCCAATGACAGGAGCCAGGTGCTTATCCTGGTCTCCCATGTGGTGCAGGGCCCAAGGACTTGGGCCATTCTCCATTGCACTCCCTGGCCACAGCAGAGAGCTGGCCTGGGAGAGGGGCAACTGGTACAGAATCCGGCGCCCTGACCAGGAATAGAACCTGGTGTGCCAGCGCCGCAAGGCGGAGGATTAGCCTAGTGAGCCGCGGCGCTGGCCGATTATTTGTTTATTCATCATTTGTATTCCTTCTTGAGTTAGTTTTTTTCTTCATACTATTTGTTGAACGCTTTACTTAGTGTAGGGTTCATCTGATGAGTATAAAGTTAACTTAAAATAGATCTTTGTAAAAAATAAGAATGGAAATAGGAGAGAGAGGAGGAAGAAGGGTGGGAGTGTGGTGGAAAGAATCACTATGTTCCTAGATTTGTGTATATGAAATGTAGGTGGATCGGCACTGTGGCGAGTAAGCCTCTGCCTGCAGCAGTGGCATCCCATATGAGCACTGGTTTATTTTTTTAATTTATTTGAAAGGCAGAGTTACAGAGAGAGGTAGAGACAGAGTTCTTCCATCCAGTGGTTCACTCCCCACATGGCTGCAATGGCTGGAACTGGGCCAATCTGAAACCAGGAACCAGGAGCTTCTTCCAGATCTCTCAAGTGGGTGCAGTTGCCCAAGCACTTGGGCCATCTTCCACTGCTTTCCCAGGTACATTGGCAGGGAGCTGGATTGGAAATGGAGCAGCTGGGACTTGAACCAGTGCCCATTTGGGTTGCTGGCACTGCAAGCTGGGGCTTTAACCCGGTGTGCCACAGCACAGGCCCCTGCTCCTCTACTGAGCCAGCTCTCTGCTATGGCCTGGGAAAGCAATGGAAGATGGCCCAAGTTATTGGGCTGCTGCACCCACATGAGAGACCTGGAAGAGGCTCCTGGCTCTTGGCTTTGGATAGGCCCAGCCCTGGCCTTTACAGCCATTTGGGGAGTGAACCAGTGGATGGAAGATCTTTCTCTGTATCTCTCCCTCTCTCTATCTGTAATTCTACCTCTCAAATAAATATTTTTTTTAAAAAAAGAAGTGCATGAAGTTTGTATACATTAAATAAAGTTTAAGAATTGTATTTTTCTAGAAAAAAATATACCTTTTGAAGTTTTGTGTTTATTACATAATGCTGAAAGTATTTTCTTGTGTTTAACATCTACTTTATATTTTATCTCCCATTTTTATTGTCCTATGTTTAACATCTATATATTTTATCTCCCATTTTATTGCCTTCATGTTTTGTATTGTTGTTGTTATTATCTGAGAGGGAGAGAGACAGAGATGGAGAGAGAGAAAACTAGAGAGTGACATCCCCTGATGTCCTCAACAGCAGTAGCTGGGCCAGGCTGCAGCAGCAGGAGATGGGCCAAGCTGAAGCTCGGAGCAGAGAACACAGTCCTGGTCTCCAGTGACAGGGACCAAAGGACTTGAGCCGTCACTTGCTGCTTCCCAGTGTGCACAGGGGCAGAGAGCTGAAATTTGGAGGGGAGCCGTTGTTTTAACCTCCAGGCCAATCTGCTTCCATCTTCTATTTTGATCAGACTTGCTGACAATCTGTTTACTAATTTACGTTCCAAATAATCAGCTTTGAATTTTACACATCCTTTGTATTATGTTTTTTTTAATCTTTACAATGCTATGTTTTCTTTGTTTTTGCTTCTGTAGATTTAGTTATTTATCTAGTGTCTTAGTCAAATATTTATTAATTTTTATGTTTTCTAGCACATGAACTTAATAAATGTAAGTTTGTCCCTAACTCAAATTATTGTTATCTTTAGAAATTTAGTATACAGATATGGTAATTTAATATATAGAAATTTCTTATTTATTTGGGATTTTTTTTAATAGCCCATCCTAGGGTTTCCAAACACATACTTGAGTTGTTTTTGTTACTTTGCATCATTGATTCTTTTTTTTTTTTTTTTTTTTGGACAGGCAGAGTGGACAGTGAGAGAGAGAGACAGAGAGAAAGGTCTTCCTTTGCCGTTGGTTCACCCTCCAGTGGCTGCCGCGGCCAGTGCGCTGCAGCCGGCGCACTGCGCCAAACCGATGGCAGGAGCCAGGTGCTTCTCCTGGTCTCCCATGGGGTGCAGGGCCCAAGCACTTGGACCATCCTCCACTGCACTCCCGGGCCACAGCAGAGAGCTGGCCTGGAAGAGGAGCAACCGGGACAGAATCCGGCGCCCCGAGCGGACTAGAACCCAGTGTGCCAGCGCCGCAAGGCGGAGGATAGCCTAGTGAGCCACGGCGCCGGCCTGCATCATTGATTCTAATTTATTTGTGTCACTATCAGAGGGGAATGAAATGTGTGATTCCAGTTCTCTGAAATCTTGGCATTTTGTCAATATTTGCAAATGCTCCACATACATATGAAAAGATGACAGTCTTTCTGTGGCATGAGATTCTTTTTATATCCATTTGATCAAGCTGGTTAATTTTGCTGTAACAAAATTCCATATTCTAACTAGTAATAATTCGCCTCTCTAATTGTAATTTTATTCTTGTAATTTTGCCAATTTCTGCTTTATATATTTTAAAACTATGATGAGTATAATAATTTTTGTGTTTGTTATTTCATGCTATTATTGCCATTGTTGGTAAACAAGTACAGTCCTTTATTTCTATTCATGGTTTTTAAACTTCACTTTTTTTTTTTTTTATCTCATGTTAATATTGCTCCATTAGTTTTATTTTGTCTTGGATTTGAGGACATTTATTTAGTCCTTTATTTTTATTCTTTTGTGAGACTAGGTGTGTCTCTTAAGCAGCAGTATATGACTGGATTTTAAAAAAGTCAATAGCATAATGTTTTTAGCAGATGAGCTTAATTCACTTACAATCACTGTGATTGCTTGTATATTTGAATTTATTTCTACCATTTGTCTTTCCTGTTCACTATGGTTTTTTTTTTTTTTTTTTTGCCTCTCTTTCCCGTACCTTGTGTTGTATTGATACAGTTTTTAATGTTTAATTTTATTCAGATGATTTGAAAGCTACAAAGTGCGCTTCTAGTGTTTAGTGGTTACTCTTAATATTACAGATGCTTACTTAGTCATATTATTTAAAAAACAAGGCTGTAATTATTCGGTATTTCCCTCTTTGAATGATAGTAAGGATCTCGCCACAGACACGGAGTTTCTATTTTTGTAGCCACTATTGAGTTGTTAACTTTTTATCAAGTTCTCTGTTTATGTGGAAGTCTACCTGTTCAGTGTTCACTCTTCTACTTGCGGAGTGCCTTTTATTTTGCACAGTTGTTTCGCATGTCCTGAGGTGATTTATTTTGTCTTTATTCTTACATGATAAGTCTGCTATAACAGAGTATCACAGATTGGGTAATTTATCAAAAAACAGAAATTTATTTCTCACGATTCTGGAGACCTGGAAAGCCAGGTTCCAGGTGTCATGGCAGGTTTGGTTGCAGGTGAGGGCTGCATCCTGGGGAGGGGAGGAATGCATGTCCTCACGGGGCTGAAGGCCAAGGGCAAGAGAGCCCACTGCCGGGTCCTTCCTGGGGGCCGTGAGCCCGCTCCCAGGAAGCAGCCCGGCGGCCTGAGGGCCTCCTGGAGCCCCTGGTCTTCAGACCAGCACCACTGGCAGGGCCCTGGCAGACCAGCGTCCCACTCTGGGTTGTCGATGGCTTTTCCCTCCGCACTTCCAGGATGTCATCCTGCCTTCCTTCCCAGCCCCTTTTAGAGAATAAAACTGGATGTCTTTCGTTAGTTAAGTGATGCTCTCCCCACCCCGGAAACTTAGTTTGGTAATTTTGTATGCAGATGCAGGTTGGTCTGTACGCTAAGCCCCACGGGGGACCCCCGTTTCTCACCACTGTGTCTACAATGCCTTGTGAATGTTTCCTTGAAGCAGGCATCGTCACCACAGTAGTTTTTCAAACTAAAGTTGCATTTAAAATATTGTACGCATGAGTCGGATGCACCTGCACGTTAATAATAAAGAGAAAATAGGAGATTAGGAAACAGCTTTATGAACAGAACTGTGCTGTGAGCTAAGCCTTAGAAGCAGTGGCTTCCAGTTCCAGTTCTGCTGTGTCATGCAGGCCACATCTCTGGCCCCAGTCCCTGGCTCATCCTCTTCATTTGTAAAATGAAATTGCTGGACCAGGTCAGTGAACTGTTCTACAGGGCAGCTTGGGCTTGTCAACTGGTTGGGACCAAGTGGATGAGCTCTGGGCCTTTCATTTATTATTTTTGTGTTTTAGAAAGTGATTTTTAAAATATTTATTTGAGAGAGAGAGAGAGAGAGAGAGCAAGAGAGCACTCCCATATCTGCTGCTTCACTCCCCAGTTGCCCACCCACAGCAGCTGGGGCTGGGCCAGGTTAAAGTCAGTAGTCAGGAACTCAATCCAGGTCTCCTATATGGGGGCAGGGCCCAAGTAGTGCAGCCACCATCTTCTACCTCTCAGGGTGGGAGCACAACAGCAGAAAGCTGGAACTGGGAGCGGAGGAAAGGGTACTGTTGTCCCAAGCAGTGTCTTAACCACTGTGCCAAATGCTTGCCCATGGGTCTTCCATTCTTGCCTGGACCCCTTCTCCTTCTACTCCTCCTCTTCCTCTTCTCCTTGTTCCTCTTCCTCCTCTTCCTCTTCCTCCATTCTCCCCCTGTTCCTCCTCCTTCTCCTTCTACTCCTCCTTTTTATTTAGTGACCTGTGCTTGTCTTCTGCATAGAATTTCTTCTGAAGAAAGTGTCCTAGTAGCTAAAATAATCAAACCACTAAATTATATAATCCAAAAACCCACCATGATAGTTTTCATGCAAGCACACAACTACTCACTAATCTTACCTGTTGTTAATTATCACTTTCCTTGGGGCTGGTGCTGTGGCGCTTCGGGTTAACGCCCTGGCCTGAAACGCCGCCATCCCACGAGGGTGCCGGTTCAAGACCCAGCTGCTCCACTTCCGATCCAGCTCTCTGCTATGGCCAGGGAAAGCAGTAGAAGATGGCCCAAGTCCTTGGACCCCTGCATCTGCATGGGAGACCTGGAAGAAGCTCCTGGCTCCTGGCTTTGGATTGGCGCATCTCCGGCCAATGTAGCCATCTGGGGAGTAAACCAGCAGATGGAAGACCTCTCTCTCTCTCTGCCTCTCCTTCTGTCTCTGTGTAACTGATGTTCAAGCAAATAAATCTTTTTAAAAAAATTATCACTTGCCTTAGCAAAAGGTAAACCCCAATTTTTCTATTTTAAAGGTTTATTTATTTATTTGAGAATCATAATTACAGAGATAGAGGGAGAAACAAGAAGAGAGAGATACAGGCCGGCGCCGTGGCTCACTAGGCTAATCCTCCGCCTTGTGGCACCGGCACTCCGGGTTGCGGTCGGGGCGCCGGATTCTGTCCCGGTTGCCCCCCTTCCAGGCCAGCTCTCTGCTGTGGCCCAGGAGTGCAGTGGAGGATGGCCCAAGTGCTTGGGCCCTGCACCCCATGGGAGACCAGGATAAGTACCTGGCTCCTGCCTTCGGATCAGCGCGGTGCGCCGGCTGCAGCACGCCGGCCGCGGCGGCCATTGGAGGGTGAACCAATGGCAAAGGAAGACCTTTCTCTTTGTCTCTTTCTCTCACTGTCCACTCTGCCTGTCAAAAAAAAAAAAAAAAAAAAAAAAAAAAAAAAAAAAAGGAAGAGAGAGATACGGATCTTCCATCTGTTGATTTCACTCCCCTCATGGCCTCCAGGGCCCTGATTTCTGGCCCTCTTCAATACAAGGACCTAAAACGTGGGCTCAGGGGGTTGGTAGCTTTTCCTTCCCCACTACCCTCCTTCCTCTTTACCTTTTTTGGACCATTTCACCAGGATACTAAGTTAAAGACACATGGGGTTTACTTACCCCATTGTGACTCAGCATTTTAGCACCCAGTGAAGCACCTCTGTTTTCAGTGCCTAGGCATTTAGAAACTTCTGCTGACAACTTTTTCATGTACATTTCGTAAAAAGAATCAACTTTTCATCTAGCTTAAAGTAACAGTTTCTAAACATAATATGTTTTCATGCCATGGGTTTCTTCTGGCTTGGAGGACCATACCCCACACTTTCCATTTGCAATACTTGCAGCCACTTGGACAGAGCAGATGAATGAGAAGTCACGGTGAAATTCAAGAGTGCTAGAGTTTTCTTACTTGTGTTCTTGTCTCAGATAAAGTATTTCTACTCACAACAATTGAGAAACCGTCTCAATGCCAAGATTTTGTTGATTAAAGACCCTATAGAGAAAGGATTCTTGTGTATTATAAAAATACATTTCTTTGTAGTGTGGATGGGTGGGTCTGGTCCTTGAGAATTCTGAACAGTGAAGTTTCACGTGTGCAACTTTTACCTGCCCAGGTAACGTGTTGTCATCCAGTATGCCATTTTCCCCGGTTCTCATTCTTGTTTGTGTCACAGTTAAGTAGTCTGGTAGTCTGGTCCTTGAGAATTCTGAACAGTGAAGTTTCACGTGTGCAACTTTTACCTGCCCAGGTAACGTGTTGTCATCCAGTATGCCATTTTCCCCGGTTCTCATTCTTGTTTGTGTCACAGTTAAGTAGCCAAATCCTTCACTTTTCCAAGTCACTTCTTCTTTCTGTCCTTCATAATCGAGTGTGTTCCGTTTTATCTGTTTCTGGGGATGTAGTGTCCCGTACTCTGGGATATGTTGTTTTTGGGTGTCTTTCTGCAGACATACTCTGCTGTCATCATCCAATGTCAAGATGGGCTGTCTGTCACGTCAGCTCCAAGATTCCCCTGTAGTCTGTCTGGAACGAAAGGCGGATACCAAGCTGCCGACAAGGACTGTTCCTCGTGTTGTTTGCCGAAGGCTGGAAATAGAGGAGAGGACAAGTAAGCAGACCCTTCCTGCACAGTCCACTCACGCCTCCCTGTGCGTGCTGCTGCCGTCTAGCCTACATACAGAGCTTGTTTTTCTGTTTGGGTCTCTGCTCTGAAAGCTACTTTTTTTATACTACTTAATTTTAGAAACAGAAATGGACGAGCAGAAGGTGGTACAAATGTATACTTTGCTTGGGTTTTTACATGAAAAAGGGAAGGATAACAGATCAGGCTTCAGATTATAATTTTAAACTTGATTTTTAATTTAAATCTAAATTAGGAGTCCCTCCTCAAAAGTGGTTGTTATAATTATTAACTGCATTAATTACTGTTCAAGTACTGAAGTACAGCTAGTTTTTAATATCTATATAAACACTTATGTTGTCATTCCCTTCAACTAGTTAATCAAGGAATGTAAATTAAGTTTATCTAAGTCAGGACCTAAATTTGGAGATGCCTCAAATGTGCCATAAACTCCCACCCAGAGATATTTTTGGGAAGCTTCCTGCCCTTAGTCCTGCTTTAGCTGAATATGTGGCCTCATTTGGCATGACTATGGGGAAATGCATCCCTCCAACAGCCCTCTGGGAAGGTAGCTTTTCAGCGCATCTTAGCATCCTTGAAAGTCATCCGTTTTGCACTACTTCATGGAGATCATCAGAAGGCATTGCATCGTGAGCGTGGATGTCATTCCAGTGTCACACTAAATAGCTATGCATTGAAAACCACTCTAAATGCTCAAAGAATCAGAGAGTGATTGAATTAATTTAGGTAGACCTGTATGATGGACTAATATGCCACCATTAAAAACCTTACATGTTATTAATGAAAAATAATGAAAGTCAAAATTTTATATAGAAGGTTATTCCAACACTGGAAAAATGACAGTGTATCTAACTCCACATAGCAAGGAAGAAAGACTGGGAAAACAGCAGTTCCTTAGGGTGATTTAGATTGACCAAAGACAACAGGTTGAGGTGAGCTGTGCGTAGCAGTCAAGTGAGGTGATGAGGAGCATGGAGTTAGAAGCTAGACTATCTGAATCCAGACTCAACATTCAGCGTTGGGAAGTCCTTGGCAAACTTAATTCTCTGTTCTTCAGAGAATCACTTACATGTAAGATGCAAATAATAACAGCATTTATACTGTAGGGTTTTTGTGAGGGTTCAGTGAGTTAATATATGTAGTACTTAAAACCGGCTTGCTTCTTCAGGAGCGCTATATAAACTTTGTTACTATTTTTGTTTGTTTGTTTGTTTGGCCCTGTGCTAAGAACTGGATAGTCACTGAGCATAGAAGAGGAAACAAATATCTCCCAAATAATCAAATAGATCAATAGTTGGAAAGCCAGGTAAATGCTGTGAAGAAAAATCAAGAGGTGTTTATAGACAGGATAACTGAAGGAGAACGAAGACTGTTATCTTGGCCTGTGTGTGAAGCTATGATAGCATGCTCATGACTGGGTAATTATAATGGACAGAAATTTATTTGTCACAGTTCTGGAGAGTGGGAAGGCCAAGGTCAGCATGACAGAAAGCAGAAGGGCAAGAGAGCAGACCTGTGTGAGAGAGAGCAGGAGGGCCCGGCCATCTTTCCTAACTGTCCTCCCACAGTAAGGGCACTGGTCCATTCTCACAGAGCCCTTGTGACCTCGTCACCTTTACTAAGCCCTGCCTACCAACACTTAACACTTAACAACTTGTTAAGTCTCCCTGGGGACTGGTGCACACCACAGCAACTGTTGAGTCCAGGATACCTTTGTGTGGAAGTGAGCTCTTGGTCAGAGATCCAACATGTGAGTTGAGTTGGGTGCTGGGGGACATTGTACCATGGGAGTCCCGCTAGGCTGAGGCTAGGAGCGGTGGAGGAGAGTGTGGTGCATCAGGGGTCGGTGGGTGATGGGGAGCTGGCTCAGCTCCCTCTGTCTCTCTTTCCTCCGTTTTCTTCTTGTCTTCCTCAACCTGCCAGTTCTTAGCTCATTAGGGAGTATAATCCATTTAAATTTACTGATACATATAATATATTTGGTTTTCTGTTATATTATGCTTCTTTGCTGCTCTGTTTACTTTTTATATTTTGGATATAAAGTACATTTTCTGTGTTTTCATTTTCTCTAAAGTTTGGAGAGTTTTTTTACCTTTGTATTTTGTGTTTGGACAATGTGGACATCACACTGGGCACCCCAAGCACTGTGCAGAGAGACACGAGTTCTGTTTGCAGTTCTACTACTGTTAGCTGTTTCCATGCACAGTTTTGGGAGCGTTGTCTGCCCTTTCTGTCAGTGTCATGGTCAGTAGGGCATGTCCTCGTATCATTCCCTTTTCAGACAAGGTGGATTGGATGCTTCTCTGCTCTTACTTCTCTCAGCTTTCGTCCCACTTATTTTATCATATTCCAAGCACTCAGATTCCTCTTATTGGTACTACTCTTCAGTATACACAGAGCCTGTCTTACTTGTACCCTGTTAATGCCAGAAGAATTTTCTAAAGCCCTCTCACTTGTTCTGCACATTGTAATTTCCCTCTTGACTCATCCCTAAGCAGTGGCCTCTCTCTGCTTTGTCCACATACAGGAGCCCGAAGGGCCCTTGGCCTCTCCGCCTCCTCTGTGGTGTCCGGATCCCCTTTGCAGGGCAGCAGTGAAAGGGATGGCTGTGCGTACTTAGCTGATGTTCCGTGGGCAGCAGGCTCTGTCCAGAGCACCTCTGCTCTTCTCAGGGGAACCTCCTTCCTTCACTTTGTTCCTGTTCTCAAGTTCATAAAACCACCCACCAGGTGAGAACGGTGCTAAGCAGTGTACGTGGCCATGGCTAGTTTTCTGTATGCTCTTATCTGGCCTACTTGATAGTCAAGGTTTCACCTACAGAATGTACACTCTACCCCTTCTTAGTGGTTTTCTGGGAATTCTAGGACTTACCATAGAAAGAATGAAGGGTGTGTGTGTGTGTGTGTGTGTGTAAGACAGAAACAGAAAAGAGGAAAGGAGGGAGGGAAGGAGAGAGAAATGGGTTGTAGTCCAATAACCCCTGAAAGTATTTGTGTCAAGTAATAGAGTTTAGAAACCAGGAACAGTGTGGTGATGGGCAGGGGGACAGAAGTCATTTAGGATGTGCAAATCTGTACCCCAGTGGGTTAAGCTACCGCTTGTGTCACTGGTATCCTATATAAGTGTAGCTTTGAGTCCTGGCTACACTACTTCTGATCCAGCTCCCTGCTAATGCACCTGGGAAAGCAGCAGATGATGGCCCAATTGCTTGGGTCCCTGTCACCCATTGTGAGAGACCCAGAATGAATCCCAAGATCCTGGCTCCAGCCTAGCCCAACTCGGCCCAACCCTGGTCATTGCAGTCTTTGGAGAATGAACCAATCGATGAAAGATTTCTCTTTTTCTCTATTTCCCCCCCCCTCTCTGTAACTGCCTTTTTAAATAAATAAATCTTTACAAATAATAATAATAAAATAAAATCTATACCCATGAAGTCACAACCATATCATGTCATGGTAATGGATATTAATTTTAAATTTATTCAATTTTTGTTTCATTATGAAAAATTTATATTTTATATAATCTCTTATTTAAGGCTCATTTTAGAAAGATTTCTCTGAATGGTATTAAAATACTTTAGCATTCAATGAGTTAATCCCCAGGTCTTCTTAATGACTGATTTCTCAATCTTCTGATGACTGAGATTTATTTTATTTTAATTAAAAAAAACTTATTTGAAAGGCAGATAGGTAGACAGACAGACAGGAGTCTTCTATCTGCTGGTTCAATTCCCAAACACCTGTAATAGCTAGGGCTGGGCCAGGCCAAAGCCAGGAGCCCTGAACTCCATCTGGGTCTCCCAGGTGGGTGGCAGGAACTCAAGTACTTGAGCCATCACCTGCTGCACAGCAGGAAGCTGGATTGAAACCAGAGTAACTGGAATTCCAACCAGGCTCTCAGATTTGGGCTGTGGGTTTCCCACATGGTGACTTAAAACTAAAACTGCCACATCAAATGCCTATTCCTGATAACTGAAATTTTAAACAAAAGGGTATTACAATGATTTCTGCTTTAGGTTTTTTGCACATTATGCCCATGCAGAATATGGTTTTGAGGACCAAGTTTAGATGTCACCACCAGGAGGTCCACTCATAAGAAATTGTGTTATCTAGATGCTTCCTCTAAATAGAACCTATTAGCTTCTGTGACGGCTGTAACAAATACTCACAAGCTGAGTGCTTGCAGCGATGGCAGTGTATTCTCTCACAGTGCTGGAGGCCAGAATCTGGGTCAGGGTGTTGTCTCTCAACCCACCCCACCTCCCCGATCTCAGAAGCTCTAAGAGCAGAGCTCTTCTCTGCCTCGCCAAGTCCCTGTGGCCCTGGGTTCCTTGGCCCGTGGCTGCATCTCTCCAATCTTTGCCTCCCTGGTCATACTGCCTCCTCCTCCCCTGCCTCTCTATAATCTCCTTCCACCTCACTTTGAAACACTTTTATTACTGGATTTGGGTCTTGCCAAGGTAATGAGGGTGACCTGCTCATCTTAAGATCCTTTACTTAATTAAGTCTGTAAAGACCCGGTATAGATGCATCTCTTATTGGGATACAGACACATTCAACCCACTGCACACAATTCTTGATGATATTTTTATGTAGAACAATTAGCATTGCATAGCAAACTCATCCTGCAATAGTCTTGTCTTGTGTGTGTGTGTGTGTGTGTGTGTGTTTAGCAAATAGGAAAGCAAGACTAAGCTCAAATATTCAAGAGAATAGAGATAAGATTACACACAGACCAACTTGCACTTTTAGTTTTAGCCACTGTTTACAGCACGTTCTCGGATCCACTTATTGCAGGAGCGAGGGAGCGACCTGGGCTGGTCTGTTGTCCCTCTTCTGCAGCAGGGACACCAGCTAAGATGTAGAAAGCAGGAGAACCTGGGGACGCATGACAGGAGATGAAATTGCAGGGTGCTCATTATGGAGAAGAGGACGTGCCTCCTTCTCTGGGAGGAGAAGGTCAAAGTGAAGTGGCTGCTCCAGGCCTCCCACTTTAGTGGACGTGGGAAAGACAGAGGGGTGAGGCGGAGGTGGCCAGGAAGAAGAGAGGTCTGCCCTCAAGGGTAGCTTGCCCAGGCAGGTGGGCACGTCAGGAGTATTTGTATCCCTGCCCCACCCCCTACCCTCATTCCCCAGGAAACAGGGAGAGCTGGGGGCCAGCAGGATACCTGGCCTTGTAAAATACCTCTCTCTAAGGACCTCAAGATAATTGTTGATTTTCAAATGCATTTATCTTGCAGAGTTAGCTATTGCTTTATTTTTAACTTGGGAGAGCTCAGCTTACAAATGCCAGGGTTACATAGGAAATTAATTTGAAGGTCTCCTGGTTCACAGGGGGACATTTTTCACCGTCAGATGACCTGCTCCATCTCACAACGTTGACCCTTGGTCCCCTGGGGTTCCTGAAGGTAGGATGTGCTGAAGGTCAGCCCCAGGAACCAGGAGCTGCATGAAAGACTTCACATGTTCAGGCCAGAAGAGGCTCATTAAAATACTTTTTTTTTTTTTTTTTTGCTTGTACCATCTACACTGGATTTCTCAATCAGTATTCAAAGAAAAAAATGAGGGGTGGGACTAGTGTTTATTAGGCACTCCCTGCATGCCAGATATTTTGCTTCAGTTATCTCATTCTTCTTTTCCAGTGATTAAAAATATCAGTGCTATGATTTTGATAAATAAGGAAAGCTTCTGAGAGGTCAAGTCCCATGGCTGAGGTTCCCTGAGGAGGGCTGATGTTGCATGTGGGCGCCAATGCCTAGGACTTTCCCTCTCCCCTCATTCACATCTCTG
Source organism: Oryctolagus cuniculus (assembly GCF_964237555.1). Lineage (NCBI taxonomy): Eukaryota > Metazoa > Chordata > Mammalia > Lagomorpha > Leporidae > Oryctolagus > Oryctolagus cuniculus. Next base: position 11,162,397 of record NC_091436.1, read on the forward strand.
CCAGTTTTCTCCCTCAGCTTGTCCCTCTTCTCTCCTCCCTCTCCCCCACCTTGCAGACTCTGCTCCAGTAAATGAGTTGTTTCCATTTTGTGAGCATTCCAGGCTACGTCTGGTTTTAGTAGCCTTGCTGTCCTTTCTGGAATGTTTGCTTCCCACCTTGGGACTCTATAGTTTTTCTCTGTTTCTAGCACCGTCTACTGAGTGGGTCTTCCCTGAACACCTGCCCCGGGGCCTCTCATCCCATGGTGTTTTCTCCACACTGTCGAATCCTAGTTGTCTGGTGTTTGTCCACCCACGAGAATGTAACCTCTACATGTAGTAAGCCCCCAACATCTGTTTGTTATCGATGAATGAATATGTGACCTTCCTTCTGACATTGGCTAGACATTTTGGTACCATTTCCCTCTGTGGTGAACGTGGGACAACTATAAGGCTAATTGTGATGCTGTTGTCTTTGGACTTGAGAAGTGGTCTCACATTATAGCCTACGTGGTGTCTAGATGCCAGAATAAGTGTCTACACTAAATTGGGGGTGGGGAGAGTGAGATTAGTCAGTATATATAACTAAACCTCATTCTTTAGATTTCTTGCCCAGTTTGAATGAGCACATCCATCTGTATTTAGGTGAAAGCAACCGCATAGATTATGGGACACCTCTGTGTGACAGAGAAGTCTGCAAGAGTAATCTGAAGGCTGCTCCGCTCAACTGTTAGTCACCTCAGTTCCCAGCTGGAACTCAAGTTTGGGTGCCAAGGGTTACAATGTATCCATGGCTATCGCCGTGTAGTGAGGGAAATGTCCCAAACTGAGCTTTTTGTCTTTTCCCTGAAATGATCCCTCCTCCAGTATTTCTAGTTTTAAGGACGGCACCCAACAGTGCCTATGCTGTATAGCGAGGCAGAGGTGAAAAGGGGTGGATTCATGCTAGCCTCCTCCCTTTCTCTTCAAATCCCAAAGCAGCAAAGTCCTACTGGGGCTACCTTCCTGCTTATCTTTCCAGCTCCATCTCTTGTGAGTACCTGCAGAACCCTCCTTCCACTTCCTAAGCTGTGGCCATCCTAAATGACAGGCAAGTTTCATAGGGCACCTGCCATCTCACAATTCTATGCCTCTGCTTCTCACTCTGCCCACCCCTCAGTGCCTATGAAATTTTCAGTGCTTAAACCATAGGTCATCTTTCTGTTGAAACTTTTCCTGTTTTGTTTTGCCAGAATTATCCACTTCTTTCTTGGTTCCTCAGTATACCTTATGTAGATTTAATTCACCTCTATTTCCATAGTGCCTAGAAGAGCGCCTTATTCTATGTGTTCCATGCCTGGTTCCCAAATGAAGGGCTCACAGGAGGTTAGGGGCTGTTGCTTTGCTTTGCTCTGTAACTAGATCTCTGGTGTGGTGAGAGGCTTTGTACTGCATCCTCTAAGTCTGTGCATTTGAGAACTAGGAGAGGCTGGAATTTAGAGATTCACAATGGGTGCTCTATAAAGTGTGTCATGGATAATCTTTACATGAATAATTGATAGTTGACTGTGGCACCATCAATTAGTAATGGAGGTCAGCCTTGTTTCATTGGAATGTAACTTCCTGGAGGTACAGCTTTTGTTCATTTATGTCTGAATTTTTTTCCTAAAGTACAGTGTTGAAAGTAGTGTGGGTGCTCGAAAAGTTGAAAATCAATTAATCAAATGGATCAGGTTCCAGAGTGACCAAAGCAGAGACTGGTATTCAGGAACCCATTTGCTCTCATTAATAAAACAATCTTATCCATATTAAAGTAGCAGTAGATGGGGCATTGGAAAAGGATCTATTAGTGTGGTCCAGCTGTGGACCGCTACGATCGTTCCTTCCTTCACGGAGCTCATGAATAATAAAATAAATCGGCGTGACACCAGGGAATAAGCTGTGAAGTGTCACAAAATGCCAGGAACAAAATCCATCCAAAGTGCTCTTTTTCTTCCTGAGGAAAAACCTAAAAGAACTTTTCTGATTACCTGACAGTCCATTTAATCCCCAGGAAACATTCCTTTGTTAGAGTTTCAAGGAGAATTACTTGAAATAATCCTTTGTACAATGTGCCTGGTTCTATTTTAGTTTTAAATCGTGTCCCCTTTTCTTTTTGAATTTGTTAAAAAAAAAAAAAGACATCTAATCAATGCCCAAGTGGAAGTGCTACGGCCAAGTCCGAGTGTCTTTCTCTCCAGGATGAAGTTACCTTTTGTGTTGAGGCCCTTTTAAAAGAAACTTAAAAGACTGCAGGAGCGGAGAAAGAATAATAATAAAAAAGTCTTGAATGTTATAATTAAACTGTACAGACTTAACCATCTCTCTTGAGAATTACTGAAGATGAGCCTACTTTTTGACCAGCTCCATGGATGGAGGCTCATGATGACCCAGATTTGAGGGAATGTGGGTATTTCTCAGATAAATGCCTACAAGAATTCTGATCATCCATCAAGGGGGAGGGCCGCACAGCCTTTCCGATGGCCAGGTCTGGTCAACTGCTTACCCACTGAACACGGGGATAAAAAGAAAAAGGAAGGGGAAGGCAAAGAACCTGATAGCCTGTGTGCCACGTGGACATTTCCATATCTAGGCTTGGCAGTGCATCAAAGCACAAGAATAAAGGGAGAAGGAAGTCAGAGAGATGGTAATTTAGTAAATAAGGCGAAGTTTAAGTGTACACATGGGATTCTGTCTGGGAGACAACGGTAAGTGCCTTTGGGTGTGCTCACTGGTAGACACCCTGCCCCTTTCTAGGGTATTATTAAAACAATTTTATTCATCACAAAATAATCCATCATAGAAGGTATCCAGTGCTTTTCTGACTTCAATATTTTCTTATCCCATTCGAGTTTTTCCTTTCTCTTTCCTAAGGTGGGCGAGGCGGTGGGGTAAGGGGCAAGTGTAATTCTCCAAGCCTTTCTGACATTTCCCAAATGCATGCCACCCAGTGACTCAATCTAAAATCAAAATGCAAAATGAATTAATAGTTAACATGGATGCAATAATTCAGTTCACTGCTCAGGCACTGTATTTTTTGTATTTCAAAAATGTGTTGCTTTTTTTCTTCCTCTAGAGACAGAGTTTCTTTTTGATCCTTAAATAGTAACAGAAGGTTAAACCACAGAGTGCTTTTTTTTTTTTTTTTTTTTTTTTAATTTAAGAATGAAAACTCTTCTAATAATCTGGGGTAGCTGGTTGCAAGGACAATTCATAAAAATTAAGATGGCAATTTTGTTTACCCTTTTTCTTGTTTAGGAGATTTTAAAATTTTCTTAGAGCTTTTTTTTCTCCTTTTGCTAAATTTTAGGGGAGAATGGTAGATTCCATGGCTGCATTTTAAAACAAAACGCTTAGTTAAAAATAATATCCAATTTGGCCTTAACCGGAGCATGGCAGAAATAACAAGAAGCAGTTAATGTGGTATGAACTAAATGCTTATGTCAAGTCGCCAGCACATTATCTCAGTGTCTTTAACCAGGAGGACCTCACTTGCAGAAATGGCTCTTGACAAAGTTAAGTGGCCCCATACATTGTTTGGGAAATTGCCCTTATTTTGTGTGCTTCTTGTTCCAGTAATGGAACCCATGAGCGGTAGATAATTGTAGCAGCCTCATCTATCAAATAATATTAGAAGTCAACAGCTATAATCTGAGCCACTTGCTTTACACAGCTTTTCTCTGTATTTTCTGCTCAAATTGTCAGTTGTTACCTGTAAGTGTCCCTATTCCCTGTGGTTGATAGAAGCAGAAAGATTTAAGTAAATCAGGAGGTGAGCAGTGTGCGGGCTTGGGCACAGGCTCCAAAACCAGTACACCCCAGCAGATGATAACAGCCCCTGAATAGGGAGAAATCATGGTTCTTTGTGCTGCGTTGTATGTTACTATTACTGGTGCAGAGGCTGGGTAAAAGGGTGTTTTTTCTTTTTTCTTTTTCCCAGATAGTCTGGGCAGTTAAAAACTGAGTTTAAGAGGTTCAGGGATAAACCTCTCATTATTGGAGGGTAAATACATGTGGTATTTCAGTATTCTGACCTACTTTTGTTCATCTCTCCGTACCCCTGTGCGGAAAGCAATGTTGCCCCCAAACAAAACCATGCAAGCTTGGTGCTTAGGTGTTTGCTACATTCTGTGAACTTATTTGTAGACATAAAATATTTCATGATGAAAAGGGAAATGTTTGCCTTTCTGGAATAGTTATTATCTTCAGGTTGCTTTCTCTCATCAAAGAAAAATCAGAAAAATGCCCCAAAGCAATAAAGTAAAAATATAAGTGCACTTTACCAATAATAGACAGTGTTTATGCATTTAAGCATAATGTATCCCAAATATATAGTATATATAAAATTGATATACTCATATATCTGTTTATATATGTTATCAGATCATATTGTACCTACTGTGTAATATCCTGTTTTTTCCCATTTAATAAATAACTGACATATTTCTATGTTCATAAATATTCATTTATTATACCATATGAGTATCTGATGTTTGCATTATATTCCATTCCTTAGATTCCCTATTAATGGACATTTAGAGTACTTTATGATTTTTACTATGTAAACACTGCTGCAATGAATATCGTCATAGTTAAACACCTATGATATGAGCAAAATTAATAGAAGGATTAATTAATGGTTTAAAAGGTTTATAGAAGAGTACAAACCAATTTCCGCTCTTAAAAGCAGTGTATTGAACTTGCTCCATGGGCTGGGCTGCCTCTCCCCAGCTTTGGACATCAATGGTTCTGCTTTTGCACGTAATTTTATTTAGGAGAGGGATACAAGATTATTCAGCAGTCCCCACTCTTACCCCTCCCACACCCTCTGTTCTAACCACCAATTTAAAGATTCAACCCAAGTGATCACACCACTGGTTCTGTTTTCTGTTTGGTGGCATTTAAGTGACCACGTCTGTTTGCCCAAACTGACTATTGTATTTCCCAATCACAAAGTGTTCTGGGGACAGGTTTGCCCTCTTGTACAAAGGGTGCTCAGAAAACAGAGATGGAAACTCAGGGTCTTTACACGACTTTTTCTCTAGTGGACTTAGGGACAATGATTTATTCCCAAGGACTGATCCTCCTGTGGCTTCTTGTGTTGAGCTGCACCAGGAAAAGCAGGTCAGGTGAAAAAGCTGCTGATGGCTCTTTGTGGAGCTCAACGGAAAGACGCTTGGTTCTGCGGCAGTTTCCATAGTGGGGACTCGGGCCCAGCAGCAGCTGTGCTTTTAAGCTCTGGTTGCTGCAGATTCATCCTGGCTAATGGAAAGGCTGTGTGTGTTTCCATTATGAGTAATGGCTCAGGGCCAGCGCCGCGGCCACTTTTCCAGCCAAAGCCAGTATGAGGGTAGAAGTCCATGCATATGAGGACTCCTAGAAAAGTTCATGGAAAATGTGTATTTTGAAAACACTATGCATGGATTTCAAAATGTGTTTGCAACAAAATAAAATGATCTTTTAATTCCATTTTCCGTGCATTTTTGAGGTACCCTTGTGTTTCAGTCTGGATGTCCTGAGACGTAACTACTTGTACTCTTGACATAATGATGATTTTTCATATATGGCATTTCAACAAAATGTTTACATAGCTCAACAATTTGATAAGACACTTAGTAATGAAAAAAGATAAGTGATAATTTAAGCAGTTCTGTGGCAAAAATTATCAATTACTGCTAGAGATGGTGCCATGTGATTTCTTCTAATGCAAGTTGCCTGCAAAAAAAAAAATCAGTAGAAATTTCGAATTTCAGAGGCATGTTTGAAATTGCAATAGTAATGGAAATGGAATGCAAAATTGTAGATGGCTGACATTGACCTTGGAAGGATCCTTGGACACTTTAAATCATTTCCAAGTTAAATGAAACATCTGAGATAAGATGTTATGAACACTCCTTTACCTGGATAATATACAATGTAACCTAAAATGGAGGGCTTAACTGCTTGGAGCGTTACTGTCAGTGCCTCAGTGTCCAGGGTGCATTTCTGGAGAACAGATTGACCATTTGCATATTTGTTTTAGATTTGTATTGTAATTTTCATAATAAATAGAGATGAGTAAGGATTGACATTGTTTTGAAATGCTTGTGCTAGTTTACTAGTTCCTTAGAAATCTGGCATAAGGACAAACAAATTCATACAAATTCCGAGGAAAAGGATAGTTTATTGTGGACTTTAACACAAGCAGACCTCCAACCTATGTTATTAAATTGTCACAATACTGCAAGATACTTATAATTAATCTCATTTTATAGATGAATAAGCAGAGACCCAGAGAGGTTGAATGATAAAGCTAACACATGGTAGAGGTGTAAATTGAACACAAGTCGATGTGATCCCCAAGCCACGTGATCAACTGTTGTGCCACGTGGACTGCTCCGTTAGGACTCTTCTCATATTCCTGAGACAGAAAGTTTTCTGACCCATAATGGTTAAAAAATGCCTGTGTTGATTACAAAATGGTAACATTTAACTCCATTCACTCTCATTCCTCTGAGGAAAAAAAAATCTGTGCATGTGCAGCCGACTGCGTTGCCCTTTGTGCATCTGTTTGTGTGTGAAGGTTGGTAGCAATGTATTGACTTTCTTTATTATCTAAGTCTTGTGCACCTAATGATAGTTATTAGTGTGCTGAGTGTCCTTGTTTACAATTTTTGCATTAAGAATATACCCCAACAACTCATCTAAACTGCTTTTAGCTGGTAAAATGCTTTTGGTGACTAAGCTAAAGCCATATATGTTCATTTATGTGACTGTTGTTCTTGCGATTACTATTGGAGTGACAGTTTCTCTGGGCATTTGAATGATGCAACTTGTTCAAGTTTAACGCCATCTATTATGAACTCTGCTGCATGCTGTTAATAGCTGGAAGGCATTGATTTTGCTTTCTGCTCTCTTATCTCAAGCCCATACATTTTGCTCGCATTATTGACTGTTCTGATCATTTCATGCGCCATCTCTTTAGAAGATGTATAAATCAATGTCAGCCATGAAACTTAAGTTGTTTATTCGTCTGCCATATAGGTTTACACCTTCATGAAAATCATCTAATGTGGTCGGTGTCAGATGTTTCAAACAATTGTTGACCAGGTCTGATGAAAGAGGACAGCCTTGGAAGCATGTTGCCACTGGAGTAGGAAAGTTCATTCAATTATTTATTTGGGTCACATGTTATACTTGACTGGATGCACTTTTTAATGATGTTAATTAACTTCTTCAGGGTGTTAAATTAGTTTAGAACTGCTATGATTATAGCATGACATAAATTGGACTCTCTATTCTAAGAAATGCATTTGAGTTTTGCACACCAAAAGAATATTTTGTACTGAATCAGTGCAAGTGAAACTGCACTGCTTACATCGGGTTTACTTGATAGAAGCCCATGCAGACTTCAGATCGATTTCACACCTAAGTCACAGAGTCAGGAAACAAGCGCAAGGGCCTGAGAGCCTGTCCATCATTTTATACAATTATCAAATTCTTTATCTAATACCCAAAGAGCATCAAATTGCACCTCTAATCCAATAAAAAGTGTTTATATAATGAAGGCAACTACAAAATGTCCTGCAAAATCCATTCTTAAGGTTCCACTTTCAGACACTTCCCGTACATGAAGCAAAGTTTGGATTAATTTAGATTTATGTTCTTCTGTAATTTTAATAATGTTTCTGATTCATGTCTCTTGCTTAGGATTTTTCAGGGCATTTTCCAAAAATAGATCCGTGCTTTCCTTTTGGTACAAGAAGTGATGGGTCGTTCATGGCTGCATTACTCATGCCCAAGTTCTGGAGCCTCTGTGGGCCCAGAGGTATCACATGGCTGGTTCTCTCTTGCGTGTGATAAGAACTGGGTCTGCAAAGCCTCTCTTGGGGCCAAAATCGTAGCATAATGGGTAAAACCTCTGCCTGTGATGCCAGCATCATCATGTCCTGACTGTTCCACTTCCAATCCAGCTCCCTGCTTATGTGCCTGGGAGAGCAGTGGAAGATGGCCCCTGCAACCCATGTGGAAGACCCAGTAGAAGCTCCTGGCTCCTGGCTTTGGCCTGGCCCAGTTCTGGCCATTGTGGCCATTGGGGTAATGACCCAGCCGATGCAGATCTCTCTCTCTCTCCCCCCACCTCTCTCTGTAACTCTGCCTTTCAAATATATATATATATATATATATATTTATTTATTTAAATCAAAAGCCTCTGTTAGCACCTCAAACCAGTTAGAATCTGAAAAATGCTAATTAAGAATGATATGCAGAAGGGAAAATTGTAATCATATTGCCTTTAAGAATTTATTGCTTGGATATATTAAAGTACTTCAAAAGGTTCATAGAAAGTAGAATTAAAAAATAAGGTCTTGGCTGGCACCGCGGCTCACTAGGCTAATCCTCCACCTTGCGGTGCTGGCACATCGGGTTCTAGTCCCAGTTGGGGCGCCGGATTCTGTCCCGGTTGCCCCTCTTCCAGGCCAGCTCTCTGCTGTTGCCCGGGAGTGCAGTGGAGGATGGCCCAAGTGCTTGGGCCCTGCACCCCATGGGAGACCAGGAGAAGCACCTGGCTCCTGCCATTGGATCAGCGCGGTGCGCCGGCCACAGCGCGCCGGCCACGGTGGCTGTTGGAGGGTGAACCAACGGCAAAGGAAGACCTTTCTCTCTGTCTCTCTCTCTCACTGTCCACTCTGCCTGTCAAAAAAATTTAAAAAAAAAAAGTCTTTTTTTAGACAAAAAATTGAAATCCATGTTTTTTTCCATAATATACACTTTTCATGAGCTTTTTGAAGACCCATTATGCATGAATTTCAAAAAATTTTGCGCCAAAATAAACATCCCTTTAATTCTGTTATCTATGAGTGTTTTGATGCATCTTTGTATTTTGATTCAACACAACCAAATGTAAATTCAAAATCTAAATGATACAGTTATATGAGAGATGCTCTGTAAAGGGCTGACCTGTGCTTTGTCCTTCCAGAAGGCTTCATCCTGAGCCTCAGAATGTGGCTGGTGGAGTGAGGATCTCTTCAGAAGTCAGGATTTCAAGATGAAAGTCCTGCTGGGTTAGCATGTGTCCTCTCCAAGGATAAATCCTAAGGAGGTAGTGTAAGGAGGGTAAGGGTGGGAACGGAGTGGGGAAGGGAAGAGGGGGAGGAAAGAGGAGAGGAAGGCCAGGGGAGGCCAGAGCAGCGTGGAGCGACGCAGCCCCACGCCGAGCCCACAGGAGTTGCCGGTCCTGCCAGAACTGGAAGGGAAGCCTGGCGTGGATGCCTCGGAGTCTCCAGAGGGCAGCGACCCTCTGACACCTTGATTATGGAATTCTGGCCTCCATGACTGTGAGAGAATAAGTGCCTGTTGCTTGAAGTCAGCAAGGTTGTGGTCATTTCTTGTGGTGACCGTAGGACACTAAAGCTCCGGCCAGGCACAGATGCCCAATTGGCTGGCCTTCTTAATTTGGACACTGCTCACTGTCCCCTCCTGGAAGGGCCTGTGTTCACACGTCTGCATAACAATGAGGTTCTCCCAAGCTTCCAGGGACATTCCATGACCATCTCCTCTGGTGCCTCAGCCTTGCTCTTCCATCCATAGCATGGGTCTCAGTCCATTTGGGCTGCTGTAACAAAAAGGCTTCAGGCTGAGTCAGTTGTAAGCAGCAGAGATTTATTTATCACAGTTCTGCAGGCTGAGAAGTCCAAGACCCAAATGGTGGCAGATCTGGTGTCTGGTGAGCACCTCTCTCTGCCTCCAGCATGGCACCATCTGGCCGTGTCTGCCCAGTAAGTAATGAGCTCTCTCCCTCAGGAGCCTTTGTAAGGGTACGAGTCTCACCAGTGAAGACGGAGCCCTCATGGCCTCGTTACCCCCACAAAGGCCCCCCTCGTGATACCATAGCAGCCTCTTGTATCAGTCTCCTGCACTATACTGCTCTTATCTGCCTTGCATTAGGCTTCCAGTGTTTCTTTCCTGTGTCAGAATGTAGATGCCACCATGTTTGGCATCTACACCTTGTTCAGCTTTACGTCTGCTAGAATGCTCAGCACAGACCTTCATCTATAGTCAGGTTTCAAAATGTGTTGAATCTAATTGCGTGGCACCCTTTGCTATGTGTAAAATTCTGTTTCACAATTTGGTATCAGATTGTGTATGCAGTAGAAAAATGAAGCCATGGGAGAAGTAATTTCAACAAAGCCAAAATCCGATAATTCTGAAAGCAAGTGTTATGAGAGTTGCCTATATTTCAATATGTTTTTGAATGAAAATACGTTGTTCAATGGATAACTCCAAGTCCAAATACTTTCCTGGGGAATACAACACTGAATCAGACTTAAAGTTGGGGATCCTTAATTCACTACCAATTGGTAGGTATTTGAATTCTATTTTTAGGGGTATTTGTTACTCAAATATTCCTATTTTTTTTTTTTGACAGGCAGAGTGGACAGTGAGAGAGAGACAGAGAGAAAGGTCTTCCTTTGCCGTTGGTTTACCCTCCAATGGCCGCTGCGGCCGGCGTGCTGCAGCCAGCGCACCGCGCTGATCCGAAGGTAGGAGCCAGGTGCTTCTCCTGGTCTCCCATGGGGTGCAGGGCCCAAGTACTTGGGCCATCCTCCACTGCACTCCCAGGCCACAGCAGAGAGCTGGCCTGGAAGAGGGGCAACCAGGACAGAATCTGGCGCCCCGACCAGGACTAGAACCTGCTGTGCCGGCACCGCAAGGTGGAGGATTAGCCTATTGAGCCACGGTGCCGGCCTTCCTCTAAAATATATTATACTTTCTTTTTTTAAAATTTTTTAGACAGGCAGAGTTAGACAGTGAGAGAGAGAGAGACAGAGAGAAAGGTCTTCCTTCTGTTGGTTCAGCCCCCAAATGGCTGCTACAGCTGGCGCAGTCGATCCGAAGCCAGGAGCCAGGTGCTTCCTCCTGGTCTGCCATGTGGGTGCAGGGCGCAAGCACTTGGGCCATCCTCCACTGCACTCCTGGGCCACAGCAGAGAGCTGGACTGGAAGAGGAGCAACCGGGACAGAATCCGGCGCCTCAACCAGGACTAGAACCCAGGGTACCGGTGCCGCAGGAGGAGGATTAGCCTAGTGAGCCGTGGCGCCGGCCACATTCAGTTGACTTTTGATCATTTTGTTTAGCTATTGAAATAGAGTAATTTGTTTGAAAGTTGTTTTAGAACTACCATGTACAACATACTCTAATGATGGTACTTGAAAAGCAGTCTTCAACTCTGGACTGTGAAACGCAAAGAACAACTCGGCCACATTTCACCCTGGTTCTGAGTGTCTTCTGTGCCCCATTACTTTCTGGGCTTTAGCTGTTGATGATGTTTCCACGCTGAGGTGGTCTTGTTGTTCCCCTTTCCTCGGTGCTGGACTTCTATGTGATGTTTGGTGGGGAGCAGTGTAGTGGCGGAAGCAGCAAGGTCTTTGACTTGAAAGGAATTTGGATGTAAATTTTGGGCAATACTTTCTTGGTCAGTCACCAAATGATTGAGCCCAGCTAAGCCACAGTTTTATCATCTGTAAACACTACTGATCAACTTTACATCATAGCCCTGTCATCTGGGTAAAACTGCTGAGTAACATCTGTAAAGTTCTTAGCCTAGGCCTTGACAGATACATGGTGCTAAAGTGATAGGCATGATTTCTGTTGTAGATAATCAAGCATGTGAAACCATGTGACTTTAATTCATTCAACAAGCATCTATTGTTCTAGGCCCTCGGAATATACCAGAGGTTAATTCTGGTGTCTGTGTTTTCAAGGAGAAGCCAGGAGTGTAAATAAGGAATTCAAGGCTGGGAGTGGCCCCAGATATATTCTGAGCCATGTGATGAGCATACATGATCATCCAGGCCATCAAATTCACCTTGACCATTATAGTTAAATATGGCAGATGCCCACATGTAGTTATATCCATTCCCCCTCTCCTCCAAAATCCAGGGAAAATGGTAGCAAAAGATTAGAAATAGTTAAACCCACAAGTACAAGTAGATGAGTGGAGATAATAGCAAATAAGCAGATGTATATTTCCACAAACCTGGCATGGCAAAACCGAAGGGCCTTCTTAGAGGAGATTGTGAGAGGTGAGCCAGCTCACACCTCTCTACAGTTCATCCACTGTACAGCTGTAGGAACTGGACAGCATGACGACTCTGAGGAGTTCAGGGGCTGTGGAAGGCAGTGAGTGATGTGGCACCAGACTGAAAACAGGTGATTTGCCGAAAGTCTGTATATGCAGTGGTTACTCATTCCATCTCATGCATATAGTTGACTACTCTCAAAGGAGAGTATCTAATTAGTTTTGGTTTTGTTTTGTCTTGATACATGGAACTAGAAAGAGTTAGGGTTTACCAACAAATATGCACAGCAAACGTCAGGGGTACAGTGAAGGTTGGCTACTGACCCCCAGTCTCTTTCCCCAGCTCTGCACCCCAAATACTGAAAGTCAAGCATTTTATCCTACCTCCTGCCATCCCCCTCTGCAATGACATGTATCTGACAAGAGCAGAAGACTGGTAGATTCTTCTCTGCAGAAACAACATGGTCCTAGAGAAAAGGACTTTACATTTGGACTCTTAAGTTCTTCTAATGAAAGAATCTCACCTTAGAAAGAATACTAAGCAAGACAAGCCCTGGCAACATAACTTCTGTCTTGGCTTTTAGGACTTCAGTATTTTAAAAAGTGGGCAAGCAGAAGCCAGCAGGGTTTAAGCCACCATTTATAGTGCTAGCATTCCATGTGGGCCCCAGTTCAAGTCCTAGCTGCTCTACTTCCAATCTCTCTCTCTCTCTCTCTCTCTCTCATTCTTTCTATCCCTAACTCTGCCTTGAAAACAAATAAATAAAGCTTTTTTTTTTTTTTAAAGTGGGCAGCCCAGAATCACCACCCATTTGTGGATGGTATCTGAAATGGGAGAGATTAAAATAGGAAAAATGAAGCTTTGAGTGAAATAGAGGCAAGACAGGGAACTGAAGAAAATATCAAGAAAATGAAAATTAACTGTATTAATTCACTAGAGAAGGAAAGATATCACATCTATGAAAAAAGATTAGAATGTTGTGATAAAGGAGCAACCAACCATAAAGGATAAAATGTTATTACAAATAAAAAAATGTGGTAGCTGAAATAAAATTCCAAGACAAAGATTGGAAGGTAAGGTTGAAGAACTTTCTTCAAAATAGACTCAAACAAAACATCTGAACTCCCCCACCCCCAAACCAAAAGCCAAAACTAAGAGATAGAAAATAAGGAGGAAAATAGAAGAATTGGAAGATTATTCCAGGAAGTCTAATGTTTGATTAATAAAAGCCTCAAAAGAAGGGAACAAAAAAATGTGGAGGAGAAATACTAATGAGCCTATTCCAGAACAATTTCTGTAATGTTGAACATGCGTCTTCGATTGAAAGTGCGTATTGAGTATTTAGCATAATGAGTGAAGACCCCATGTCAAGCCATTTTATTATGATGTACTAGAATGCAGGCAAAAGAGTTTTCAGACTGTAAAAAACAAAATGGGAAATAGAATGGCACTGGATTTCTTAATAGCAACACTAGTTGCAAAAAAGATTAATAGAATTCTATACCCAGACAAACTGTCATGTATGAAAGCAGAATAAAAGAACTCTCTGATGTGAAAGGACTAAAAAATGTACTTCACGTTGTGTATGCACGTATGTGCATACATACACGTGCATAACACATACTTACAAATATGTATTACACACATGTATGTGTATAAGTTTTTCTGGCAAAGTGGAAACAGAAGCCAAGAAAAGAGATGACTGGGTGCAGGGAACAATGGCTGAAACAGAAGAAAAAGTGGAGGAAAAAGGTCCCAGGGTGCCAGAGGACACCCAGTGCTAGAGATCAGTGGTCATTACCATTATATCATCCTATCCTTTTCCTTACTCTATCGTATATAACTCATATGCTGACTTTTGTGTTTAGCATCTCCTTGCTTTTCTTTATAATTTTACCACATATTTATATTTCAAAACAACATATCCTGCAGGAGAACAGAAGGCTCTGGGTTAAGGGTTAGGAAAAAGCACAAGTGGAATGATGATATATATAATTTCGAGCTTCTGGTAAATAATATTGACATGTATTTATTAGATCTGACAAAATGGAAAAGATTTTCTTAGACATTCCAGAACTAAGCAAATGAAAAACAAGGAAATTACTAACTCATGTTTCCTGTCTGTCTTCTACTTGATTATGCGCTCTTGGAAGTAAGTACGTTCTCCACCCCTGTCTATCTGGTGCCTTGTCTGAGGGTGGGGACCTAGTATTGTATATGAAGAGACAGCAGGAAATCTTGATAAAGACGCCGTCAAGCACACGGATGAGCCAGCATGCTCCTTTCACATGTGAATCTATGTGAGAAGTTACTCCTAATTGTGTTCAGTGGTGGTAAAGCTATATTTTATTAGGCAACAAATGCCTAGTATCTCACCATACTTTCCTTTTTCTTTTTTATGTTGTCTACTGGAACTCATTGTTGAATACTCGATCCCGAATTGGGCCCCTTGTCTCCTTGTTATGTTTGCTGGTTTTCTGCAGGTCTTGACTTTCTGGGTCCATCGCTGTGAGCACTTCTCCATGAGTGTGCTGGGTTTGGAGTTCCTTCAGGGAGGATTCAGAAGACTGGGAGCACGGCAAACCTAGGCTCCCTTTAAAATAAACGTCTTCGTTTTCCAGAATGCCAGATGCTACCATTGTGGCTTACAAGTTTGTCTGAAAGGGCCTTCTTTATAGTCACAAGTTCTCAGCCAAGACGTTTTCTCAGCTCTGAGGGTCGACGTTTCTTGTGTATCCTGAAAGATGCGAGATTCCCTTTAGGCTTACCCTTCTTGATTGTGCAGCTTTCTGGGTTCTTTCCTGTTGGGGTTTGTGTCTCTTCTGTCACATTCCATCTTAGCTTTGCCTGCTGTTCCCTGTTCCCCTCCAGGTCTTGCAGAGCAAGTTCATGTCCTTCTGACTTGGCAGATGACTTCAGGTGAGAGCTGGCTTTATGGCCCTGCTAATCATCCAGTCAGCCTTTTATCTGAATTTTGGTTTCTGGACATTCCTTACTTATCAGCTCATTAATTCAAGTAAAGACAGCTTTTGATTTCATTAACTACTAGTAGTTGTTTATTTCCAATGGTTTGGCTAGGGAATCTAGCTTACTATATTACTGGAAATAGAAGGCAGTAACTCGTTTCCAAGTTATGAGGGTACTTTAAATAAAGCTCATGGCGGGGCAAGCATGTGGTGGAGTGGATAAGTTGCCTCTTGGGACACTCACATCCTAGATGAAGGTGTCTCATTCGAGTCCCAGCTACTGCACTTCTGATCCAACCTCATGCTAATGTGCACCCCGGGAGGCAGCTGATGGTGGCTCGGTTAGTTGGGTCCCTGAAGCCTATGTGGGAGACCTGGATTGAGTTCTAGATTCCTGGCTTTAGTCTGGCCCAACTTGGGCTGTTGTGGGCGTTTGGGGAGTGAACAAGTGGATAGAAGGTCTCTATCCCTCTGTCTCTGTCCCTCTCCTCTCTCTCTGTCTCTTAGCCTATAAAATAAAATTTAAAAAATTGTAGAAAGAGAATTAAAAGATTTATTTTGGTACAAAATTTTTGAAATCCTTACTTAGTTCTTTCATAACATACATTTCCATGAGCTTTTTGAAGATGTCTCATATATATGGATTTCAAAAATTTTGTATTAAAATAAACTTATCTTGGGGCTGGCACTGTGGTGCAGTAGGTTATTCCTGCACCTGCAGTGCCGGCATCCCATACAGGTGCCGGTTCTAGTCCTGGCCTCTCTTCTTTCGATCCAGCTCTCTGCTGTAGCTTGGGAAAGCAGTAAAAGATGGCCCAAGTCTTTGGGCTCCTGCACCTGCATGGGAGATCAGGAAGAAGCACCTGGCTCCTGGCTTCGGATCGGCGCAGCTCTGGCCATTTCGGCCATTTGGGAAGTGAACAATGGACAGAGGACCTTTCTGTCTCTCCCTCTCACTGTCTGTAAATCTACCTCTCAAATAAATTTTTAAAAACTTAAAAAATAAACTTATCTTTTAATTTCACTTTATAGGAACTTTTTGAAGTACTCTTTTTAAAAATGATAGTCTTATAATACCAGTAGTCAACTCATCTGTCTCTCTATTTATCCATCTATAATGTTTATTTTCATGTAGTAGAAAGGGAGAGAGAGAGATTGAGAGATTGAGAGAGAGAGAGAGAGAGAGAAATATTTCCCAACTGCTGGTTCATTCCCCAAATGCTTGCAACAGCAAAGGTTGGTTCAGACTGAAACCGGGAGTCCAGAACTCCAACTGGGTCTCCCACATGGTGGCGGGGGCCTGAACACTTGAGCCGTCATCTGCAACTCCCAGGGTGCATCAGCAAGACGCTGGATCAGAAGTAGAGCAGCTGAGACTTGAGCCAGCACTCCAATATATGACGTGAGTGTGCCAAGCAGTGGCTTAACCTGCTGTACCACAATGCCCATTCCCAATTTGTCTTTTACAGAGAACTAAACAAACAAACAAACAAACAAAAAAGGAATCTTGTTAAAATTTCTTTGACTAGAAATCTGACAGGAGACTGATCAAGTAATTAAGGGAGACTTAAGTATTTTTGAATATTTAGCAATAAAAGAAATCAAAAAGCACTTGCAGTCATTCATCTCGTGTGGTAAAATGCTCCACTGCCCACTGCAGGAGGCTGGGGAAGGGGCCTCTGAGTGCCCCTCATTTCTGTCATCTGTTAAATGATATTTGTGAGAAAGAAAGCCAGGCCCCCAGAACAGATTTTCACCATCAGTTTGGGAAGTGATATTATGAAACTGGTCTAGTTTCTATCTGTCAATTTCAGCTTCCTGTGGTGAAATTTCCAGGTACTGAGTTTTACTCTGCAGGACACAAATTTCTTTTTCTTATGATTTTCCCGTCTTCTTAGGCTTTCAAAATCATATACAAAAATGTGTAGAGAGCGGCTTCCCCATCCCTGTCTGCAGGGGCTCCCTTTGGCTTCTCCGTAGATAAGACAGACTAAGCATTGGAAACACCAACATCGCTCTCCCGTTCACAGCGGACAGGGTAGGGAATGCAAAGATTAAGGAAGGGGAGCGACTTTTAGTATTCAGACAGATTTTGTCCTTGTCCTACGTCGCCATGGTCTTTAGTGACATGACTGACAGAAATCTGCTCATCAGGGGTGAATCATTGAAGTAGAATTCGATGTCTGATGCCTTATCGTTCCCTAAAGTTTACCGCCGAGTGACAGACAGTAGCTTCTACTTTCAGCTGCTGGCTGATTAGGACAGCTGTAGTCATTGGCATTTCCTAGGTCTCCAAAACTGAAGGTAAACTGTAATTTGACCTACGTTAAAAAAAATCATAGTATTTGTAGAAGAAAATAAACATGGGTAGTAAAAAATTTTTAAATGTAATCTTAAAGAGTTTTTGAAAATCACAGCAGAGTGTGAGCTTTGCAGTTTCCTGTCTGCTGTGATCGCAGAATGCCGTCACGAGGCCCGAAGGCAGATGTGGTTGGCACCTCTCCTCCCCATGTCCTCTCATCTGGGCCATTGTTCACGCTGGCTTTCCCTGGACCACTTGCTCTTTGCTAGGATGTCTCCCACCTGCCACCTAAGCCCTGCATCCCAAGAAATGAAGTTGGAGAATAGCACAAAACTATACCAAATCATTCATGTCCCACCATCCTGAATAAACAACTGTTAATACCTTGTCTCATTACTACCTACTGAAATAAATGATACATTGCAGGTACGGCTGAAGTCTCTTTTTATATTATTTATTTATATGAAAAGGGAGAGAGAGGGAGAGGGAGAGGGGGAGAGGGGGAGAGGGGGAGAGGGGGAGAAGGGGAGAGAGGGAGAGGGAGAGAGAGAGAGAGAGAGAGAGAGAGAATGAGAATCTTGATCTTCCATCTGCTGGCTCATTACCCAAATGGCTGCAATGGCCAGAGATAGGCCAATCTAAAGGCAGGAGCCAGGAGCTTCTTCTGGGTCTCCCACCTGGGTGCAGGGGCCCAAGGACTTGGGCCGTCTTCCACTGCTTTGCAGGCCATAAGCAGAGAGCTGGATCAGAAGAGGAGCAGCTGGGACATGAACTGACGCCCATATGATATGCCAGTGCCACAGAGGCTTAGCCTACTATGCCACAGCACCAGCCCCAACTACCACCATTCTTATCTCTCTCTCCAGGAAGGCAGAAGTGGTTATTTTAATTAATTAATTTCTTTGAAAGGGAAGGAGAGAGAGAGAGAGAGAGAGAGAGAGAGAGGAGAGAGAGAGGAGAGAGGAGAGAGGAGAGAGGAGAGAGGAGAGAGAGAGAGGTCTTCCATCTGCTGGTTTATTCCTCAAATGACTACAACCATCAGGTCTGGGCAGACTGGAGCTAGAAAGCTAGATCAGAAGTGGAGTACTGGGACTTGAACTGGCAATCCGTATCTTGATCCTGGTCCTTCTTGTGGGTGTCACAAGTGGTAGCTTAATCTGCTGTGACACAGTGCTGGCCCCCAGCAGTGAACTCTTTCTTGTGTGCGTTTTGTATGGCATAGGACCTGTTCCACAGCTGAGCCCAATAAATGTTTGTTAAAGATAAGTGAGGGAATTAGATCTCTTGTCTCATTTCCTGGTTTCTAATTTCATCATCATCATGTATTTATAAAGAAGCTGATGGCCGGCACCGTGGGTCACTAGGCTAATCTTCTGCCTGTGGCGCCGGCACTCTGGGTTCTAGTCCCGGTTGGGGTGCCGGATTCTGTCCCAGTTGCTCCTCTTCCAGTCCAGCTCTCTGCTGTGGCCCGGGAAGGCAGTGAAGGATGGCTCAAGTGCTTGGGCCCTGCACCAGCATGGGAGACCAGGAGGAAGCACCTGGCTTCTGGCTTCAGCACAGCGCGCCGGCCGCAGCGGCCATTTGGGGGGTGAACCAACAGAAGGAAGACCCCCCCCCCCCCACTGTCTAACTCTTCCTGTCAAAAAATAATAAAAGTAAAAATAAAAATAAAGAAGCTGTGGCTCCATCCCCAGGGCAGTGGCATTTTTCATCCATAATATACTGGAATGACTGCCTTGCATCAGCCCTGGGCTGGCACTGGGGAGCCTGCTATACACAGTGAGCTCTCTACTGGCACCCAACATGGTACAAGACTCTTCCTCCACGGCCAGGCAAAGCCAGGCAGGCACTGACAGCTGCCACCATGACAGTTATGACACGGTACATTCTTCAGTTGACTTTGGTATTTCTTTTTAAGATTTTTTTATTTATTTGAGAGGTAGAATTACAGAGGGGGGGTCTTCCATCTGCTGGTTCACACCCCAAATGGCTGCATCAGCTGGAGGTGGGCCTGTCTGAAGCCAGAAGCCATGAGCTTCTTCTAGGTCTCCCACGTGGGTGCAGGGGCTCAAGGACTTGGTTCATCTTCTGCTACTTTCCCAGGCCACAGCAGAGAGCTGGATTGGAAGTGGAGCAGCCGGGACTGAACCAGTGCCCATACAGGATGCTGGAGGCTTATCCTACTACGCCACAGCACCCGCCCCATTCTGGCATTTCTAATTAGGAATAAACACTACCACAGGCCATGTCCCTCCACCCCCATTATTCTTATCTTTATTTTCTTAATTTTCTATGAAAATCAAATACACATCTTCTAACCAAAAGATGTCCAAATAGACCAATGAAGAAGAAGACATGGTGCTAACTGGGACCTAACTGCTGGGGGAGGAGGAGGGCCACACGGTTTATCCGCACATTCATTTACTCAGACACACAGGTGCATTTGGCATTTTCTGTTTGCTTCTCTAGTTTTCCAGGTTCAAGGGAGAGAATCACTCTTGGCTTATTTAGCAATTTCATTTGCTCACCACTTAAGATTTCCAAATATGAGACAAGCAAGGCTAATCCACAGGTGGCTCATTCTTTATGGAGTCCACCATCCCTTTGTTCCTGTAGATATGAGTCTGTTCTTTAGAGGTGGAAAGATCAAGTCCAGCAAGAACACAGTAAGTGCTCCAGGATGGCTTGGGAAGGTCTGTCTGCACATGACAGGTTTTCCTAAGCTGATGCTGTGGGTTCCTAGGGCAGCACAGTGGTCCCTTTGCACTTCAGGTGTTGCTGTCTGAGGGTGTTCTAGTTATGGTAAAACATGCAAAATGTAAGTTACCGAAAGAGGCAAAAGAAAGAAAACAGAAAGGGGAAGTTTCATATTTTCTTCCCACACTCCCAGTGGGCTGTCTTTGAGGTCCCCAGCTGATGTGTAGCCCACCCTCAAGGGTACCAAGTAAAGGAAATGGAAGGGTTTAAAAATGGTCTAAGAAAATTTCTGATGGGAAAGAAGCAGACAGGACGTTAGCCCCAGAGAATTTTCTGGCAAAATGTGCACTGCTGCTCCTGTAGACAGAGGAGTGTCCTCTCTGAATAGACCGATGAAGTTTCAGAAAGTTCATGGAAAGTGGAATGAAGAGCTAATAAATTCTATGAACTTTGTTTCTCAACATAAGCTCTATCAAGTTTAAAATACTTTTGGCAGCCATGATGCTGCCCATTGAATTTATTCCTGAGAGGGTCCTGGGAATTTAACCATGTCAGCACAGTCTTTTTTTCTTCTTCTTTTTTTTTTACATTATTAACTGAAGAAAAATGGGTGCTCCTTAAAGGTGTTTTAATATTCGGGAGACAAAAAGAAGTCAGAAGGAGCCAAATCAGGACTCTGTGGCAGACAGCTAATGAGTTTCCTTAGAAATGCTCACAAAATCTCCCTTGTGTGATGAGAGGAATGAAGAGCAATGTTGTTGTGGTGGAGACAGACTCTCTGGCCAAGATTTCTTGAGCGTTTTTCTGCTGAAGTTTTGGCCAACATTTTCAAGAAACTCTCATGATAAGCAGATTATTTTTGGTCCTCCAGAAAGTCAGAAAGTAAAATGCCTTGAAGATCCCTGAAAGCCGCTGCTGTGGTTTTTGCTAACGATAATCGGCCTTTGCTGTGACCGCACCACCTCCACCTCTTGGTAGCCATGGCTTTGGTTGTAGTGTGTCTTCAGGATCATGCTGGAGAAGCCGTGTTTCGTCTGATGTTATGATTCTTTGCAATGCTTCAGAATCTTGATCCCATGCGTTTAAGATTGCATCAAAAGCTCTGTTCTTGTCTGCCGTTGACCTGCGCACAACAGTGTTAGCCATTGAGCAGAAAATTTTCTCCACTTAAATTTCTCATTTGGAATTATGTAGGCTGGGCCAATAGACATGCCTGTGGTGGTGGCTGTTGCTCCCACTGTTACTTGTTGGTCCTCTTCAATTAGGATGTGAACAAGATCAATTTTGTCCTTACAAATTGATGTGGGTGGTCTGCTGCTGTGGGCTTCATCTTCAACATGATCTGATCCCTTCTGAAGCAGTTATCCGTTTTTACACAGCTTGTGTGTTTGGGCACTGTCCCCATAAACATTTTGTAAAGCAGCAGTGATTTCACCATTGTCACACAAGTGTCACCCTAAATTTAATGCTCACGTCTGCTTCAATTTCAGTACAGTTCATAATGCTCAGATAGGGGCTGTTTCCAAGCTGGTCTTATCCTTCTTGGTGTCTCAAGCTAGATAATGTTCAGACATGTTAGAAAAAATTAGTATGAGTTTATTTTGCTACAAAAATTTCTGAAATCCATGCTTAGCTTTTTTCATGATATGCATTTTCCATTAAGTTTTTGAAAGCCCTTTGTATTTGCCCATCTTTCACTCTTTTGAGTTGCCATGTCAGGTCAGCAGCAAACAGTGTTAGAGAAAGGGCAAATAATGAGATATGTAAATTATGATAAAAGGAAAATAAGGATCTCCCTAATTAATTTTGTTCATCCATAGAGATCACAGGAAAGGAAATAAAAGGTGGTAAGAGCAGGCAAGGCAAAAATTTTGCAAATTCTTCAAATGTGAATAAGATTCTGTGATAAACCCTAACTTTCCGGTAAGCATTTTAATGGATCCTTTAATTAGCTTTTCTGGAAAGTTCACTGATGATATGCTGGAATAATGATCCCCTGTGCTCTAAAGTGTCTAGTCATTAGCTCGCAAGGTGACTGAACATACTAATGCATTTGCCTCTTAGACAGTTAAGCCCATGCTTCTAATAGGGTCTTGCCTTTGTTCGACTCAGTCACAGAAAGGAGCGTGTGGGTTGGACTCTCTTGGAAACGACAAGGACAGGGAGCCCGACCCACCTTGCCCCAGTCCCTGTGTGACTCTAGCTTCTGAACAGAGATTCCAGCAGAACTTTCCGGAACCATTCTTGTGTTGCCTGTCACGTGTTAGTTTGGAATCTATTCTTTAGGGAATTCATTGTATTTTGTCACCTGTATCGGTCATATCTTTTTGTGCATGCATCCTTGATTTATGTATATTGACCTGTGCTTCTAAATGGATCATTCCCACCCTCCCCCCCACCGTTTCAGTTCTGAGTCATGATTTCTGCATTTCACAAATGCAGGTCAGGCCAGGTGACAGGTTAAATAAGGTGGATGGGTGGTGCTTCTGTACGCCGCTGGGGCTTGGCCTTGCACCAAGTCCATGACAAACTGGGCTGGGGCTCGGATGTTACTGCCCCACTCTGGTTTGGGCCCAGCATGCTAGCGCATGCTGAGTGGCGTACACACAGCCTTCTTTTACATTGCATAGCTTCTTCTTGTGCCCCTGGCTGCAAGAAGCTAAACTGCAGATAATTTATTCAGCATAAATTATTGCTAACCCTAGCTGGAATAATTCATACTTTTGATCCTCTTTAGATATGGAACCAGTGGGGAATTGTCCAGCTACAAAGTTTTCCCCTATATCTTTCGATTAAATCAAATTCCAAATCTCGAGGACATCTGATATTCCTCAAGGACACTAAGTCTATAAAACCAGTGCCTGAATCATATGCCCCCAAATAGAATTCATAGTTTGTTTTGTTAGTATGAGCTATCAGTACCATTTAAAACATCAAATTACGTTTTTCATTTAATAATTCATTTGTGTATAATTAGAGACATAAGTTATGTATCACATGTATATTTTAAAATGTGGACATTTTTCTTAAGTGTTTTACACCACTCTGTGAGATGAAACATAACAACAAATACACATTATTAACATGTTAATGCCATAGCTACACAAGCTCTGTTGTTTGGCATGGTCAACCCTACAGGCTGTGTTGGTGAGGAGTACTGTGAGTGATAACAAAAGCCCAGTCTGCAAACACTGTAGGTTCTTCTCTAGTCTGCTTCAGGGCCATCTTCCTGCCTTACTTGCTTTGGACAGCTCACTAGGTGGGCACATTACACAAAAGTATGGCTGCTCAGGTCAGCAGCTTGATCAAGAGATTTTGCACAGAGCAGTCCAGTGTGTGTGTTTCTTGTTTGACCAGAAGTTGCACTTCCCGCTCAGTCTTAGGGATCAACATCACATCACACTCACCTGCAATACATGGCCAAGGATTGGCGTCCAGTCATCCTGCTGAACTGATGATGTTGATCCTAACCAGGCAGGAAAAAATCATCTAGCTTTCAAATTGAAAAGCATAATATTTCAATGTGGGAAAAACAGTTCAAACAGTGCAAAAGGGCATCTAATGAAAATATATCTCCCTTCCAACAGGTAATGAATCTCTCGTTCTCTCAATCTCTCACATTCCTATACACATGAGGGCACTTCAGAAAGTTCATGAAAAATGGAATTAAAATATATTTATTTTATATATGTGGTGCAGCAGGTTAAAGCCCCTGCTTGCAGTGCTGGCATCTCATATGGGCGCCAGTTTGAGTCCCAGCTACTCTACTTCTGATCCAGCTCTCTGCTATGGCCTGGGAAAGCAGTAGAAGATGGCCCAAGTCCTTAGGCCCCTGCACCTGTGTGGGAGACCAAGAAGAAGCTTCTGGCTCCTGGCTTCGAATCGGCACAGCTCTGGCCATTGTGGTCATTTGGGGAGTGAACCAGTGGCTGGAAGAGCTCTCTCTCTCTCTCTCCTCTCTCTCTCTCTCTGCCTCTGCCTCTGCCTCTGCCTCTACCTCTCTCTGTAACTTTGTCTTTCAAATAAATAAAATAACTTTAAAAATATATGTATTTATTTTTCAATTTTCCATGAGCTTTTTGAAGACCACCCATAGGTGGGTTTCAACTTTTTTGCACCAAAATAAGCTTTAATTTTTAAAGTATTTTTTATTAATAAAGAGAACAGATTAAACACATTCCATAGATACAGTTCCAAGACAACCACACATTCCTCTCTTCTCCCCTCCCAATACCTTTTGCTCGCTCTGCTCTCTTCCTTTTATCAGTTTTTGCATAGGCATAATTATAATCCAACTCTATATTCACAGGCTAATTTGCCACTAACAATAATATATAACAAGTAAAAAGCAGAAGACCACAGTTCTACAGGTGTATGAACAAGGGCTAGAAACGAAAACCCTACCACAAAATACCCATTTCATTCCTATACATTTTTTTGCATTCTATATTAACTGCCACATATTAATTTTAATTCATTTCCATGAATTTTTTTGGATCATCCTCATACAAGGTCTCTATATGTGTCTTTGTTTATTTTAGAAAAGCCCCACCGGCTATCCTATCTATACTACCTGGCATTTTACTCATTTCTCCTATCAATGTATTTTGATGAGGTTCCAAATCAGTGAAACATTCTTTTCGTGGTTATGTAGTCCATTGTTCTTTGAATGAATCATACTTTATTACTCTCAGGTAGATACTCCGTGTAGACACTCCATAGTTATCTACTCCTTGGATACTCCATACACATTTATTTAAGCCATCCCTTATTGTTGGACATTTTACTGCTTTTTTTTTTTTTTTTTTTTTTTTTGACAGGCAGAGTGGACAGTGAGAGAGAGAGAGAGAGAAACAGAGAGAAAGGTCTTCCTTTGCCATTGGTTCACCCTGCAATGGCCGCCACGGCTGGCGCGCTGCAGCCGGCACACCGCGCTGATCCGAAGGCAGGAGCCAGGTGCTTCTCCTGGTCTCCCATGGGGTGCAGGGCCCAAGCACTTGGGCCATCCTCCACTGCACTTCCGGGCCACAGCAGAGAGCTGGCCTGGAAGAGGGGGAACCGGGACAGAATCCGGCGCCCCGACCGGGACTAGAACCTGGTGTGCCAGCGCCGCAAGGCGGAAGATTAGCCTATTGAGCCGTGGCGACGGCCCATTTTGCTGCTCTTATAAACAAATCTGTGCATAAGACTCTAGGACTGGGTGTGGATAGATTTACAGCAAAAGTTATTTGAAGTGAATTTGTTTGGTCTGATGGGATCCATATCTTTTTTTTTTTTTTTTTTTGACAGGCAGAGTGGACAGTGAGAGAGAGAGACAGAGAGAAAGGTCTTCCTTTTCCGTTGGTTCACCCTCCAATGGCCGCCGCGGCCGGCGCGCTGCGGCTGGCGCACCACGCTGATCCGATGGCAGGAGCCAGGAGCTTTTCCTGGTCTCCCATGGGGTGCAGGGCCCAAGCACCTGGGCCATCCTCCACTGCACTCCCTGGCCACAGCAGAGGGCTGGCCTGGAAGAGGGGCAACCAGGACAGAATCTGGCGCCCCAACCGGGACTAGAACCTGGTGTGCCGGCGCCGCTAGGCGGAGGATTAGCCTAGTGAGCCGCGGCGCCGGCCGGGATCCATATCTTAATTTCACAGATACTGAATAGTTACCTCCCCAAAAGATTGTATGGCGTAAGATTCTGACAAAGGCTGACCCATGTTATGGAGAGAGTTACATATAGAATTGTGCATCTAGAAATCTCAGAATAGCACCTATTGAGGTGAGGTGGACACGCAAGGCTCTCTCACTGGTTCTCTGGCTCTATCCCACATTGTCACCTTTAGCTTTGTGTTAAATGATGGTATTTAAAAAAACAATGAATGGAGGACAAGTGTTTGGTAGAACAGTTAAGATGTCATTTGGGACACTCAAATGGGAGTGTCTGGGTTCAAGTCCCAGAGGGACTCCTGATTTCCGCTTCCTGCTAATGCATACACTGGGAGGTAGCTGGTAACGGCTCAAGTATTGGCTCCCTGTTTCCTATGTGGGAGCCCCAGATTGAGTTCCTGGTTCCTGCTTTTGGCCTATCCCTGTCCTGGCTGTTGTGGGCATTTAGGCAGTAAATTAGTACATGAAAGGTTTCTCTCTGTTTATGTGGCTCTGCTTTTCAAATGAATAAAAATTAGGAAAATAATTTTAAAAATTAATAAAAAAATAGGTTAAAAGATTTGGTATAAAAAATTCGAAATCCATGCACTGGTTTTTTAGAATATTCATTTCCATGATCTTTTTCAAGACCTCTCATATATATGATTTCAATATTTTTTCACCAAAATAAACTTATCTCTTAATTTCATTTTTCCCATGAACTTTTTGAAGTGTCCCCATATCATCTTAAATCCTGAAAACAAACCTATGAAGCACATATTATTATCCCATTATAAATCACTACATGATATTGGTATTTGGGATCAGTCAAAAAGAAATGAAAATGCGAACATTAAACACGTGCTTGCCGAGATTCTATTTGTAATTGAAAATAGTATGTGTTACTTACACAGAATATTCTAGGATCTTTGTGAAGCGTAAGTCAATTCCATCATTATGCGTCTCTGTAACACTTGAAATGAAAAGATTTAGAAGCAGCACACTTGTACTTTAGTGCTATTTGAGGTTACAAGAGACACAAGAGCATTTCAGTCCAAGCCATTCAGATGATAGTTACGGCTCAGTACAAAGATATGACCTATTCAATTCTCCTTTATTTAAAGAGGGCACAGTGTATGTGACAAAGAAGAGCAGAATGCACGATTAATTCCGAAGTCTGTAAAAAAGGATGTGTTCAGCAGCATTTCCTACTTACTGACTTGTTGAGTGATTAGGAACTTTTTTTTTTTTTTTTAATGGTGTTATTTATTTGAGAGACAGAGTTACAGAGAGAGGGAGAGACAGAGAGAAAGGTCTTCTACCTGCTGGTTCATTCCCCCAAATGGCCATAATGGCCAGAGATGAGCCAGTCTGAAGCCAAGAGCTTCTTCCAGATCTCCCATGTGGGTAAAAGGGTCCATGCACTTGTACCTTCTTCCACTGCTTTCTCAGGCCATAAGCAGAGAGCTAGATCAGAAAAGGAGCAGTTAGGACATGAACTGGAACCCATATGGGATGCTGGTGCTGCAGGTGGAGGCTTAGACTACTACTCCACAGTGCTGACCCCAGGAACTTTTTTTTAATAAAGGATTTATTTATTTGAAAGGCAGAGTGAAACAGTGGGAGAGACAGAGAGATCTTCCATCCTCTGGTTCACTCTGTAAATGGCCACAACAGCCAGGTCTGTGCCCGGCTGAAGCCAGCAACTCCATGGCAGGAGCCATCATCTCTGCCTTCCCAGGTGCATTAGCAGGAAGCTGAAATGGAAGCCCAGTTCTCTGGTAGGGGGTGTGTGGCCTACCCCATTGCACCTTAAGCTACTATACTACAGCCGGCTCTGGAAAATTTTATGTTGAATTAATATAATTGAATGTTGAAAAGTTCATTGTGCAATCAAAGAAAAACCCATTGTGCATTGACGTGCACCCTATTTCAGAAGGACTGAAGGACAGGAAAGGTTTGATGGAAATAGTTCACAATCCTACAAAATTTTTTCCTCCAAAGTCATCTGTTACTTTCCTCACTTACTACCAGACATGTAAGTTACGGGCTTTGCATCTCATTACTGCACTGTCTTTGTATGCTCTGAGATGATAGGAAGATGGCTAGACTCTAGCCTCTGACTGGTCAAGGGCTCTATATACCTGGCTTTGAGGAGGGAGTCCTTTGGTTTCTCCGGGTTAAGGGGGGATGGACTTGGGGACAGGACGTGTGGATTTGAATCTTGACCCCTTAACGTTGCATCCCTTGCCTTCAGTATCCTCATCTGAAAATAGGGTTGCAACTACCTTATGGAGTTGTTGTGAGGATTAAACGAACTCGTCCTGATAAATCAGTTAAACTAGTGCAAGGCTTACCACTTAAAGCAGGTCTTAAATGTTAGCTGCTGTTATTATGTCTCTTTGACATTCAAAGCACTGTGAAGTAAACCAAAACTTAGACATGGGACCGTCCTTGTCATGGAGCAGTCACAACCCTGGTTGATAGGTACAAGGTTACGAGCGTAAGGAACGGAGAGGTTCTTTATGCGTGGGCAATTTCTTGGAGGAAGTGGAATTTAACCTAAATAATGAAAGACGGATTTTTCACAGTGGGGAAAGGCATCCAAACAGAAGCAACTGCTTGTACCCAGCCTTTGTACAGCATTTGTACATTTAATTGATGTTTGCTGAATGTCTGTTATTACCTGCCAGGCAATGTGCTGGTGATGCCAGTTTTTTTTTTTTTTTTTTTTTTTTTTTTTTTTTTTTAAAGCTGACCTATGCCTGCTTGGAACTTACCATTCAGCCAAAAAAAACTTTCTGAATGATATCTTTGTGCCTATCTCCAGGAAGGATGTCCATGGAGAAGAGTTGCAATATTATTCGATTTTGTGCTGTTGGGCATTATATGTGATATAATGGTTGATACAAAATGGAATGAGGGTCCCAACTTGACCTGTAAAACAGTACAACAGAACTGGTAATTTTCAGGAATAATTCTAAATAAAATAGAAGAGACTCAAGTTTTCATTATAAACTAAATCAATTTTATATGACAATAATGCATCACATTTGGGACAGTATTTTCTTCTATTTGACATCAGTCATTCAACAGGTACTCCTGAGTATGACTACTGTGTTAGGCAGTGGGACTGCAGCATTGAGATAAGGTCCTTGTTCTCGTGCAGGTTGTATTTTGATGGACTGAGTTAGAGAACAAAACAAATAATCAAGTATGTAAAGAAACTACCATACAAGATATACTCTTAAATGAGCCACTTGGAATCTCAAGGGTTGGTATGGACAGTGTGGGACAACCAGTGGTTGATCTAATACAGGAGCAGCAGTGGGTGGGGGTGTATGATTGGTGGTTCGCATGGAGGACAGGCCACAAGAATGAGCAGTATGGGGAAGGAGCAAGCCACGGTGGCAGCAGGCAAGGAGGGAAGGTTGTCATACCCTACAGATTGTTCGCATCTCCTTCCAGTATAGGTGGCAGGGGGAGTAGTGTGAGGAGCAGCATTAGGCTTTGCTGTCAGTAGCTCAATGAGAGGCTGATTCTTGAGGTATTTAGAATTAGCTCTTGAGGTATTTAGAATTCCTAGGATCCTAGAACCCTGGGGATGTCGATGCAACTTCTTGATACTGTTAAAAGAAATAGAGCCTGTATGAAACAGTTGGTCCGGGGAGGAACCCTTAGCCCTAGAGGACTGAGAACTGGCTGCCATCAACAGTTTGCCCTTGACCCAGTGCTGCACACAATGGGTTGGCTACCGCTGAGTACGATTGGACTCTATTCTCTGCCTGTCTTGTGGATAGAAGATTATTTTCACGTCTTGGACGTTACCTTAATTGTAGCCTAGGCTTTCAAGTCTTAAGGCCCAGGTTGCCTTTGTCTGTCATGGAGATCATGGAGAAGGAACAGCCTTACAAAGGAGCAGAAAAATGCTCCCCGTTAGGACTGGGTGGGAAGATGCTCTTGAAGAAACTTATTCCAAGCTCTTGCAGCTTCTCTGTGCTTTCAAGTCTGGAATATGTTTGTTTTCATTGCTCCCTACTCGCTCATCCAATGAATAAATCATTAACTAAAAAGTTAAATGCAAATAGAGCGATGATGATGTTTCATGTCTAGACCTCCTGATGGCTTCGGTATGACCAATCCTCTGTGACATATGGGGTGCCTTGGGCAGTAGCACCCTGAAGATTTCTCAAACATGCAGCAAAAGCCTCTGGAAACTTGACTTTCATAACCAAAACTTTATGGTTGCTTACATTTGAAATAATGCTTGCTGGCAGCAGGATTGAGGCTTGGGCATGCCAGTGACCTATTTTGTAATGCCGAGCTTACATCCACGACCCTCCCAGGAATTGTAAGTAATGTGAGTGAAGGCAGAGACCGAACACATGAAACAATTCAGAAATAATGTAAAGTCTCAGATAAATTATAACATAATTTGGTGCCTCTTTGAAGATGAAAGTTGTTGCAATACATTGTGCTTTTTAAAGCAGTTTGAATAAACACATCAAGAATTCTAGCTTTTTTGTCTGATTATTGGATCCTTTATTAACATCCCTGGGAAGCTGGTGGGTGGCAGGTGTTTGAGTGTAGGCTGTGCAGACATAGGCAGGCAGGAATGGGCAACTGGGGACTTGGCAGTATCGCTCGGGTCCTGAGTTCTGGGGTCATTCCTGCTACACTGACTGGGCTGTATATATGATAGGCGTTGTCTCAGGGTTACTGGGAAATAAATATTCAACAGTCACAATGTGTGAATTCTGTATATCCATATAGAGTGAGTGTGTTAAGATGCAGAAATGGCTTTCAAGTAAATTCTGAAGATATATTGGCTTACTAGCCTTTAGGCGCATGAGAGGGGTAGAAGAAAATATAAGGCTATTTCCAGCACAGGCACATTGAGAAACTTCCAAGTGGAATGAGGCCAGGAGTCCTGTCATTCTTAACTTTAGGCCTGAGAGATGACCCTAGTTCTTATTCCAAGCCTTCTCTTAAAAATTTCTGTCTCTATGCATGAATGTGTTTTTCTGTGTTAGGTACACAGGGGAATAAAATGACCAAAATGCAAAATTGCCTGCACTCAAAAGAGATTTCATTTTGCTCAGTAGCTAAGCTTTACAACACCAAGAAACAGCAGGTGCAGGTGAACAATGCCACCCAGGCAGTTGTGGTTACCCGCAGAGGAGCACAACACTTGCAACACACATCTCATCCTCTCTCCTACCCCAGCTCATTCTTGGTCATGTTCTCATGAATGTGCATCATGCTGTTCTCCTGAGTTTGTGTATTTTTGTTGGGAAAATGACTGAATATAGCAATTGAAATGTAAATATAATCCAAGTGGTGAGCAAAAAAGGGAAGGCTTTAAATATTGAGGAGAAATTGAAAATAACAAAATGTTTGAAAAGATATGAGAATGAGAGAGTAGGTAGTAGGTCTAGGGGGATCCTCATCAGAGACAATGCTGGTAAACCGAGGGGGGAGGTGCAAGGAATGTCCTGGTGACTGCGTGGGTTATGAAACTACTGCGCTCAGTCCGGACACACCCTTTGTACTCTGCTTTGTGAAGCAGCCCACATTTCTTCTTTGCCCTTTACAAGTGGCTTGTTAGGCTCAGCCAATGGAGGTATCAGAGGGAGACCAGACTCCTGGAGGAGCAGCAGGTGGTTTGTTTCTGGTCTTTTCTTGTGCTCCTGAAACCTGACCCGTGTTACCAGCTTACAGGTAAAGTAGCAGCTGGTGAGTTTCCCTGGTAGGAAATTTGAGTTCCAGGGGCTCACACCATGGCACAGCAAGCCAAGCTGCCACCTGCAATGCTAGCATCCCATATGAGAGGGCCACGTTTGAGTCCTGGCTATTCCTCTTCTGATCCAGCTCTCTGCAGATGTGCCTGGGAATGCAGTGGAAGATGGCCTACCTACTTGGGTGTTTGCTGCCCATGTGGTATACCCTGATAGAGCTGTGGGCTCCTAGCTTTGGCCTGGGCCTGTCCCAACCATTGTAACCACTTGGGGAGTGGATGGAAGATCTCTCTATCTTCCCCCACTGCATTCAAATTAATTAATTTATTAATAAAAAAAGAAATCTGAGTTGTAGCTGTGTAGGATCCAACTTTTACCTGCTTGAGACAGAGCCACGGACCAGGCATCAGTGTCCCCAGTGGGATGAGGTCCTCTAGGCTTCTCTGGGACCCTCTTGGTTTGAACTTTGGAAGTCTGTGCTCTGGGAACCAGCATAGCTGTCTTGATCCCTCTGGGTCTTGCTTCCTGATACTCTTCCTTTTTGGTTCTGGTTCATTCTTTTCAAAAACTTCCCCTTGGCCTAGGAGTTGCAGATGCTTCCTGAAGTTGCCTTGGTGTTTCTCCTTCGCCTTCTCAGTCATCCATAACCCATTTAACCAGACCCCTATATTAAGTTCTCATGCTGAAATAACTTGTGTGGCAGTTCTCGGCCGCTTTAAGTGGGTTTTAAAAGCACCTGCAGTAGATTGAAGATGATGAGTTAATGACAGATATAGCAGACTAGCACTTTGTGTCATGAAAGACGGAAACTGGCAAAACCCACAAAAGCTGGATTTCTATTTTAAATCAGTGTAGAAGAAAGAAAAGATGGACAGTGAGCCTAATGAGCCACCTCTGGTATTGCAACACCCCATCCGAAAAATTAGGATGTCCTTTCTTTGACCTCATCTTCATAAATCAAAATCCATGATACTTCATACCTAAGCCTACTTGCACCAAGGAAAATTCATGCTATTTGCCACATAATATATTTAAAAATTTATTAGCAATGTACAGTGTTCCAAAGTGTCGTAGCATTGAAACAGTACTGCTGCTTTTTCTCCTTCTTTCTTTTTCAGTGTGTGGTTTAGGACGCAGAAGAGGTTTTGAGTCTCCATCCAGTCCCATTCCTCATGGCCCTGGGTCATCATTTGGGGTTCTGGGATGAAGGCACTGAGATAAGAATTTAAGTGCAAATAGTTAAACTGAGAGGTGAAGGAAATAAGAGAAGGGAAGTGGAGAAATGAGACAGGGGGAAGGAGACAGCTCACAAAGAGTGTGATAGGGCGGCCACAGCGGTGTGCAGCTGGCACCAGTGCAAACGCATGCTCCGGACTTAGCCTGCTAAGAGGTGAGGGCGCTGGGGTGTTAATCCTCTTCCTCCTGCTAGACATTGGTTAGAGCGCTCCTGGAGGTGCTAAGTACCCAGCACTTGTAATCCTGGACAGGCCAGGAGGGCTTCAGAGTCCAGAGAGACCATTGACCAACAGAATCCGGGGACAGATTAGTTAAGTGTGGCTCATACGTAATACAGTGTTGAGGGTAAGGGTCAAGGGGAATGTTTTGGAGGCATTAATGGTATCTGCTCTATTTTGTTCTTATTGTTACATAAAATTCCATAACATGAAGTCTTGCGAACATACATTCATTGTCACTGGAGAACTCACTGAAATTTCGTTTCTCATCCCATAGTGAGTTTTTAGGGCCCGGAACCTGCAATTCTTGTCTTGAGGGGTTTATGTCTGGTAGATACTAGACCCTTCTGTGACATATTTAGAATCAGGGACAGTATCTGAAATAGAGTCCTGAGTTTTTCAAGTTTGCCTTACAAAACGGCCAAATACTAAACCCTAGATGTCTTTAAAGGGACACGAGTATTATAGTAAATAATATACAATATACTGATTTTCTTCGTTCAGAAGGGGAGGCCCAGGAAAGAGAAGCAAGGGGGAGAATGGAGCCACAGGTTGTGGGGGAAAGTGAGGTAGCAATCCAAATAAAAATGTGGGGGGATCCTTACAGTTCATGGAGGTTGGCATAGCAGTTACAGCACTGCTTGTGATGCCACACCCTGTATCAGAGCATCCTGTCTCCTCTTCCACTTCCGATTTCCTGGTAATGTACACCCTGGGAGGCAGCAGGCAATGACTCAAGTACTTGGGTCCCTGACACCCATGTGGGGAACCTGGATTGAGTTCCTGATTCCTGGTTTTGGCCTGGCCCAGCCCTGGCTGTTGCAGTGAACCAGTGAGCCTGGCTGGGGTAGTGAACCAGAAGATGGGGAGATCTGTCTCTATCTCTCTGCCAATTAAATAAATACACTTTTAGAAAATGGAAGTAAAAGATACATTTATTTTGGTGTAAAAATGTTTTAAAATCCATGCAGCATTCTTTTTTTTTTTTATTTGACAGGCAGAGTTAGACAGTGAGAGAGACAGAAAGAAAGGTCTTCCTTCCGTTGGTTCACCCCCCAAATGACCACTATGGTGGGCGCTGTGCCAATCTGAAGCCAGAAGCCAGGTGCTTCCTCCTAGTCTCCCATGCAGGTACAGGGCCTAAGGACTTGGGCCATCCTCCACTGCCTTCCCACAGCAGAGAGCTGGACTAGAAGAGGAGCAACTGGGACAGAATCCGGTGCCCCAACCAGGACTAGAACCCAGTGTGCCAGCACTGCAGGCAGAGGATTAGCCTAGTGAGCCGCGGTGCCAGCCCTGTGTAGCTTTATTTATTTATTTATTTATTTATTTATTTATTTTTTATTTTTGACAGGCAGAGTGGACAGTGAGAGAGAGAGAGACAGAAAGGTCTTCCTTTGCCATTGGTTCACCCTCTAATGGCCGCTGCGGCCGGCGCACTGCGGCCGGCACATTGCGCTGATCCGAAGGCAGGAGCCAGGTGCTTCTCCTGGTCTCCCATGGGGTGCAGGGCCCAAGCACTTGGGCCATCCTCCACTGCACTCCCTGGCCACAGCAGAGAGCTGGCCTGGAAGAGGGCCAACCAGGACAGAATCTGGCGCCCCGACCAGGACTAGAACCTGGTGTGCTGGCGCCGCTAGGCGGAGGATTAGCCTAGTGAGCCATGGCGCTGGCCTGTGCAGTATTTTTTATAATGCATTGAAATATTTGTAGAATGGACCAAGTGGAATGGATAAGATGATGAATCAGAAAGGCAAGATAAGTGGAAGTTAGACAAGCCATGAGTTCACTAAATATTAAATCACCACTGTTTTGCACTAATAGAAGGAATTCAGTGGCTTTTGGGCAGGGGGGAGGGATGTTGCACAGTAACCTGCAGGTGAGAACAGATGCCAGCAGAGGTGCGGATGACATCTCTACAGAGAGACTACGAATTCCCACTGAAGCTGAAGTCGGTGTGTTGCTTCCTCCTCCTGCACCTGTATTTCTGTGCCAGGTTTTGTGGTCCCAGGCCTCACTGAAGCTGTCCTTTGAGTTGGGGTACGTGCCTGAAACAGCACCCACAGGGCCCAGCCTCTCCCTGCTGGGTCATTCATTCCTGAGAATATGATGTGTGAATCCCCCAGCTCCTGTTTCCTCGCAGTCTGCAGTCAAGCGGCTGAGGGTAGCTTGTACTCCGGTGTCCTGGACTGGATCCTAGAAACACAAGGAGGAAGAATTCAGTTGTTCCCCAGGCAGGATTTGGCACCATCGAAATCCAATGCCTTGTTATGGTTTTTCATTTTCTCTAAATGAGCTTCTTTGTCTCTCAGGTCACCATAAGTGAAAAGTGTCACATCCTCTGTCCTTGATGCTAACCCTGGGAGAAATTCTGAGGGTGTGTTTGATGGGAACATTCACTGCTAAGCAACTCTCAGCAATGAACTCTCCGTAGTTGAGGGAAATCTGTTTCTGTGGCCAATGCCTAGGTGCTAGGGTTTGACTTGTTTCTTTTCATTTATAATCCAGAGGCTGCATGGGATGTGTTTCAAGTGTCCGGGTTCAAGCTGAGTTTATGTCTTCAGATAAAATTTGAAACAGTTGTAGGAGAAAACTAATTGAATTAAAAACCTGGTCGGGGGGCCAGTGTTGTGGCACAATGGGTTAATAAGCCTCTGCTTGGGACGCCAACACCCCTTATTGGAGCAATGGTTTGAGTCCCCACTGATTTGCTTCTGATCCATCTCCCTGCTAATGCGCCCTGGGAAGGCAGCAGATAGCGTGCCAAGTGCGCATGCTCCCGCCACCCACATGAGAGACCCAGAAGGAGTTCTAGGCTCCTGGCTCTGGCCTGGTTCAGCCCAGCCTGTGACAGTCATTGGGGGAGTGAACTAGCAGATGGAAAATCTCTGTCTCTGTCTCTCCATCTGTCTTTTTCTCTCTTTCTTCTTCCCTTTTTCTCTCCTTCTCTCTTCTTCTTCCTCCTTCCCTCCCCCACGTCTTCTCTTCCTCTCTCTTTAAAATAAATAAATCTTAAAAAAAAAAAAAAACCTGCTAGAATATTGACAGTGATTCAAGATGTCTAAAGCCAAGGATCCAAGAAGGACAACAGTTCCCTTCTCAGAGACTGGTCACATTTGTTTGGAGTGTGTCATAAGCCAATGTAACGACACAAACGTAAACTTCGGTTAGTAATGATCAGGGGCTGGAATAATTGTGCACAGACTCATTTGAGCATTACTAATTCAGGACAGTCTATCTGTGTGGAATTATTTGCATTTATGTTTCTCCTGAGTTACAAAAGAATACCCCCGGGTCCTGCTGGGAGCAGTGTGGGGAATTAAACATACAGCTCTTATTAACAATCCTGTGAATTGTACAGCCTGCTTAATTCCCTGAACACTTTGCCGCAAGTGTTCTCTCTGCCAGTCTCTGCTGTACACACCAACCGCTTCCAGATTGGAAAGCTTCATGGAGTGACATAGCACCGGGAAGCAAGCTACCACGTGGGAGATCCGTCACCCAAAAGGTGAATTTGGAGCCCAGCTTCTTCTTGGGACAAGGCCAAATGAAAAAGCCTGAGGAGGTGAGAGGTGACCGGTGGTGTGGTTCAGCTTGACATTTTGGATTTTCTTTAAGGGAAGCTTTCGTCACTGACGCGGGCTCACTCAGTGTAAAAATGTGGTCGGCCTGGTGTGGCATGAACAGCCCAACACTGACAACAAAGGCAACGACAGAGAAAAGTATGGCCTTGGATGCTGGGCAGACTAAATTCTAAATTCCTGGCTGATGGACCTGGGAGGTGGTATTTATGCTGTTACGCTCTGGTTTCTACCATTGCAATACCAGTGTGATTTACCTCATGATGATGCTAAAAGCATCTACAGCATAGGAATGACAGCATATGACACAGGAATACCTAGTCATAGGAAGTGCTCAAGAAACTCTGCCTTCTGTTTTTAATGCTCTTCCACTCTAGGGATTAATCCGTTTTAGAAACAATTTCATCAGAACTGGCAGTTGTTGCAAATCAATGATGGGCAGATTGCCTGGATTTGGGATTGAAGGCAATTTAATTCCAGTGTCTCCACCGTTTGCTGTGTCTAGCTCTAAATTTAGACCATAAAAGGTGCATTGCCCTCAGCAGCCAGCTGTTGTCACCTCCACCTGAATGCCGATGTCCCCTCATCTATTGACACAAGAAGAAAGTAAATAAGGTGACGTCCTCCGAATTTTCTTTACGCTAAACATGTAATTAGCCACTTACCCATGATGAGTCAAATTTAATTTCAGCTAAGTGAAAAGGAATGCTGATTAGATTTATTTTATTATCTGTTTACTTTCTGGGAAGAGGGCAGCTGGATAAAATGTCTTTTGGAGCTGTAGCATTTCTCACTTCCTGTAGTGCTTACCGATGAAATATGCCAACAAACTTGCAGGAATTGCACATACAAATGCAAATAACAGTTTTATTGGCCTTTCCCTCCTTTTTATTTGTTAGAGTGAAGGTTAGCATGGCTGGAGCTTCTGTCTGCCCAACTCTGGAGGCAGGGCAGTGCAGGGGGAGCCTGGGAGGCGGCAGGTGGGGAGGAGGTGTACAAGGCCATCCCTGGGCCGTGCTGCTCAATGGTCACTACTTGAAGGGCCCTGTGCTCCTGCTCTCCTCTGTCTCAGCTCAGGGACTCTCCTCCCCCTGAGCAGCGAGGAGTCCCAACCTGGGCCGCTTTTCCAGATTGCTCTGCCCAGGACTCCTGGAAGCTCTCAAATCACTGCTCTCACAGCCCTCATTTCATCAAGACCCCATTTCCTAAGGGCCCTATCCTCAAATAACACTCGGAAGGAAAGACATAGGATAAATTCCTGTGAAGCTTTTAGTAAATAATAGTGACTTCATGCATTTCCTCACTAATGTGGGATTTTTATAAAGTGGAGCCTTTGAGTGCCAGTGTCTTAACCTTAAGAAATGAATCACAAGTGGTGAGATTTCAGCGAGAACCAATTGCCCTTCAAATCCAGTCCCAGCCCAGCCCCAACCTTCCCTGTGCCTGGGAGGCACATGTGTGGCCTCTGTGCTGACAGGTACATGGTCTAATTCTATGAAGCTCAGGTGCTAAAAGTGAATGAGGCAAACTTTGGTATAACGTGAGGAAGAATTAATTTTTAAACCTGTGCGTTTGGACCAGGATGCTTTGTGAGGTCATAGGTTCCAAGTCTTTGAAAGCATGTAAGCAATGCTCAGAAAGATCCCTAAGAAAAATATTGCAGAGGCAATTCGCACCTAACTACATCAGGCAGGATCGGCCCAGGGAGCCCAAACCTGCTCTTCGCAGTCTCGAGCAGGGAGATTTACTTTGCATGGGGCCCTGGTGACGCTGGTCACAGAGGCGATCTGGAGACTTGAATGAAGAAGCATCTACCACTCTTAGGGCTGGAGGGACCAAGGGAACAGGTGCAGTTCCTAGACACAGGACTGGGGACCTGAAGGCCTGTACTAGAACCATGGTGGGGCTGTCCAGGAGAAACCAGGGCCGAGAGACAGGTATTATCTGAGCTTGGGGCCTCAGAGGAGATGTAGCATCTACTAGTGCCTCCTACTGACCTTGAGACAGGAGAGACAACACCTTGGTCTTTCTCATCCTCCTGCCTGCCTTCCAGTATCCTGCCATGCTTGCTTTCAGCTCCTCCCTGCTGTGGGTCTGTTAGCAATGCACCCCGGGCAGTGGGTAGAGGCTGGGGAATGGCGGTATCTAGGCGTAATCTAGCTGCTGGTCTGCACAGCGGTCATTTGGACCAGAGAAGCTCTAGATCTCAAATCTGACAAGCAAGGAAAACCTACCCCCTACAATTGTATTGTCTTAAGACACCCCTGACTGCAAGTAGCCAGGACTGTCAAATGTTTAGAAGGTGAGTCTGCAAACTCCCCCCTTTTTATCAGGAATAGTTCTGCACCACTTGGTAGAATATGCCTGTGCTTGGTAGAATATTCTCCTTGCGTGCTGTGCCAGAGGCTACAACGTAGAGATGGGACTCGTGGGGGACTTTCCTCCCTTCTTCTTGGTTTCCTGGTCACAGCACGTGAATAGAAAGGCTTTGACCACTGTCTTTTGTTCTCAACTAAAATTATTGGCTCACATTTAGAGGACTTGAGAAGGGCAGTCCCCATGGCAGGCTTTAAACACATTTGGACAGCACTGTCGGTAACAGCTGTCCTTGGTGCCTGAGCAGGGGGCCCTGGGGTGAACTTGGGGTGTGTGGGGTGTGTGCAGAGCTCTGGCAGCTCCCACTGACCCTTCAAGATGGCTCTGGTCTGCCCTTCTTCTCCCAGTCTTGGCTGTTTGTTGGAAACGTGGTGTCCAGGTGCTCTTCTCTTTCTAGACGCAGCCAGCCGGGGTTGGCTTTGCTGCAGCCTGGCAGGACTTCCTTTAGGGCTGACAATCAGCAGGAGATGAAAGCAGCTCTTCCTTTTAAAGTGGTGGCACTGGGCAGAGTTTCAGAACCGGAGTGTGCTTTGCAGAGCTGCCATCAATCTGCCCACGGCTACGACTTTGAAAAGAGATGCGTTTTAACCTTGAAAGTCGCTGAGGATGGTGACGGGATGCTGGTGGGAGCCACCAGACACGTTGGTTCCTTGACCCTGAGGGCCTTTGTGGCTCATCTCCTGGCCACCCTATGCATTGCACCTGCTTCTGGACCCCTGAACTTGGAGTCGAGAAGTGAAGCTGTAGAACTGGAGATGACTGAGTCTGAATAGTGTGTCCAAACGCTGTTAGAATCACAGACTGTTTAACTTGACTGGGCTTCAGGTGTGATGTTTGTCACTTCCTTTTGAAAGAAAGATTTACTGCTGAATGAAACTGATCTCAAATGTGTGGGACGGTGCTTCAGAACACATGGAAGATGCATAGAAAAAACTGAGTTTTGTTACCTCACCTAGGGATACTGCCTTTGTTATTCTATACATGCAGTCACTTCCAGGCATGGTTAGGGTTGACTTCTGCGTATTCTGTCCTGTGTTTAAATGTGAAGGGATGAGCAGCAGATGCAGGGTGTGCACGCTGCTCCTTCCGGCTGCGGCCTTTCCCAACTTGCTGTTAGAAAAGCAGAGCACAAACAGCTTCCTTGTTTGGACAAGTATTACAGCTGTGAATAAATATTTTGCTAGCACCTTATACATTCATAGGGCTGAACAGTGGACACAGTCGTGCCCTAAGAGAAAAAAAAAAAAACACAAAATCTGTCACCCTAGGAATGGACAACTTCCTTTTGTCTGCAGTTGCTACTCGTTTTGGTGGCTACATGGGCATTC
Organism: Oryctolagus cuniculus; assembly: GCF_964237555.1. NCBI lineage: Eukaryota > Metazoa > Chordata > Mammalia > Lagomorpha > Leporidae > Oryctolagus > Oryctolagus cuniculus. The sequence continues at coordinate 11,202,526 of NC_091436.1, forward strand.
TCATTTCTGTTACTTTTAACAAGGGGATGCATGTCTACCTCTGGGAAGGTGACCAGATGCCTCCTAGGCTAAGGGGGGAAGCTAAGCTTGAATTTAGGTTCAGAGTCCTGTCTTTTCCATGTCAATTCATTTGAGTTCCAATTCCAGGTGAATAATGTTGATAATAGGTCCTCACCTATTAGCTGGTAAGTCAGGTGAAGGGTTTCAAATACAATGTAGCTGTGATCAAAAATCATTCAAGCAACACGTTACACATGTACTTGCCTTTCAAAACAGAGGTTATGGAACATGTCTTAACACTTCCTAAAAAATGTGTTGTAGACCCTGTGGTTGTCATTCCATCCAGTGGCTTTGTTTCAGGGGGTGACTCCAGGGACTTTCTCAGGTACCTCACTTGTCATAGGGAATCCCTTCCTTCTTTGGGCAAACACGTATGGGGCACTTGCTACGTTCGAGGCAGTGTGGATACAGAGACATAGCAGTGTGATCGCGGCCCTCAGAACTGCTGAAGGTGGTGAGGAACCAGACACACATATAGGATCTATAGTCAATTCCGTGTTGCAAGTGGAACAAATATGTAACGGGAGGCCCTCGTGCAGGGTAGGGGCCAGCATTTGATTTGGGTCTTAGAGGATGAATGATTGATGACCAGAGAGCAGAGGAAAGGCATTCGAGGCACCAAGGACGGCGTGGGAAGACACAGCCTGTGTGTGGAAGTCAGTTTCTGGAGGGGTGGCCTCACTTGGGATTCTGGGAAAATGAGGCTAGAAGCCATCCCATGCCCCCAAGACTCCAAGATGGTTTTGCATCTCTGCTGTCATTCTGCAGGCCTGTTTTCTTTCCTTTCTTCCTTCACTTTTTGTTGACTGTGCGACCAGATAACCACACTTGTCAGGATAGTATTTAAAGTAAAAGTAATCAGGTTCCGGGGAGGGCTCTGGTGCATCTGTTCTGGCTGTATAGAAACCTCATTTGCCTACTGGCTGGTGGAGGATGGCAGTGGTGACCTTCAGAAGAACTGGGTTTTTCTGTAACGGTTTCTCCTAAGGCCAGAGAGACACTGAGTTAAAAGGGAACTCACCCTCATGACAGAGGATGAGGGAGCCAGTGTTTGCAGTGTGTCGGACTATCTTTCTGTGAAGGGTGCTGCAGGATGCAGGAACATCATTGTTTTCCTGCAAAGATGGATGTTGGCACCGTTCTTTGAAATAAATCACATCCGCTCCCATCCACATTCTTCCAACTGGACCAACTCTGTGCTTTGATTCTTGGAAAATAACTTCCTCACTGCAGATTTAAGACCTTGATAGGAATCAAAGCATCAGAGAAATGTATCATAAAAATAAGCAACATCAATAGAGCAAGGAGCAAGAACCACCTCCACCGTGAGCTGCAGCTAGTGAGAGGGCACGAAACAGAAGACTGACATCAACATACAAACGCACACCCTGATGAGTCTGGCCCTGAAGTTCAGTGGGAGAGTTGTAGCCTGTTTCAGCAAGAATGAACACGGGCTTTGAAAGAAAAAAGCTTTGCGGACATAACCCCCCAGTGCATGGCAGTCAGCCTCCAAGGAGCCACACTGTCAGTTTAACTGACCCCATCGCTGTTTCTTACTGCTGCAGCTTAGGCGGCCAGGTTCAAACAAGGTTGAGTGTCTGGCTTCCTGGCAGGGACTGTCTTTTCTGCAGTCCCCAACAAGCGGAGTGCAAGTGCACTTGTATTCTGCAGCTCGCTTTCCCTCCAGGGCCTTAGCCTTCCCTGCAGTGTGCCTGAGGACCCCAGGTTTCCTGATCCTGCTTGCCTAGCAGGAGTGGGGGTGCCCTTGGGTCAGAGCCATGCACATTAACTATTGAGGCAGCATTTATTATTCATGATTGTGCTGACGTTTTATTTAGAGAACAACCATTTCCTGTATGCTACCTACACGACATTGTGCTAGGTGCTACTGAGAAATTAAAAAGGAAAAGGCACAATTATTTTCGAAGATGATGTTATAGTCCTGTAGGAAGGGAAGTGTATGAATGTGAAGATCAACCTAGCCCATGCTTCCTGGTTGAATAGGGCCTGGACTTCTCTGAGAGAGCTCGCTAGGTGGGACATTCTACCCCAATGGCAGAGGAGGAGAGAGAGGGTAGGCGTCATGGGAGTGGGGTCTGTGTACTCATGTGGAGCTTTGTCCTTAGAAGGACCTCAGGCTTAATTTACACCCTATTGTCTTGAGTTCCTAAAATTTTTGAACAACGGGTCTCATGTGTTTATTTTGCAGTGTGGCCCCCAAAGTGGGGCAGAACCAGGACCAAATGTGTGGCCTGGCTTGTCGTGAGGCATCAAAGTGCAGGAGCAGCAATAGATTGGCTTGGCTGAGCTTCAGAGCCCAGTGTAGGAAGTGTGGGAAGGCAGAGGGGCGGCTGAGGGAAGACAGGCCCCTAAGTGGGATTTCAGGAAGGACGTGCAAAGCTCGACCAACACTTCCCTGTTAGGTATTTGCACGCAACTCAGGTTAGCCTAGAATGTCCCAGGGGACAGATGCGGTGGGAATAGGCTTAAGTATTTCCCTTCTGGCTCCACCACTGTTACTGAGTGGAGCCATCCACCCCTCCGCTCCACTGCTGCTTGTACATTAGTGTTTGGAGCCAGGCTTTCTGGGACTTTCCCTGAGGACACTCATGCCAAACATCCTGGGAACCCTTTGCCCACTGTCACCAGTCTTTTTCCAGGAAGAGTTGGGTAGACCAAACTTCATTGCATTAAATTTATGAGGTGTGAGGCTCAAATAACCCATATAGAATTTTATGTTGTTTCAAGATGTCTAATTGAGATTGAAATTCATCTGGTTAAATTCCAAATGAACTGACTCCCCTAACGTCTCTCCCAAGTTCATTCTCAGGTTAGCTATGATCGTGGTTAATGTTCTGAGGCAGGGTCGGGAGTGCCAGGTAAAGGGGCTTCGTAAGCCCCAGTTCCGTTTGATGTTTTTAAGTGAAGGGGTGAATGAAGTCATTATTCTGAGCCACCTTTCTGGAGCTGTGTGCTGGGAGGATTGCACCTGGCATCCAGGATCACGAAATGGGAGCTGGAGACTAAACCTCTGATGATGCCTTTTGGGTGGCTTCCTTGGTTGCCAACTCCTTTCTCTTCACCCCTTCCTCTCATCTGGAGATGTTGTCAGGATCAGCTGTGAATTGCACTGTGCTCTTGGAAAGCAATGCATCACATAAACCAGAGGCATTTTCTTTAACTATGCTAAATCTTGGGCAGAATTTCATAGAGCCACGTTCGTTAGCTTCTCAAAACATGTTCAGATTCCTTAGCCATTGTTGAAGAAAGCCCATCACCTTGAGTCTCTGTCCAGTGTATTCTTTTCCTCTCGTTCATTCTCCTAGGTTACTTCATGCTACATCTTGAGGATCTCAAAATTAGTCCTAAGTGGTGGTTGCCCATGGGTGTCAGGGACTGTTTTACAAGGGGAGAGCGAGGCTCAGGGAGTGACTGAAGCGCTGGACGAGGTTGTCTCATGGCACTGCATCCTATTCTGGTCACTATTAAATCTGCCCTCTGCCTATGTGAAATTACCTGGTGATGTAAGTGGATTTCTGTAAGTAGCAAGAGAGCCTAAACCGATGGAACTCTTAAATTAGCCAGGTCGTTTTCTTATCACACTTTATAGTCTACCATAATTAAATCCACAGCAAATGCCAGGAAGAGTTCACCTGATAAAACCTTCTTAAGTCCTCAAGGGTCGGGTTGTAGAGCACCATCTTTACTGTCAGGCGGATCATTAACTCACAACCAACCACGCGGTGGAATGAATCGCCTCTTGGAGACTAACTTGTTGAACTGGCATCTCCAAGGGAGATGCTACGTGCTTGTTAGAAATGCCAACAAGAAACCACCTTTCCTTCTAGACTCAATGCTAGCAACAGCAGGGGTGTCGGTGGGTGATTTATGAAAACCGGCCCCCAGTTACAAACTCTTTGGCATTAATTGTGACGGCACATGGTTTCCATAAAGGAAGAGGCCATGGGCCTGAAGAAACGGCTGTCAGTTGTGAGACCTGTAACTAGTGGTCACGTAAATAAGGGATTCACTGTGGTACTGTGTTCAGTATCCCTTCCTTGGAGGAAGGCTCAAGTGCTCTGGCAAAAACTGGTTCCAGCTGACCCAGATGGGGGCCATCAGGAAGTTCTTTGTGGCCAATGGGCCCTTCCAAGGATACTTTCCAAACCAAAGTCTTTCCTCAGTTGAGTTCATGGCCGTGACTTCTCCTGGATCTCTGTAGTCACACTCTGCAGGCCTCTCTTCAAGGCTGTTCTCAGAACCCACCTGGGCCTCCTCTCCAAGGCAGTGCCTAGTCTTCACCTGGACTTGGGCAATGCAGAAGCCACGATGGTCTGGGATGCTGCTATTGCGGCTGTGCCGTCTGTCCAGGCTCCCCTTCACTCACGGCTGTGGCTGTGCGAGAGGAAGAACTGTGCTCTGTTTCCCTGTTAGGAGACTGCGAAGAACTCAGGCTGAGCGTGGCGACTGTCGTCTGTTGCTGCTAGTGTTTCATGTAGGAATTCATCGTTGGAATTTCCTGGGAGAATCTCATTATACCAAGTCACAGGTCCCAAGAAAAGTTGATCACAAAGTTGGGAAAACTGGAAAGAAATAATTCTTCCGTGAGAATGAGCGTTTCAGGTGACACAGAGACTGTTAGATTTCTAGGAAATCCACTGATGCCAAGCAGAAAGCAAGAGCAGAACACATGAAGACCCAGACTCACATGTAAGAGTCAACATCCTGGAAACGGGGAGAACAGCTGGAGGGAACTGGTCAGGCCTGATCGGTTCTCTGGCTGTGGCTGTTGCTCTGTTGTAAGTGTGTGTGTGTGGTGCTGTCTGCTTTTAATGGCGACTCCTTCTTGAAAAGAAAACTGAATATGTTTATATGCATAGGATATTTTATACAAATCCTATGAGTGGTGTTCCAATAAATAACATGTTTTCGAAGCAAAATAAGCCCTTAAATTGGCCATTTAGACACATGATTCTGTTTAGGAGATGTAAATGCTACATTATTTGCATAAATTCAGTAATATTTGCTAGCACTTTCTAGTGTTTGAGATGCTCATAAATTTAATATTTCTTGTATTTCTTAGCTGCCCATTACAATGAGTAAAGATTAGAAAGAATGTTGAAGTATTTTAAAAATAACAAAACAATTTCCAGAACTTGCCAGAATTCCCAAGAATTCCAGATTTCCATTCCTGAATCTCAGAGTAATATCTATCAGTTATCTGGGAAGACAAAGCTGTTTAACAAATCACTCCAAACGCTAGTTGCTGAAAGAAGCGCCAGCTCTTGACCCATCGCAGGTTTCTGGGTTGGCTGAGCTCAGCCGGGCAGGACGCCGGCAGCTCATGACGATGCTGCAGCTGCTGTCACCCGGGGCAGTGTGGGCTGGAACCTGCGAGATGACTCACTCACACGGCTGGGGGCAGATGATGACTGTCAGCTGGGAGCTCCTCCTTGGTTTGTGGCCCCCGTTTTCTTCACCGTGCCCACTGCATGTGGCGTGAGCATTTTGGAGCCTGGAAACTGGGCTCTGAGAGGGGGTGTCCCCGGAGTCATCTTTCTAAGAAGGAAAGAGAAGCCAGTGTTCTTGTAAGAGCTGGGTTTTGAGGCCTCGGAATGTCACTAATGCCTCTTTTGGTTAGTTAATGCAGTCACGGAGCTATGCCTCACACAGGGAGTAACAATGCTCTGTCTCCTGATGTGAGGAGTTACATATAGAATGGGTCTTCAAAGGTTCATGGAAGATGCATATTATGAAATGACCATCCATGGGTTTCAATGGTTTTGCATCAAAAATAAACTTATCTTTAAATTCTATTTTTCCATGAACTCTCTGAAATATGTAGGTATAGAAAGGGAAGCGGTCTGGGGGCCATTTTTGGAGACCGCCTGCTATCGTGTGTCCTTGGTTAAAACAACTCATGCCACTCTCACGCTCCTAAGATTCCCCTAGTGCAGTGTCTGCTCACTTTATGTCTGCGAAGGCTGGGATGTCCAAGGTGTCACTCACACAATGACACCTCAGTTCGTAGGGCTCGACTCTGGTCGTTTCTCAGAATCTTGGTTTCTCTGCCAGTTGATTCCTTAATTCTCTTAAGGCCTTTCCTCTGTATGACCTCTTCACCTGGGTGAGCAGACATCTTACCTGGAAGGCCAGACTTCCTAAGAGACAGCAGCCTAAGACAACCGGGCTGCCTCTGCTTATGCCACCATTGCCCATTTCCTATTGGCTAAAGCTAGTATCATGGGCACTGAGATCCATGAAGCCTGTCCACAGGGGAGGGCTCCATAAAAGTGGGAGGAGTGTTTCATTAGGGACCACCCAATTAAAAGTCAGCTGTGGTATGAATGAGTGAATAAATACACTACCAGTTCATTCCTAGTTCATTCACTTCTAAACCTGACCAAGCTTCCGTGTCAGTCTGATGTGCCCCACCCACCTCACAGGCCCTGGGCTGTCTGCCTTGGCTCGGGACCATCCCGTGGAGACCAAGGGGCCCCTGAAGACGTACTTATTCCTTGAAGTGAATCACTTATTGCCTTCCTCTACTCCTGCCTTTCTCCCAGGTCTTTTTTACTTATTACGTTTTAGAATTTTCTGAACACTCAGGGTCTCTGAAAGTCATTGATTACAACCTATTTTATCACTACCCACCCTATCCCCTGTCTCCCCATAGTTGTTATTCGCCTCTACTAGCTGGGAGAGATTAGCTTCTAAAATTTTATAAAAGTGCTTCTTAAGTGTGTGTGTGTGTGTGTGTGTGTATGTGTGATTTCATGATTTATTTTCATTTCCAGATCTTTTTGAATAGACACTACTTAACAGAAAGCCTGGTAGAAACTAGCCCAATTAGACTTTAGATTTAGTTACACACACACACACACACACACACACACACAATCTACCCTAAACCCAGAACTTCTATTCCCTGCTTTCTGGAACTGCTCTTTGCAGAAGGGCCAGCCCAATATTTCATTTCTGTATTGGAGCCGTGGCCCCTTTGGTGCTTCTTTGCTGTGCTTAAACTTTGGCCACTCTCCTGTAGACTTCAGCTCAAAAGCCAATTTGAGATAGGGATTTGCTCACTGGGACATGAAATCCCAAGGGCTGAACTGCCATCACCCAGATCATTTTAATTGTAATACAAATCGTAATCTCACAGGGTGGTTGGTTTCTGGACTCTCTTTGACTTTTTAAATGTTTTTAGAAGCTTAAGTAATGGCAACAAGTCATAAATAGAGAAAGCTGTTCATGAAGTAGAACCAAGCAGTAATGATGACATTAAGCAGAGAGATGTGGATGAGCATTCGTTTTCTTTTATCGCATCCAGCAAAATCCTTTTAAGAGAAATTTTGAGCTTTGTTATCCTGGAAAACATAGCTGCTTATAGGGAAAGATGAGATCATGTTTTTCTACTGTAGTGAGGAAACTCAATTATTAGAAATTCCAGACTTTCTAGGGGACTCTGACTCATGTGTTGAGACCGCATTTTACCCAGCAAACCCTAACATTCACACAGTCATGTCTCTCTCTCTCTTACTCTCTCTCAGCCAAAGCACCCAGCACAACACGATGCTGGCAACTGTGTGAGTGTTTTTCTTAGAGTAGAATTCTGGGTGAGTCCCCGCCTTATTTCTTATTTCTCCCACTCACATTTCCAGCCGCTGGCAAGCCTCACAGATGGAGGCCAAGAGTGTACATGGATATTCCTTACAGCCCCAGCTAATGGATTCATTGAATATAGAGCCACACTGTCTGATCAAGGGCGAAAGTTTTGATCGCGACTTTGGGTCTACCTTAGGCCCTTCAACCCGAGTCTCTTTACTGTCAATAAAAACTTAGATGCTGCATACTTCATTTGAACCCTAGACACTGATTGATCTTTCTTAGTGGCCACAGTCCTTCGTTTATTTGTTCAGACCTTCCAAAAATCTCTCTTATGTCTCTGGCGCTGCACGGAAAGTATTGCAGGGAACAAAAATCCCACTCTTTGTGTGTTTTCTTCCGTGGTGAGACTATAGCTTGGATACATGATAAATAAGTATCAACTAGAATACACTGTTGTATAACATTAGTAGCATAATGAGCTGGTGATAGAAGCTATGAAAAGGGTTCAGCAGGGACTGGGGTAAGGAGTACCAGGAACAAGGGCTATGTTTTGAGTGAGTGGTCTAGGAAGGCTTCATTGACAAGGTGACTTAACAAAGCCGTGTGACTCTCTGGAGAAAGAGTGTTTAGGGAAGAGAAAACAGCAAGTGCAAATGTTTTGAGGTGGAAGTGTGGCTGGGGTCTTAGCTCAAAAAGTGGGAGCAGAGTGAGTAGGATGAGACGAGGAGAAGGTGAGGGAAAACACGGCAGGGTGCTGGGCTGAGGGGGGCCTGGAAGGATGCTGCAGACTCTGGGTTCTGTGGAGCGAGGTGGATAGTCAGTCACTGGAGGCTTTGCATAGATGAGGGATGTGAGTTAGCTTCAAAGTGCCACGCTGGCTGCTGGCCTGAGAACAGCACAGTGGGGCTCCAGGTGGAAGTGGGAGTACCAGTTCAGGGCCTGTGGTGACAGTCCGGGGGAAGGGCTGTGCTGGTTAGCAGTGGGGGTGGGGACGTGGACGGCAGGATGAGAGAATGAAGACTCAGGGTGAAGTTGGAGGGTTCTGGGGGCTCAGGCTTGGGGAAGGGTTGCTTGCTTTCTAGTGCTCAGTTTGGAGCTCTAGAGCCTTAGACCAAAGGCTCCTAGACCCCAGGACAGATGGTGAACACCCCTGGACCGGCAAGTATGGAGTTGGCTGTGCCTGTTGGAGACAGAAATCTTACCCATTTTCAAGCTCCTGGCCCCCTGAAGACCTCTTTCCCAGCCTAGTTTTTGGAACCCCTAATAGCTCTGCCTAATCTGGGACACTGGTTTTGATCTCATCACACCCTCACATTCGTTGCAGACCTGGTTCCTGGCTCGCATCTTCTGCTGTACCCCAACTCCTGCGACTATTCTGGGCAACCTCAGCATCCGGGTCAGTGGTCCACACTGCATCCTTCTCTTTTTCATACGTTGAGTTCCCACCCATTCCCATGGCTGCACCTCAGATTCCTGTACCTTAACAACATTCTTTTAAAGATTTATTATTTTTACTTGAAAGGCAGAGTTACAGAGAGGTAGAGGCAGAGAGAGAGAGAGGGAGAGAGACGTCTTCCATCTGCTCATTCACTTCCTAATTGGCCACAATGGCTGGAGCTGTGCCAATCCAAAGCCAGGAGCCAGGAGCTTCTTCTGGTCCTCCCACGCAGGTGCAGGGGCCCAAGGACTTAGGCCAACTTCTGCTGCTTTTCCAGGCCATAGCAGAGAGCTGGATCGGAAGTGGAGCAGCTGGGACTTGAACCAGCACCTATCTGGGATGCTGGCAGTGCAGGCATCGGCTTTACCCACTATGTCACAGCATTGACCTCAATCTTAACAACTTAAAACACGCCTGACAAACCTCATGTGCTAATGCCCAGACCCAGACCCCTACCGCACACTTCTCCCCTTCCAGCTTCACTGTTCAAGGAGCTCCACAATCCCTTCCGACTGCTTCGTTAATGAATCATCTCCCAGCTTCCCTGTGTTTTTTTTTTTTTTTTTTTTTTTTTTTTGGTCCATTTGGGCTCCCTGCCCAGCTAGGATTACTTACTGACTCACGGACATCTGCTTCCTTTAGGCTGTCCCATCCTTTTCTAAAGCCTATAACTTAAAGCAGGTTAATAACACCAGGGAGCTTTAAAAATAACCCCCGCTTGGACCCCAGTGGAGATCAGCTGGGCAGAGTCTTGGGGGAAAGGGTGTCATAGTTTTGAAAAGCTCCTGGGGCCTGTGCTGGGGCGCAGTGGGTCAAAGCCCCGGCCTGAAGCGCCGGCATCCCAGTTGGGCGCTGGTTCTACTACTGGCTGCTCCTCTTCTGATCCAGCTCTCTGCTATGACCTGGGAAAGCAAGTCCTTGGGCCCCTGCACCCGCGTGGGAGACCAGAAAGAAGCTCCTGGCTTTGGATCGGCACAGCTCCGGCCGTTGCGGCCATCTGGGGAGTGAGCCAGCAGCTGGAAGACCTCTTTCTCTGTCTCTACCTCTCTCTTTAACTCTTTCACATAAATAAAGTAATCTTTTAAAAAAAAGCTCCCAGTAGTTCTGGTGTTTGGTCAGGCTTGAGAATATCTGCACCATGAACCCAGCTGTCCGACTGGCCCTGCTTGCATCTGAGACAGAGTCCCTGGAGGAAACCACAGCCAGAAAGACCGGGCGTCCTCATATTCTTCCTCTCAGACCTCACAAAGCTTCCCAGAAGGCACTTCTCTGCAAGCTCACTGTACCCCTCTGAGATGTCTATCTTAGGCTTCTGCTGTCTTCTCCGATCTCCTACGCCCATCCTCCTCTCGCCAGTAGAATGCAGCAAGTGACCATACCTCCCTGTCTCCCTCTCATCCATGGACATGCAGAGGCTTTCCCTCCTTGGAAAGCAGAAACTGTTCCATGGGGCTGCCTCGTCTCCCTGCGTCGTCTCCTTCCAAGGGCTGAGTGTGATCTCGATTCACACGTATCACGGTTACTCTGCACCCTCATTTGTTTTGTTGCTTCTTGTCTCTGTCCCATGAGACTGTGAACTCCATGGACAGGGTGCTCCTGTTGTTTATTTACCAGTGTAAACTTCACTTAGCCCACGGTTTAGCTTGGTATAGCAATGAGGAGGCACTCCCATATTCACTGTGTGGATTAATAAGCCAAGCCTTGTGCCTAAGTAAGAAGTAAATCATGTCATCCCCAGTTTAGGTGTCTACAAAGAGGTAAGATTCCAGTCTTTCCCAGCCATTTTGCTTTGTAAAGGCTTGAACTGAAGCAGGTCGGAACGTCCTCCTTAACGCACAGATGGTGCGTTGTAGAGGAAGGACCAGAATTGCTGCCTTACGGCTAACTACAACGAGTACATGAACTGAGTGCTAGTTGCCATTGTCTAGCTGGTTTTGGTGCAGGGACTTACTGTTAGGGCAGTGCTGTTGCTGGGCTGGGGCCAGTGTCTGTGTTGGCTTTTTGTCCTCAGCATGGGCTGATAGGGATGGGGACAGCCCCAGGAAGCAGCGACGTGGAAAGAGGCCAGCCCTGCAGAGCACAGAACTGAATTGTTCTCACCTGTGCATTTGATACTTTTCATTGCAAAAACCTCTTATTAAAAGCACTTTGCTAAAAATAAAGTTTCTACGATACCGAGGAACTTTAAGTGGAAAAGCACTTATAAGGACTTACACTGTGCTTGTCACTGGATAATCACAGGCGTTTTGACAAAGGTACCATTTAAGCAAGAAACAGGAGAAAGAGAAATGAAGATATCTTCTTCTTCCATGTTAAATGGTGAAAAACAAAACCAAACAGAAATCCTGGGCTGACTCATGCAAAGACTGTTCCAGAAGGGAGTGTCTGGGCCTGTGAAGTGACTGACAGGTCAGGGACAGTCCCCAGATGTAGACTTGCTGCACAGTGATGCCTGTCAGTCTTACCTCGGACAACATAACTGGAGGCGTGATCAGTTGTTCGTAGATGGACTCTCCTGTGTGCATGTAAGCTCACAGAGGACTGTGGGAAGTGGCAGGTCTGTCTACCCAGTTCTCAACCCAGTGGGCGTCCTCATGGCAGTCCCTCACAGCACCCAAGTCCTGGTTTACCAGGGCTGTGGGACTCTCAGTGCCACACGGAGAGAGTTCCCGGAAAGCCGGGTGCCTTTCCGTCTCAGCACTGGTATTTACTGGGAAATGGCTCTTTTGTCTCCATGGCAGGAAAAGTCTTTTTGTCTCTGTCTGTAGGAAGGAGAGCTATGAATCCAGACTCTACTTCCTGTTCTCTTTAGCGCTGGACTTGGTTGCAGACACTCTGCCTCTGAAGCAGTGCTGGGTGACCGACCACCTGCACACCCCAGCCATTCTTGCAGCTGTTACCGTGAATCTGAGACTGGCTGCTCCGCTTCCCAGCTGATCCCTTCTGCTATTTCTGCAGACTTTGTTGCACCCACCCAGGGACTTTCCCTGCGGGGAGGATGATTGCAATTTTATACGGTCCAAGCCGTGGTGGCTCATGCCTCCTTTTTACCTATCTGGAGTGAGGACATCCATAATCTCCACTAGTTTGCCTCTGCCTGTGTGTTCTATGGGGAAGTCGCTTAAACTCTCATTCTTTATTTCCACCTTTGTAAATGAAGATGTGGGATTTCCTATGCTTAACCTGTGTCAACTAATAATATTTGGGGATTCCAACGTTCTCTGTAAGAATGGGTAATAAATAGGATACGAAATGCTCCCATAAATATTTCCAAAATCCTCTTGTTAAAATTACGTTGTAAAGAGTCTTTCTATTCATCCTTTCATGCTTGCTTGCCACATCCCGACGCTGGAAATAGTTGTCAAAATAAATAGAAATCTCCCCATTTAAAACATGCATTCGTGCTGTTAGATGAGAAGAATTTTCCAGACAGTTTTGAACTCTTGCTACACTGTGATTTATGCCGAAGTGTTTGGAAAGTTGGGCTGAAGTTTGGCAAATGATCACAAACCGCCTGGAGTTATTTAGCTCTCTATGATGGTTTAATTTATATGAGTGTATGCTTTGCTTCTTCCAATTAAACTGTAAGATTATAGAGGTCAGTAAGAAAGCGTTATGCTTCCAGAGGTTCTCCAGAGAGCCTAGCACAGAGCTCTGAACACACTGTACCTCGCCCTGAGAGAAGGCGTCATATTTCTCCAGGGTTGGCATCTTTGCTCGTTGGGGGATGGCCAGTCGGCAGAGTGGCCTTGGAGAGTGAGTTATGTGTGGAAATAGCTCTAGGTTATGTGAAGAACATCCATTCATTCATTAGGTTATAATTAACCCTACAGGTTCCCACTGTGGTGCTACATCGAATGAAAACAGAGACTAGATAAAAAGCTCTTTCATGTTGACACAGACTTGAACAGGCCAGCTATTAACCACTGATGGTGAGCTATGTTTTGTCAAGGTAATTCATGCTTCACTTTGAGGTGAATCTAATACCGCTCAGCTTGCTCCCGCCTCAGGGTAACAAGGGGCCACACAAAGATAAGCCGAGGGAAAAATCGGAGTCATCCTTCTCTTATTTTTAAACACAAAATGAAACAGAATTGGTTCTGATAAAATCTTCTCATCTTTCTTGTCCTATATTTCTCATCATTTGCAAAATGCAAAGAATTCTAATTACAGCTATGGGGTCTTGCGATATTTGTGTATACTCTGTCATAAATGCATATAATGTAATTATGATTTTTAGTGAATATTGCAAATGAAACTTAAAATAGTAGGAATCATTGCATTCGTTTTAAGCAGGCAATTGTCCTTTATACACTATTGGAGGCCACTCTGAACAATTTGGGTTCACTATTCTCAGGATGGAAATAGGTTTCCTCTGACTGTTCACCCTGATCTGTTGGTAGGGACAGATGATAGCACTGAGATCAGGCTTTTGATGCTTTCTCCTGATCAGGAAGAGTTAGAAAACTTTTATGGCTGGCACCGCGGCTTAATAGGCTAATCCTCTGCCTGCGGTGCTGGCACACCAGGTTCTAGTCCTGGTCGGGGCACCAGATTCTGTCCTGTCGCTCCTCTTCCTGTCCAGCTCTCTGCTGTGGCCCAGGAGTGCAATGGAGGATGGCCCAGGTCCTTGGGCCCTGCGCGCCAGCCACAGCGGCCATTGCAGGGTGAGCCAACGGAAATGGAAGACCTTTCTCTCTGTCTCTCTCTCACTGTCCACTCTGAAAAGAAAGAAAGAAAGAGAAAGAAAGAGAGAGAAAGAAAGAGAGAGAGAGAGAGAGAGAGAGAGAGAGAGAGAGAAAGAAAGAAAGAAAGAAAGAAAGAAAGAAAGAAAGAAAGAAAGAAAGAAAGAAAGAAAGAAAGAGAGAGAGAAAACTTTTGTGGTCAACAAGGGCTCTACAGCAAATATTCTCAGCTTCATGGGCCGTATGGTCTCAGTCGTAACTACGAAACTTTGCTGTTGTACCCTGAAGAGAGCAGGTAAACCAAAGGATATGAATGTGTTCCAATAAAACTTTATTGACAAGAAAGGGTAGTGTCTGGATTGGCTCCCAGCGCAGCGTGTCAGCCTTTGCACCAGACTCAGGGAAGGTCCTGACTGTTGGGCTGTATCTGCTGTGGGCATGATGCCACGAGGAGCAAGCGTCTGCTTTCCTCCAGGCATGTGCACACAGCGTTGCGTGAACGAGAGTTCTGATCATAATTCTGGTTATCAGTTAGCATGCATTACCTAGATATATCAACAGAGGTTTTAGATGAGAATGAGCTAGTTGCTTGCCACATAAATTAATACAGCCCATAATTCCTTACCCACAAGTTTGGAATCCAGAAAACTCTAAGAATCCAGGTTTTTTTTTTTATTTTAATTTAGTGGCAAAATCTGAGCTGATGTGGCTCATTTGGCAGCAAAGCTGGCGTGCGTGGGCACGACGCTCTGTACTCCTGGCTTATCCGGCTGAACGTGACTCTCGATGCGCCTTGTCCTTTGGCTTCAGGACGCTGCTAGGCATGTCCCACGCTGACAGTGGAACAAAAGTGCTCCAGAACGTCTGTGGAAAATGAATGGAAAATAAATTTATTCTGGCACAAAACGTTTGTAATCCACGCACAGGTTTTTCATAACATGCACTTTCGCGGACTTTTTGAAGCACCCTCATATGAAGCGAATAATTGTCTGAAGTCCTCAAATTTCTGAATTCCCAAATCCTCTGACACCAGGATGTCTGATGAGGGAACAAGGACACAAAAACAGGAACTCTCTCTTTCCTTCTGATGCCTGTGGCTGGAAGAACAGCTCCCAGAAATACACGTCTGACTAACGGCGATGAATTGGTTTAATCACAGAGTCTGACCGATTACTAGGTATAACAGTGTAATCAGCTTAATCACCTGTGTTAATGAAGAGTTAAGCATTTGATTTTAAACCCAAGCAAAGCCAGGAAGATCAGCATTAATCTTTCCCATAATGACCTTTTCTCCGCTCCTTTTGTGTAAATGTATTTTGACAGATAATGCTGTTGCTGGCACATCCATCCATATAAAATGGTGCAAGCCTTTTTGGTCAATAATTGGCTTCTACAAACCTGGTTATGTATGTAGGTGCAACCAGGTGTGGCAGATTGCAGCAATGTCAAGGGCACGCGTGAATCATTGCGTCTGATTAGTTCTCGGGCCCTGTTATTGCCAGAAGTTGGAAGGATTGGGCCCTGGTGTTGTCCTCCTGTCATCTGCTTTCTGGCTCATTCATAAAATGGGGCTCTTAACATAAGGGTAGACGTGTCTCCCATTGTCTTTATACACTTACCATCTTTTATCTTATCTACTGCTTGTCTAACATTTATAGTTTTACCACTGTTTCTGGAGTCTCAATTCATATCATGTTTTATTCACTTTGTAATCTTCAGTCTAAGAATGTCTATGGGTTTGTTGATAGACTAACTGAATGAACGTAGATTTATCAAATGAAAATTGACTTCTGAGACTACCTTCTAAAAAATTCCCACTTTAAAGATGTTGAAACTGGAATCTAGAGAGGAATATTAGATACCCAGGCACTGTAGATTGCTACCAAACAGCATGGTGACACTATGTCATGAATCCTACATCAACTTGATGAACTAAGTGCATTATCCTTAACTTTCAAAATGTGACAACTGAATCTCAGAAAGGTTAAATAACTTGATAAGAAGAGCAGAATTGATCAAAAAATCTGTCTTGGGGCCTGCTAATGTGCCTGGGAGAGCTGTGGGCCCCAGTGGGCCCCTGCTATCCATGTAGGAGATCTGGAGGAAACTTGGCCCAACCCCAGCCATGGTGGCCATTTGGGGAGTAAAGCAGTGAATGGAAGATCTCCCTCTCTCTCTTGCTTCCCCGTAACTCTGCCTTTCAAAGTAAAACAATAAATCAGTCTTTTTTCTTAATTATCTAAGTCCAAAGTGTTGATTCTTTTCCATCAAATTATAGACTCATGCCCACCCCTGTGACTGGTAGGCACCTCTACTTTTTTTTTTTAAGATTTCATTTTTATTTATTTTAGAGGTAGAGTTACAGAGAGAGAGAGAGAGAGAGAGAGAGAGAGAGAGAGAGATGTCTTCCATCCACTAATTGACTCCCCAAATAGCTGCAATGGCTGGAGCTATGTTAATCTGAAGCCAGGAGCCAGGTGCCAGGTGCCAGGTGCTTCTTCCCAGTCTTCCATGTGGGTGCAGATGCCCAAGCTCTTGGACCACCCTCTACTGCTTTCCCAGGCCATGGCAGAGAGCTGGATTGGAAGAGGAACAACTAGGACTAGAACTGGCACCCATATTGGATGTCGGCGCCACAAGTGGAGGATTAACTTGCTGCCCCATGGTGCCAGCCCCTGTGTTTCTACTTATTTCCAGGTTGTCTAGTTCACTTTGATTTGTTTCTGCCAGAGCATATTGAATTATGAGCCTCTCCCTTCAGTAGTTTCCAATCTAGAGAAGAGTAAGGGGCATACAACCCAGATTGTTGCCACAGCTTCTCAACCATACTCCTTGCTTTGGTCCTCGTCCCCTTTCTTTGCACAGCGCTATGGTGATTCTGCAGTTACATATGAAGATCAAATCTCCCCTCTGCTCTAAGCTCTCCAGTGGCCTCCTGTGTCCTTTCAGTGGCCCATGAAGCCCTGCACAGTCTAGCTGGCAATTCTGCTCTGATGTAATCTTTTATCACTTTTGTCCACCTTCCTTGAAACTGCAGTCCCCCTGAGGCTGGGGACTGGCCCTGTGAAACAGTGGGTCAAGCCACTGCCTGCAGTGTCAGCATTCCATGTGGGCTCTAGTTCGAGTCCTGGTTGCTGCACTTCTGATCCAACTCCTTGCTAATGGACTCGGAAAAGCAGCGGAAGATGAGTCAGGTCCCTGGGCCTCTGCACCCCTGCGGGAGACCCCGAAAAAGCTCCTGGCTTCTGGCTTCAGCCTGGTACAGCCCTGGCCATTGCAACCATTTGGGGAGTGAAACAGCAGATGGAAGATTTCTCTCTCTCTCTGTCTCTCCTTCACTCTCTCTGTTACTTTACCTTTCAAATAAATAAATTAAAAAAAAACCTACAGCCCCTCCTATTTTTCATATTCCTGGCATAGAGTAGATACTCAGGTATTTGTTGAATATTAAATAATAGGGAGTGTGTTTTTTGTGGTATGCGATTGGTGCTATGAAGATGTTTAACTGAAGTGCCATAGGAACCAAAGTATCCTCTCCTTAACATAAGATTTATAATTCCTTTATTTGATGAGATCAAATTTGTCATCAATCAAAGAAAGGTTGGACTCCAGCCTGTAAAGATTGAAAGACATTATGTTAGAATTGATTGAAAAGTGTATTATTAAAGTTGTTATAGGATTAAATCCAACCTGATTATCCAAATACATCTGGCCCTGAGAATCTGTCATTTCTTCTGTAGGTTCAATCAGCTGTGATGGGAAATCTTCAGATCTTCGGAAAAGAATGCTGCGTCTGTATTGAGCATGCACAGACTTGTGTCCTTGTCATTATGCCCTAAAAAATATTGCCTAAAATTACATAGCACTGGGTGGGAGTGCAGGTGGGAAGAGCCACTATGTTCCTGAGGTTGTATTTATGAAATACATGAAGTTTGTGTACCTTAACTGAAAGATTTCTGGGTAAAAATAAATAAATAAAAATAAAAAGAGTAACCTAGAGATGAGGTAAAGTATATGGGAGTATATGGGAGTGTGTGCATACTCTATATTAAGTACTCTGCCATTGTGTACGGGACTTGGGCGTCCACAGCGTGGGTATCTGTGGACAGACCTGACCAATCCCCCATGGGTACTGAGGGGTGACCTTACAGGAGGGCTTCAAAGAGTTCGTGGAAAATGTGTATTATGAAAGAAACTATGCACGGGTTTCCAAATTTTCACACCACAGTAATCTTTTCATTCTAGTTTCCACAGACTTTCGGAAGTGCTTTTGTATATTTCAAGGAAAGTTTCGATTTATTTCCATGAGTTCTTAGCCTGTTTTCTCATGGGCTCTTGTGAAACCTGTGAACTCCCTCTAACAGCAGTCTTTTTATATGCATACATCAGGGTCTGCAAAAAAGCCACTCGTATTCAAATGTCGTGTGGTTTGAATGTGTCCCCTCCAAAATGCTGGCGCTGCCAAGGTGGTGGACTTGAGAGGAGGGGCCTAGGCTGTGAGGACTCCTCCCTGGTGAGAGGAATGAAGGCCCTTTGGAAAGAGGCCTGGCCTAACCTTCCTCTCTCTCTTGCCCCGCTGCCTGCAGCCCAGTGAGGACAGAGCGTTCCTTCCCTACCAGAGGACACAGCCCTCCTGCTAATTCCTTGATCTTGGATGTCCTGGCCCCCAGAACTGTGAGAAGTGAATGTTTTGTTTTGGTTTTTTTTTTTTTTTTTTTATAAATTACAGTTGCTGGTATTCTGCCAAGTGGACAAAGACAAATGCACTTATCAAAATGTTAAAAGACACATTTTTGATATAATAGATATGATTTTTTAGTTATTACATTAGATAATAAGATAATATACTTAAATATGGGGATATGCAAGTGAAATTTTACTCTTTGAATAACAAATCAGTGTGAAAAGCTTTTGTACCTTAGCATAAAAGAGAGTGTTATACTGTGGGTAATCTGCACCAAGGGGACACGCGTTCATGTTGAATTTCCAATCGATTTCAGTTTGGTTGTTGCAAGTGGTGGAAACCTAAATTTGCAAAGACTTGCTTTTGTAAGTGGAATAAATCGCTGCCGTAGCTTGCTTTACAAAGTGACACGAGGCTGTCTTCAGGAATGCCAGAGTGCGTCAAGCCTAAATTATTTCTTTTCAGATCTTTGATTTTTTTCTTGCATGTGATTTAAAATTAAAACCGTTGTATAATTTACACACAGTGAAAAGCACAATCTTTATTTATCTGAGGGGCAGAGAGAGATAGAGTCAGAGACGGAGAGAGAGCGAGAGAGAGAGAGCGTGAGAGCCAGTGAGCTCCCATCTACTGGTTCAATCCTCAAACGCCCATGTGTGCCGGGAATGGCTAAGCTGAAGCGGAAGCTGGACACTCAATCTACATCTCCCATGTGGATATCAAGAACCCAATTTCTTGAGCTATCACTGCTGCAGAAAACTGGAGTTAGGAAGCGAAGCCTGGTACTGGACCCAGGAATCTTAAGCAGTGTCTTCACTGTTAGGGTAACTACCTGCCATGAAAAATGCAATCTTAAAGTACAGTTCAGTGGATTTAGATTAATGTATAATACTGTTTCCTTCTCCTCAACTGTTTTCCGACTTCTGTCACTATCGATTGCTTGTGCCTCATTTTATACTTCGTACAAATGAAATCATGTATTATGCATTCTTTGGTATGTGATTTTTATCAGCCTATTACCTTTGCACTCCATCCATATGATCGTGTGTATCAGTTCTTTCTTCTTCCCAAGTAGTATTCCATTATAAATTGTTTAATTCATTCTCTTGTTGATAGACTTTTATTGCCAGTATTTTTTTAAAAAAAGTTTATTTATGTATTTATTTATTTGAAAGGCAGAGTAACAGAGAAAGAGGGAGAGAGTTGGAGAGGGAGAGGGAGAGAGATGTATCTTCCATCCCCTGGTTCATTCCTAAATGACTGTAATGGTTGGGGCTGGGCCAGGCTGATATCAGTAGTCAGGAACTCCATCCCATATGAGTGACAGGAGCTCAAGTACCTGGGCCATCTTCTGCCTTACCAAGCGCATTAGAGAGAGCTGGATAGGAAGTGGAGTAGTCGACTCGAACTACAATTCCAGTGTGGGATACTGGTATCCCAAGTAGCAGCTTAATCTGCTACAGCGTGATGCTGGCCCCTCCAGTACTTAGCTGTTATGAATAAAGCTGCTGTTATCATTCTTACACGAGTATTTTTGTGGAAACATGTTTTAATTTTAATTGTGTTAACACTTAGGTATTGGGTCTTAGGGTAAATTTATGTTGAACTGTATTATTGTGTTTTTTTTCCCCTTTCACTTTTTTATGGGTCATTTTTACTAAAGATTCATCAATTTTGCTTATCTTCTTAAGGAAAAATTATCTTTGGGCTTTGTCAATTTTCTCTGTCATTTGTTTTTCATTTTATTTATTTCTGCTCTGCTCTTTATGGCTTTTTTAGATTATGAATTTTAGAACTTTCTTTTTCTGTTTTTTCTTTCTTTTCAACTTTTACTTAATAAATATAAATTTCCAAAGTACAACTTTTGAATTATAGCAGCTTTTCCCCCCGTAATCTCCTTCCCACCCACAACCATCCCATCTAGAACTTTCTTTTTCTAAAGTTTATTTAAAGCTATACATTTTCTTCTAAGCACTACACTTACTTTGATGTGTTTGTCTTATATTGTGGTTCAATTTGAAATATTCTATTATTTCCTCTGGGACTTACTGGTAGTTTAAAAGTATGATGAATTATTTCTAAGTAACTGAGGAACTTCTAGATTTTAAAACTGATCTCAAATTAAGCAAACTGTCATCGCAGGACTACTTGGTATGATTTCCATCCTTGGGATGTATTGGTATTTGTCTTTCCCATCTGTTCCTTATGCCCTTTATGCTCTTTCCCACCTGTGTAGAGCTAATATCTATTTTCTATGCCCCATTTCATCTCTGGTAGTTTTTAACCATGTCATTGTATTAGTATTTTGTTCACTCTTGTTGCTATAGCAAGTTACCATACATTTAGTGGCTTGAAGCAACTACAAGTTTATTTTATTTTATTTATGTGACAACAGCACAGTTTTAGTAGATGAATTGTTAGGTCTCCAGGAATACAGCCTTTGCCCCCTTTATGAATAGTCTCTTCCCTGCTTCTGCAATTCCATGCACATTTTCGGTTTCCTGCATTTCCTTTTGTGATTCCTCTCAGTACTGACTGCTCAGCACATGTGGTGTCACTGTCCCATCTTGTTTATCTGTTCCCCTGTACTGCGCTTCGTGGAAAAGCTCAAGTTACTTCCCTGATGGGGATCTATTTGGTTATCCTCTCAGTGTCTCTGTATCCTGAATTGAATTGCAATTCTTTTTTTTTTTTTTTTTTTGGACAGGCAGAGTTAGACAGTGAGAGAGAGAGAAAGAGAGAGAGAGAAAGGTCTTCCTTCTGTTGGTTCACCCCCAAAATGGCCGCAGCCAGGTACTTATCCTGGTCCCCCATGGGGTGCAGGGCCCAAGCACTTGGACCATCCTCCACTGCACTTCCGGGCCACAGCAGAGAGCTGGACTGGAAGAGGAGCAACCGGGACAGAATCCGGCGCCCCGTCCAGGACTAGAACCCGGTGTGCCGGCGCCGCAGGCAGAGGATTAGCCAACTGAGCTGCGGCACTGGCCTGAAATGCAATTCTTAATTTTCAGAAGACATTGATCTGAGAATCAGATAAGATTTTATCATAAAAGTGTTCATTTGATCTTATAAATTTATATATTAAAACTTTATAATGGATCTTTTTTTCAAATGCCCTATAGTTTATTTTATTTTTTTATAGAAAACTTTTATTTAATAAATATAAATTTTAAAAGTACAACTTTTGGATTATAGTGGTTCTTCACCCCATACATGCCCTCCCACCCCCAAACCATCCTACTTGCTACTTTACTCTCTCTACCATCCCATACGTCATTAAGATTCATTTTTAATTATCTTTATATACAGAATATCAACTCTAAACTAAGTAAAGATTTCAACAGTTTGCACCCACACAGACACATAAAGTACTGTTTGAAGTCAAGTTTTACTGTTAATTCTCATAGTACAACACATTAAGGACAGAGGTCCTACATGGGGAGCAAGTGCACAGTGACTCCTGTTGTTGATTTAACAATAAACACTCTCATTTGTGATGTCAGTGATCACCTGAGGCTCTTGTCATGAGCTGCCAAGGTTATGGAAGCCTCTTGATTCCATATATTACGACATTATTTAGACAAGGCCATAATCAAAGTGGAAGTTCTCTCCTCCCTTCAGAGAAAGGTACGTCCTTCTTTGATGGCCTGTTCTTTCCACCGGGATCTCACTTTCAGAGATCTTTCATGTAGGTCATTTTTTGCCACAGTATCTTGACTTTCCATGCCTGAAATGCTCTCATGGTCTTTTTAGCCAGATCTGAATGCCTGAAGGGCTGATTCTGAGGTCAGAATTCTGTTTAGGGCATTTGTCATTCTATGAGTCTGCTGTGTGACCTGCTTCCCATGTTGGATCATTCTCTCCTTTTTAATTCTATCTGTTGTTATTAGCAGACACTTGGTCTTATTTATGTGATCCCTTTGACACTTAATCCTATCTTTATTATAAATTACAAACTTAAACTGATCGCTGTAACTGGTAAGATGGCATTGGTACCTGACAACTTAGTGGGATTTGGAGTCCATGGCTAGTTTTTAGTTTCACCCTTTGGTGTAAGTCCAAGGGAATGTGTGCTGAACTGTACATCTCTTTCCTCTCTTATTCCAAATCTTATTTTTAACAGGAATAAATTTCAATTGGATTTAAGCACCTAAGAATAATTCTGTGTTAAGTAAAGAGTTCAAACAGTGATATTAAGTAGAAAAAGAAAATACTAAAAGGAATAAAATAGTAAGCTCTTCCCCAGCAGTCAGGACAAGGGCAGCTCAAGTCACTGTTTCTCGTAGTGTCAGTTTCACTTCTACAGGTTTCTTTTAGGTGCTCAGTTAGCTGTCACAATTCAGGGAGAACATATAATATTTGTCCCTTTGGGACTGGCTTATTTCACTCAGCATGATGTTTTCCAGATTCCTCCATTGATGTAAATGACCAAATTTCATTTATTTTACCACTGTGTAGTATTCCATAGAGTACATATCCCATAATTTCTTTATCCAGTCTTCTGTTGATGGGCATTTAGGTTGATTCCATGTCTTAGCTATTGTGAATTGAGCTGCAATAGACATTGAGGTGCAGACAGCTTTTTTATTTGCCAATTTAATTTCCCTTGTGTAAATTCCGAGGAGTGGAATGGCTGGGTCGTGTGGTAGGGTTATATTCAGATTTCTGAGGAATCTCCAAATTTCTTCCATAGTGGCTTTACCAGTTTGCATTCCCACCAACAGTGGATTAGTGTCCCTTTTTCCCCACATCCTTGCCAGCATCTGTTGTTGGTAGATTTCTGTATGTGAGCCATTCTAATCGGGGTGAGGTAAAGCCTCATTGTAGTTTTGATTTGCATTTCCCTGATGGCTAGTGACCTTGAACATTTTTTCAAGTGCCTGTTGGCAGTGTGGATTTCCTCTTTTGAAAAATGTCTGTTTAAGTCCTTGGCCCATCTCTTAAGTGGGTTGTTTGTTTCATTGTGGTGGAGTTTCTTTTTTTTTTCTTTTTTTTTTTTATCTTTTATTTAATGAATATAAATTTCCAAAGTACGACTCATGGGTTACAATGGCTTTCCCCCCAATACCGTCCCTCCCACCCACAACCCTCCCCTGTCCCACTCCCTCTCCCCTTCCATTCACATCAAGATTCATTTTCGATTATCTTAATACACAGAAGATCAGCTTAGTATACCTTAAGTAAGGATTTCAACAGTTTGTTCCCACACAGAAACATAAAGTGAAAAATAATAGATGATTTTTTTTAAATGATGATGAAATCAGATCAGACCTATTGTCATGTTTAATCCCAGTGAGAGTCAAGTTGGGAATTGATAATTTCTTTTTTTTTTTTTTTTTTACAGAAGATCAGTTTAGTGTACATTAAGTAAAGATTTCAATCGTTTGCACCCCCATAGAAACACAAAGTGAAATATACTGTTTGAGTACTCGTTATAGCATTAAGCCTCAGTGTACAGCACATTAAGGACAGAGATCCTACATGAGGAGTAAGTGCACAGTGACTCCTGTTGTTGACTTTAAAAATTGACACTCCTGTTTATGGCATCAATAATCTCCCTATGCACCAGTCATGAGTTTCCAAGGCTATGGAAGCCCCTTGAGTTCTCCGACTCTTATCTTGTTTAGACAAGGTCATAGTCAAAGTGGAGGTTCTCTCCTCCCTTCAGAGAAAGGCACCTCCCTCTTTGAAGACCTGTTCTTTCCACTGGGATCTCACTCACAGAGATCTTTTTGCCAGAGTGCCTTGGCTTTCCATGCCTGAAATACTCTCATGGGCTTTTCAGCCAGATCCGAATGCCTTTAGGGCTGATTCTGAGGCCAGAGTGCTATTTAGGACATCCGCCATTCTATGAGTCTGCTGAGTATCTCACTTCCCATGTTGGATCACTCTCCCCTTTATTTATTCTATCGGTTAGTGTTAGCAGATACTAGACTTGTTTATGTGCTCCCTTTGACTCTTAGTCCTTTCATTATGATCAATTGTGAACTGAAATTGATCACTTGGAATAGTGAGATGGCATTGGCACATGCCACCTTGATGGGATTGAATTGGAATCCCCTGGTATGTTTCCAACTCTACCAATTGGGGCAAGTCAGCCCGAGCATGCCCCAAATTATACATCTCTTCCCTCTCTTATTCCCACTTTTATGTTTAACAGGGATCACATTTCAGTTAATTTTCAACACTTAAGAATAACTGTGTGATAATTACAGAATTAAACCAGTCATATTAAGTAGAACAGACAAAAAAAAATACTATGAGGGATAATGTATTAAGTTGTCCATTAGCAGTCAGGGCTATGCTGATCAAGTCACCATTTCTCATAATGTCCATTTCACTTCAGGAGGTTTCCTTTTTGGTGTTCAGTCAGTTGTCACCTATCAGGGAGAACATATGGTATTTGTCCCTTTGGGACTGGCTTACTTCACTCAGCATGATGTGTTCCAGATTCCTCCATTTTGTTGCAAATGACTGGATTTCGTTGTTTCTTACTGCGGTATAGTATTCTAAAGAATACATATCCCATAATTTCTTTATCCAGTCTACCATTGATGGGCATTTAGGTTGGTTCCAGGTCTTGGCTATTGTGAATTGTGCTGCAATAAACATTAGGGTGCAGACCGCTTTTTTCTTTATCAATTTAAACTCCTTTGGGTAAATTCCAAGGAGTGGGATGGCTGGGTCGAACGGTAGGGTTATATTCAGGTTTCTGAGGAATCTCCAGACTGATTTCCATAGTGGCTTGACCAGTTTGCATTCCCACCAACAGTGGGTTAGTGTCCCTTTTTCCCCACATCCTCGCCAGCATCTGTTGTTGGTAGATTTCTGTATGTGAGCCATTCTAACCGGGGTGAGGTGAAACCTCATTGTGGTTTTGATTTGCATTTCCCTGATTGCTAGTGACCTTGAACATTTTTTCATGTGCCTGTTGGCCATTTGGATTTCCTCTTTTGAAAAATGTCTATTGAAGTCCTTGGCCCATCTCTTAAGTGGGTTGTTGGTTTTGTTTTTGTGGAGTTTCTTGATCTCTTTGTAGATTCTGGTTATTAATCCTTTATCAGTTGCATAATTTGCAAATATTTTTTCCCATTCTGTCGGTTGCCTCTTCACTTTCCTGACTGTTTCTTTTGCCATACAGAAACTTCTCAATTTGATGTAATTCCAGTTGTTAATTTTGGCTTTGGCTGCCTGTGCCTCTGGGGTCTTTTCCAAGAAGTCTTTGCCTGTGCCTATGTCTTGCAGGGTTTCCCCAATGTTCTCTAATAATTTGATGGTTTCAGGTTGTAGATTTAGATCTTTAATGCATTTTGAGTAGATTTTTGTGTAAGGTGTAAGGTAGAGATCTTGCTTCATACTTCTGCATGTGGAAATCCAGTTTTCCCAGCACCATTTGTTGAATAGACTGTCCTTACTCCAGGGATTGGTTTTAGCTCCTTGATCAAATATAAGTTGGATGTAAATGTTTGGATTGATTTCTTGTATTTCTATTCTGTTCCATTGGTCTATCCATCTGTTTTTGTACTAGTACCATGCTGTTTTGATTGTAACTGCCCTGTAGTATGTCTTGAGGTCTGGTATTGTGATGCCTCTGGCTCTGTTTTTGTTGTATAAGATTGCTTTAGCTATTCAAGGTCTCCTGTGCCTCCATATGAATTTCAGCTTCATTTTTTCTAGATCTGAGAAGAATGTCTTTGGTATTTGGATTGGTATCACAATGAATCTATAAATTGCTTTTGGGAGAATGGACATTTTGATGATATTGATTCTTCCAATCCATGAGCATGGAAGATTTTTTTCATTTTTTTGTATATTCTTCGATTTCTTTCTTTCAATTTTTCTCTTTCTCATTGTAGAGATCTTTGACATCCTTGGTTAAGTTTATTCCAAGGTATTTGATTTTTTTTATGTAGCTATTTGAATGGGATTGATCTTAGCAGTTCTTTCTTAGCAGCCGTGGTGTTGCCTGTATATACAAAGGCTGTTGATTTTTGTGCATTGATTTTATATCCTGCTACTTTACCAAACTCTTCTATGAGTTCCTATAGTTTCTTAGTGGAGTTCTTTGGATCCTCTAAACAAAGAATCATGTCATCTGCAAATAGGGATCGTTTGACTTCTTCCTTCCAAATTTGTATCCCTTTGATTTCTTTTTCTTGCCTTGTGGCTCTGGCCAAAACTTCCAGTACTATATTGAATAGCAATGGTGAGAGTGGGCATCCCTGTCTGGTACCGGCTCTCAGTAGGAATGCTTCCAACTTTTCCCCGTTCAATAGGGTGCTGGCCATGGGTTTGTCATAAATTGCCTAGATTGTGTTGAGGAATATTCCTTCTATACCCAATTTGCTTACAGTTTTCATCATGAAAGGGTGTTGTAAAT
The DNA here is from genome assembly GCF_964237555.1 of Oryctolagus cuniculus. Classification (NCBI taxonomy): domain Eukaryota; kingdom Metazoa; phylum Chordata; class Mammalia; order Lagomorpha; family Leporidae; genus Oryctolagus; species Oryctolagus cuniculus. The sequence goes on from NC_091436.1 coordinate 11,229,381, forward strand.
TATCAAATGCTTTCTTGGCATCTATTGAGATAATCATATGGTTTTTCTTCTGCAATTTGTTAACGTGGTGTATCACATTGATTGATTTGCAAATGTTGAACCATCCCTGCATACAAGGGATAAATCCCACTTGGTCTGTGTGGATGATCTTTCTGATGTGTTGTTGGATTCTGTTGGCTAGAATTTTATTGAGACAAGTTTATTTTTTATGGTTCTCGAGATCAAAAGTCTGGAATGAATTGTAAGGCTCTAACAAATCCGTCAGCAGGAGGCTACATTTCTGCTATGGACTCTCAGGGAAAATCTTTTCCTTTACCTTTCCCAGCTTCTTGAGTCTGTTTTCATTTCATGGCAGATGCCACCTGCCATCTGCCATCTTCAAAACCAGTTGTTGTGTGACCCTGCCCTCTGCTCCCATTGCCACCTCTCTGTCTCTCTTCTTTTTACCTCTCTGTGAAGACCTTTGTTTCTACACTGGGCCTGCTGTGACAAACTATGAAAATCTCCTGATCTGTAACTGAATCCCATTTGCAAAACCTCCTTGTGATGTAAGGTAACGTAGGCACAGGTGCTGGAGTGTAGGACCCAGGTATCTTTGGGGAGGAGTCTCATTATTTTATTTACCACAGTCACTTTGCTTGTCCACTAGTGGTTACCCTGGCTATTACAGTGTATGTCATTAATTGATCACAGTTTACCTGGGATTAATAGTTTACCACTTTATGTGTAGTTATATATTGTATAAGGACTTTACAGCCACACAAATATATTTCTTTTTTATTTTATTTATTTTATTTGAGAGTTAGAGTTAGAGACAGTGTGAGAGAGAGAGACAGAGATAAAGATCTTCCTTCTGTTGGTTCACTTGCCAAATGTCCACAATGGCTGGAGCTGCGCCCATCTGAAACCAGGAGCCAGGTTATTCTTCCAGGTCTCCCATATGGGTGCAAGGGCCCAAGCACTTGGGCCATCTTCTACTGCTTTCCCAAGCCATAGCAGAGAGCTGGACTGGAAGAGGAGCAGCCGGGACTAGAACTGGCACCCATATGAGATGCTGGCACCACAGGCGGAGGATTAACCTACTGCGTCATGGAGCCGGCCCCGACAAATGTATTTTTTAAAATCTTTGTGCTACTGTCCTATATTTTATTTTGTGTATGCTATGAACTCCCAGATACCATATTATTAATTTTTCTTTAAACAATACTCCTTTCAAAGGATCAAACAATTTTAAAAATGGTCATTTCTATTCATTGGCACACTTATAGTTGGGCATTTTTCATTCTTCCTGGCGAATCTGTGTTTCTGTCTAAGAGGGTTTCTCTGTAGTGGGAAAGGTTCCTTCAGTCTTGCTGTGAAGACCTCCTATTAACCAAGTGGTTCAGGTCTTGTTGACTTGAAAACGTCGTTATTTTACTTTCACTGTTGAGGAAGTTTTTCCCAGATACAGAATTCTAAGATTTCTTCTTGTACCACTTCTGAAGCTCTCACCTTGCTTCTGGCTTGCATGGCTGATGAGCAGACTGTGTGTGACATTCTTTTTGTGTGTGTACCATATTTTTGTAGAGGAGCGGCTGCATTTTTTTTTTAACCTTTGGTTCTCACAAATCTGAATTCATGATATAAGTATATGTTTGGCGTGTATTCTTGGGTTTCATTAAATGTTTTTGGTTCTGTGCACTTGGAATTTGGGAATATTTTTGCCATTATTGGAAAAATTCTCTCTCACAATGTTCTCTTTTCACTTTTTTAAATCCCTAATTCACTTATAATAGAGTAATTGATATTGTTGCATACGATACTGAAGCTGCCTTCCTTTTAGTCTATTTTCTCTCTGTGCTTCTGTCCCCTTAGTTTCTTTTTGTCTTCAAGTTCAGTAATCTTCTCTTTTCCAGTGTTCAATCTACTTTTCTGTGCATACAATGAATATTTATTAAAGAGGTCATATTTTTCAATTCTAGAAATTCCCATTGGTTGTTTTAAACAATTTCAGTTCTCACTTGATATTCCTCACCTGTTCAGCCATTTGTATTTTTTACATCATTAAACATTTACAAAAATTGTTTTTGAGTATTTTTCTGCTGTTTCTAATAGTAGTGCCATCTGTGGGAGTCATTTATATTGACTATTCTTTTGTTCTGGATTATGAATCACATTTAATTGGTTTACCTTTTTTTTTAGGATGCATTTTATTTATTTATTTACTTGGAGGCAGTATGATAGAGAGATAGAGATAGAGAGAGAGATTGATTGATTGATTTTCCATTCACTGGTTCACTCCCCAAAAGGTCATAACATCCGGGAGGACTGTGCCAGGCTGAAGCCAAGAGCCAGGAACTCTATCCTTTTCTCCCACATGGGAGGCCCAGATACTTGGACCATCATCCTTGCTGCCTTCCCAGGCACATTAGCTAGAAGCTGGATCAGAAGTGAAGCAGCCAGGACTCGAATGTGGGATGCCGGCATTGCAGTCAACAGCTTAATCTTCTGTACCACAATTCTGGCCCCTGAGTTTTCATGTGTTTAATATTTTTTCATTGTCTGAACAATGTTATAGATGCTAAGCTTTTGAATTTTATATGATTTACTTTTAGGATATGTTATTTCCCCTACCCCAAGCAGTTAAATCCAAAATAGCGCTACTCTTAAAGTGTCTACTTTCTTAGGTTTAAGGGGCTTGCACTGTGGTGTAGCAGGTCAGGTGTGCACTTTCTTGGGTTTTAAGTGAATATCCAGAGTGTCCATCATAAGATCTCCACTTTGCCAGGTTAATACCCCATCTCTTATCAGAGTGAAACCTTTAAAATCATAGGTGATACACCTTTTGATTCTTTTTTTTTTTAATTTTAAACATTTTATTTATTTATTTTTTTATCTTTTATTTAATGAATGTAAATTTCCAAAGTATGGCTTATGGATTACAATGGCTTCCCCCCATAACGTCCCTCCCACCGGCAACCCTCCCCTTTCCCACTCCCTCTCCCCTTCCATTCACATCATGGTTCATTTTCGATTCTCTTTATATACAGAAGATCAGTTTAGCATACACTAAGTAAAGATTTCAACAGTTTGCTCCCACACAGAAACATAAAGTGAAAAATACTGTTTGAGTACTAGTTATAGCATTAAATCTCAATGTATAGCACACTAAGGACAAAGATCCTACATGAGGAGTAAGTGCACAGTGACTCCTGTTGTTGACTTAACAAATTGACACTCCTGTTTATGGCATCAGTACTCACCCTAGGCTCTTGTCATGAGCTGCCAAGGCTATGGAAGCCCCCTGAGTTCACTGACTCTGATCATATTTAGACAAGGCCATGGTCAAAGTGGAAGTTCTCTCCTCCCTTCAGAGAAAGGTACCTCCTTCTTTGATGACCCATTCTTTCCACTGGGATGTCACTTGCGGAGATCTTTCATTTAGGATTTTTTTTTCCCCCAGAGTGTTTTGGCTTTCCATGCCTGAAATACTCTCATGGGCTTTTCAGCTGGATCCGCATGCCTTAAGGGCTGATTCTGAGGCCAGAGTGCTGTTTAGGACATCTGCCATTCTATGGGTCTGCTGTGTATCTCACTTCCCATGTTGGATTGTTCTCTCCCTTTTTTATTCTATCATCTAGTATTTGCAGACACTATTCTTGTTTATGTGATCCCTTTGGTTCTTAGTCCTTTCATTATGTTCATTATTGTGAACAGAAATTGATCACTGGGACTAGTGAGATGGCATTGGTACATACCACCTTAATGGGATTGAATTGGAATCCCCTGGTACGTTTCTAACTCTACTGTTTGAGGTAAGTCAGCTTGAGCATGTCCCGAATTGCACATCTCTTCCCTCTCTTATTCCCACTCTTATATTTAACAGCGATCACTTTTCAGTTAAGTTTCAGCACTTAAGAAGAATTGTGTATTGATTACAGTATTCAACCAAAGGTATTGAATAGAACAAACAAAAAAAATACTAAGAGGGATAACATATTAAGTTGCTCATCAACAGTCAGGGTGAGGGCTGATCAAGTCACCATTTCTCCTAGTGTTCATTTCACTTTAAGAGGTTTCCTTTTTGGTGCTCAGTTAGTTGTCACCTATCAGGGAGAACAAGTGGTATTTGTCCCTTTGGGATTGGCTTATTTCACTCAGCATAATGTTTTCCAAATTCCTAACAGGGATCACTTTTCAGTTAAAATTTAAACACCTAAGAATAATTGTGTGTTAATTACAGAGTTCAACCAATGGTACTAGAACAAAAAAAAATACTAAAATGGATAAAGTATTACATTGTACATCAACCGTCAGGACAAGAGCTGATCAAGTCACTGTTTCTCATAGTGTCCATTTCACTTCAACAAGTTTAAACATTTTAGTTCAGAACAGTTTTAAATTTACAAAAGTGAAATCATGAGATAGTGCTATGAAGATTCCCACTACACTAGGCTGCTTTGACTAAATCCCTGAGCATGCACAGCTTGTTTCTTTACTGCAAACTCATGGTGACCCCATACACATCTCTGAGGATCCTTCGCTGGTCAACATCTCCTGACCTCAAAATTCCAGTTGCCTCAGTAGCCTCAAATGCCGACTTTTGCCCAGTGAATTCCATGGTCTTGGTTTTGGCCTCGTTTCCATGTGCTGCACATTGGAAAGGGCTTGGAGCAGAAAACTGGGTGGATGTAGAGTTCACCTCATGGGTCCCAGCCTTGTGACATGTGTTGCCAGCAGCTGAACATAGTTATTTCAGACACTTTGCCTGAGTTTGGTAGCTTCTTCTCTTGGTAGGATAAGTCACTCTGTCGTGGCCCAAACCCAAGCTCCTTGGGTTGAACTGCAGTGAGGAGAACATGTCTCAGTGTGGCTAGGTGTGCCTGCTGGACTCGGGTGCAGGATGCCCAGATTCAGCATTATTTCTGCATGTGTCTGTGCTTCTGAACGTGATTCATAGTTGAAGTGCTAGGCTGAAAAATGCGGGTGGCCCTCCCCAGTGTGACTGAGCAGCATCTGTCTGCTGAGTGCTGGACTAGAACAAAGATCTGGAGGAAGGGGAAATTCACTCTCTCTGCCTGGTTACTTCAGCTGAGAGATCAGCCTTCTCCTGTCCTTGACTGCAACTTACATCGTGGCCTTCTGGTTGTCACAATTGCACCGCTGGCTCACCTGGGTCTCCAGTCTGCAGATGGCAGACTGTGGGACGACCCAGCCTCCCTAATTGCAGGAACCAATTCCTTAGAATAAGTATTAAAGACACACATTTGCTTATATAAAATTATGACTACACACGCATCTCCTATCAGTTCTGTTTCTCTGAAGAACCCTGACTAGTTCACCAAGTCACAACAAGGTATAGATTTGACTAACAGCAATGCAGTTGTGTCATATGTCCTATTCTGTACACAGACACTGTTACCACATGAACAATGATGTGTATAATGATAGAATTTCAAAGTACTGGGGAGTATAAATGATGTCTACAGCACAGTGACAAAGACATGGCGGTCATTACTGTGGTTTGTAATTTCCACTTCTCCTAGCTTCAAGTTCACTGATCTTTTCTCCCTCAGTGTCCAATCTGCTGTGATGCCTAACTAGTGAGTTTTTCAAGTCAAATATTGTATTTGTTAGTTTTGTAAATTCTGCTTAGTTTTGTTTTCTACATCTCCATTTATGTTAATATTCCTGGTCTACTAATACCAGTGTGATTGGTTTTCCACATTGATACTTAAAGGGAATTCAACATTTCAGTAAAAGTATAAAGGTGTTTTTTTTTTTTTCCTAACCAAATTCATGTGTCACTTGAATCAAAATAGTGATTATCTCTAGGTGATGGTTAAGGGGAGATTCTTCTTTTCTTGTTTCTTCTTTTCTGTTTTTTCAAATATTTTTCCAACAAGCATGTGCCTACTTTGTAGTTATAGGAAAGTAAATATTGTTTTAAATATATTAACATTTACATGACATGTAAATAAAATATATGCTCTCTGATAATATTATGTGAGTTTAAAAATGTGCTATGTAATGTTATATTCATTATATTTCAGTTGAGGTAAAATGATTAAGCAGATATGTTAAAATGATGATAATTTTTCTTAATGATGGAAAACATAGAAAAAGGAATATGATTAAGTATCACATCAATATTTATTATAACCATTTCCTCAATTTTAGCATATTTTGTCTCCTATAAATAAATCTATTTCATATACGGAAAATCATTATTTTTCAAAATGATAATTTATATGAATAGTGTGACTAATCAACACTTTATGATCCATCTGTGCCTTATTAGTCTAATATACTTTATTTTTCAGTGTTGATGTTTACAACAATTTTGTCTTATCGTTGAAGGGAGATATGTTTTTGATTATTCATTGCAGCCAACCACAAGGATCTAATCAGATTACTTAAAGGGAGGGAGTTACTTCATGGAAGTAGGTTAAGTTCTTCGGAAGTGAGTATTATTTTTTCCTTCAAGACATTTATTAGATCACCATTATGTGAGCTAAGGTCATAAGCCAGTAATGATTAACTTCCAAGTTACAAATTTTCATTTTGAGCAACCATTATGTGAAATAAAAGAATCCCACTTTCCTTTCTCTGTGTTTGTATTTCTGTTGGCTCCAGGCAATGGTGGAGATAGAATAGACACTGGAGGAGGCAGAATTTCTAGATAAGTAGCAAACTCTATTTAAAAGCTGACCTATTTAAAAATTCAAAACCCACATGAGAGGTGAATGTTAAATGAACCCTCCAACAGGAGTCCAACAGAAGCACAAAATCTTCTCTCTAAAGCTGAGCCCTGTGAGGTCCAGGCCAGCTCCTACCCCCCAAGCCTGCCCTTGCTGGAGGGCAGATGGCATCACTCTGTGTCCAGGAGCACCGCAGTGCATGGCTGTCTGGACTCCGAGGAGCAGCATCGGCGCGTTCCGGCATACGTCTCTGAGTGTTGCAGACCCAGCCCAGACATGTTTGGGTGCTTCTCGTTCACATCTGATGTACAAATTCAGTTCTTAGTGTGTGGAAGAGGCACTTCATCTTCAGGCTTGGCCCACTGATTTGTAGCATGTTCAGTATTAATTGCTCACTATTCTGGGAACTTCACATATCAATTTGACTGTCCCACACAGTGTGATCATTCACTCTAAATATGCTTGAAATATCTCCTTGCAGTGGCAACTGCTAACATGAACAGATATTCCTTTTTATCATAAAATGAGTTATACCCCAGTGCCTCATGCTTGAAATGGGTGTGGGGAGTCACCTGCATAAATAAGGAGAGAGGGATCTTCATTTATCAGAAGTTCGACCTCCAGCACCTGTTGGTGCAATTGCAGGGACCACAGAGCTGGGCGTGTCTCTGGGTAGAGGTGCGCCAGCTCCTTCAGGTGCACCATGCTGTCACGGCTGGCCCACCCTGGGTGCTCAGGTACCACACTCTCACCTTACTCCTATGGCTACCCAAGCTGGGAGGCCCAGGGCAGTGAGGAAGGCTCGGGGATGCCTGGGGCTTTGAGGCACTTTTGCAACATGATAAACATCAGAGGAGCTGCTCCCACTGTGTATTCCCCTCTACTGTACTCCTGCATGAGAACTTTCCAGAATTTTTGTCAGTGCATTAGTTCCTGGAATCAAGTCTGGACAGCTGACCCACATTTCCTTTCTCTCTGCGGCCCTCACAACTTGGATAATTTCCTCACTTGAGGTTCACTACAAAAGGGGAAACACTGTCTTTTGCTCTTTTTTCTTTTTTTTTTTAAGATTTATTTATTTGAAAGACAGAGTTACAGAAAGAGAGGGAGGGAGAGACAGAAAGAGACAGAGAGAGACAGAGACCTTCTTCTGTTGGTTTACTTCCTACATGGCCGCAATGGCCAGGACTTGGCCAGGCCGAAGCCAGGAGCCAGGCTCCCCTGTGTGTGCCAGGGCCCCAGCACTTGGACCATCTTCTGCTGCTTTCCCAGGCGCATTGGTAGGGAGCTGGATCTGAAGTGGAGCAGCAGGGCTACGAACTGGAGCCCATTTGGAATGCTGACATCACAGGTAGCTGCATTACCTGCTACGCTGTAACACCTGCCTTGTCTTCTGCTCTTACTTATCCAGATTACTCATTTTTGGGTATTTAAAGTTCTTTGGCTATAACTATAGAGCAAGGGTGGGGAACATTGGGGCTGTATATGGCCTGCAAAACTCATTTGTTCTGGCAATTGCAGCTTGGACTTAAAATTCAATAAATTCAGAGCAGGGTAATTTGTAAGCTGGTAATTTTGTATGGCCTGTGAATGATGTTATAAATATCCAAATGGCCCTTGGCAGAAGCAAGATTCTCCACCCCTGCTAGAAAGACATAGCTTCTAGCTATGATGTGACAAACAGCGAACTTACAAGAAATCTAAAAAAGTAGATGGTCATCTGTGATCCCCCAGTCTACGCAGAACCAAGAGTGTGGCAGGCGTCCCTCAGCTCCTGTCTACTTTTTTTTTTTTTTTTTTTTGACAGGCAGAGTGGACAGTGAGAGAGAGGGACAGAGAGAAAGGTCTTCCTTTGCCGTTGGTTCACCCTCCAATGGCCACCACTGCCGGTGCACTGCGGCCGGCGCACCGCACTGATCTGATGGCAGCAGCCAGGTGCTTCTCCTGGTCTCCCATGGGGTGCAGGGCCCAAGCACCTGGGCCATCCTCCACTGCACTCCTGGGTCACAGCAGAGAGCTGGACTGGAAGAGGGGCAACCGGGACAGAATCTGGCGCCCCGACCGGGACTAGAACCTGGTGTGCCGGTGCCGCAGGCGGAGGATTAGCCTAGTGAGCTGCGGCGTCGGCCCTGTCTACTTCTTTAAGCTGTCTTTCCACTTGCCTGGGGTGATTTCTATGGGGACTCCTTCCTTCTTGCCCTTTCAGGACCAGTGAATGCTGAATTTTCCCCCACTGTAGAGTTGACCACACCACCTGATTACAGCAGTACCTGTAGCACATGGCAAGTGTATGGGCCAGGTGACTCCTTCTAGGACATGAAAATCCGAGTCTCCAGAGGACAGACCCGGCTTTTCTGGTGATTGACATTATCAGACAAACCAGGGAAACATTGCATAGACCCAGCTACCGGCTCACGGGAGAGCCGCTGTTTCATTGGCTACCTGCTGGTGGGTCCTCCAGCAGGTGGGGAAGGGCAGGGTTGGGGTGCGAGAAATCCTCTCATTTGTTGATTGGCAAAGGGCAGGAGGGCGAGTGCCACACAAGCATGTGCCTGGTGAGTTCTCAGACTTGGGTGTGCAAATTCACAGGCGCCTCTCGGGGAGGACAGACAGACCGAATTCTCAAGGGGCCCAGTGTAGATGATGTGATTTTCAGTCTCCTCATTCAGTCTTGATCGATTTAAGTTAGTAGTTTTGCCAAAAATTATGTGTTGTCTAAAAATTTTTAAAACAGTTTTATTTAGGTGTGCATACAGATTCAGAAACGTAGTGATACTTTCCACCCCTTCTGACCTCCCCACTGTGCTCCCACCCTTGTCCTCCTCTCTCTCCTATTTCCACTCTTAATTTTATAAAGATCTATTTTCAGTTAACTTTATATCCATAAGGTTAACCCCAAGCCTTACATTTGCCTTTGTCAATATTAGTGGGCCAAACCTCCCCCTCTTGAAGAAGTCAGCATAGCCATTAATGATCGACAGCAAAGCAGCTGTCCTAGGGCTGGTGTCCTGATGTGTCCATTCTGCTGTTAGGTGCTCTGGGGCGGGCCCTGCGGGCAGGACTAGATGCTTGTGGGCGTTTCAAAGAGCTTGGCAAAGGCCGTGCTTCTCAGGAGCGCCATGGTGGGGGAGGACGGGAGGCGGGATCAGGCCCTCTTTGAAGCAGCTGGCTTAGGTTAAAACAGCAAAACAGCACCGACCTGCATTTGAACACAATCTTCCTGCTACTCAGCGCCGGCAGCAAAGTGCTCTTTTAATTGCAGTTGTTGCTATAATTTACACAGAAAGTATTTTGTATCCATTTTTCTCAAACGGCTCTAATCACAGTGGTTTTCATTTTCCTTTAATGCAGCAAATACATCCGACGACTTAACTTTGCTGCTTTTTGTAATATAGCACTTTACAGTTAAGCATCTCCGTCTGCTCTTATATATTTGCAGAGTAGAAATAGACTGAACCTCCCTCAGTTATGCCATGACTTCAAAAAATCAGACTGTACTTCCAAATTACCTACTTCTTTCAACTGCACATGAAATAATGGTGTTAGATGTCTCCTGCATTTTAAATTTAGATGGAAATTGCATTTAATACAAGTCACATTGGATATATAATAGTCAAATATCATTTTAAGAGGTTATTATTTGAATGGATCATTTTCTCAGGGGCTACTACTTGTAGCTAAGTGAGTAACAGTGACTTCAGCCTGTCCTTATTAATGCATGGATAGCTTTCCTTGTTTTTAATCCCATAGATAAAAATATTTTTCCTAAGACAGAGAAAGATAGGGAGAACAATCCCATTGGAATACTCTAGTTTTCTCATAGGATAGACACATTTCTCTATTCATTTGTCTTAAAATATCAGTGCATGTATTGTCCATATACTGGTTCTTGACTGAATGATTTTCAGTGCATTTTGAAGCTATGAATTTTTTTCTGTAAACTTTTTGTTTCGGGTTTGGCATGTTCCTGGAAGATCCCTAAAAGGATTTCAGAACTTGTCTTCAGTGGTGGTTGGTGGAAATACTGCCTGTGCTTTGTGCACTTTGTATGTCCTCTTCCAATTGTTCTCTGACACACTCATTCTTGCAAAGTTCAGGCCATGATAGCCAACACGTTTTTGGAGAAAGCTGTTGAAATGCCCATATTAATACAGTTATTTATTTTGTAGCTTTTGTGATAACCTGAAGGTCCTTTATTATCACCCTATCTTAATTAAACTTAATGCCTGATACAGGCTCTGGGAGGGAGTTCACTTGGCCAGGAGTGATCACACCTTGTAACCGGAAGCCAGAGAGTGGGTGGGGCCAGGCTCAAGCCCTTATAGCAGCCATGTAGCAAGAACTAAGAACTGGGAGTCACATGAGAACTATCTGGACCCCTACCAGTGCTTTCCCACTGGGCCCCATCTCTTAAAGAACCCACCCCTTCAACATCACCACGCTGGGGACCCAGCTCCCGATACATGGGCCCCCGAGGGGACTAGCCACATTCAAACCATAGGGTGCATTATGAACTTTGTTTATTCACCTGTAAATGGGGCTGAATCACCTATCCAACTTGTTTCCCCATTGTGTACTACCATGCAGAATTATGTTAAAAAAAGAAACAAGTGTAAAAATGTCTTTAAAATGCCTACAGTATGCCAAGCTTAACTTTCGATACATTGGATGTTGATTGTTTCTCCAAATTTTGAAGGTAGGATCCTGACATGACACGTGAAGAAGCAGCTAATTGTGTAAGGCTTGAAAAATAAGTCCCATCTTTCCAAAAGAGGGAAAAAAAAACCTTAAAGCCCATTGGGATCTGGATGTTTTAAAAAATTCTCCATCCTTTGATTCTTTACATGGGCCCTTAACGGAGTAGGGCTGGTAGGAAGTGTGTACCTCAGGCTTTAGCCTGTAGTTGGACCTAACTTTTTATATGGATTACATAAAAGAAATAGCTAAGCAGGTAACAAATTTCCTTAACTGTTTGGATACAGATTTCACCTGCATTTAGGGGGTGAGATGCCTTTTTTAAAAGATGGACATAAATACAGCGTATAAATAAAATATCACTCTGCTAGGGTTTGCTTTTCGTTTTATCCTCTCGAGCTCTTTCCATGGGTGTTAAAATCTGCTGAGATTTATGTTGACGAGGGAAAGTTGCTTCTGGTTACCAGGCAGTAAAGATGCTGTGCCTGTTTACTGCTGCAGCAGCTCCGAGAGGTACAGTCTGGCCACGCGTGGTTACAATAGGCACATATAATGAAAAGCTCTCGTAGCTGGTGATGTCCAGAGCTTTCATGAGCTCCTTCAGAAGGTCAAAGATTTATATCACTGACAGCTAAGGTGGTTTTGAAAGATAACGGTCAGGGAGCCTTAACCACGAGGGATTTTTGAGGTTGGATCTTGGCGACAATGTGATAGAATGTGGTGAAGGATTTTCAGAGACATAGGTGGTGGCCACTTGGGGTCACCATGCATTGAGGTCCTTGCCTGTAAGAGGATGTGTAGATTAAAGTCATGACCTAAAGTTGCTCTTCCTAAAACGTCCTCGTGTTAAATGTGGCGCAGGCATTGCCGAGTCAGTAGGTGGCTGGATTATGTTCCTAGGTATAACTGAAAACTCTGACCTAGAACGAGGGACCTCTCCGGACCTGGTGCTGGACAGCTGTGTTCTCTTGTTCAATTCCTCTGCGCTTTAGAGAACCTAGCCAGGACTGGATCATTGACCACTGAGATCAAATTATCTAAGTTAATTCATTTGATATAAATATGTATTTATTGGATGTCTACACATCAGTGATCTAAACATGAATATGACTCACTTCTTGAGGTGGTAGTGATATGCAAGTTGATGCTTACAAAATAGTGTAGTGAGAGACATGTTGAGGAATGGATATAGCTGAAGCACACACAGGTTAACACCCTGTTTTATTTGTGGGGAGAAGGATAGACCAAAGAGTTAAAGAAGATGGCTGTTGACCACAGTCTTATGTGATGGTTCCAGGGGGAAAAAAAGCCCAGCAGGGAACTAAGGAAGTTCTATGGGAGTGGCCAACGAGCAAATGTTTTTGGCCGTGCAGGCCATGTGATTTCTGTTGCAACTGCTCTCCTCTGACACTGTAACATGCAAATAGCAATAGGAAGCAATGGTTATGGCTGTTTTCCAATAAAACTTTATAGCCTAAAAAGAGCAGAGGGCCCCATTTGGCTTGTGATCTTTGGTTTGTTGACTCTGGCTGTAGAAAGAAACTGTTCAAAGATGAACTTCATCAAATACTATCTCATTTTAGTACTTTTCCCCCCATCTTTGGAGTTTTAAAAATGCATTATTTATTTGAAAGGCAGAGTGACAGGAGAGAGAGAAAGATCTTCTACCTATTGATACACTTCCCAAATGCTTGCAGGCTAAAGCCAGGATCTAGGATTCCATTTGTGTGTTCCATGCATGTAGTGGAGACCCAAGTAGTTGGACTATAATCCACTGCTTTTTCAGGTGCCTTAGTAGGAAGCCGGATCGGGAGTGAAGGAGTGGGAACTCAAACCAGCACCTGATATGTGACGTGAGCATCTATGCCGCGGCTTAACCAGCCATGCCACAACACCTACCCTTGGAGTTTCAATACATGACTCAGATTCATGCATGCATGTTATACACCTAGGGGTGTGCTTATACCCCTACTTTACTTAACAATATCCAAGGTGAATTGGTCTATCTTCCAGCTCCCACAATTCCAACTTTTTACTTGAGAATTTTTCTGGCTACCAGAACTGCGAGGCTGTGCTGGGAATGTATGTGACTCTCTCTTCCAAGCTCTCAACCAGCGATTGGCAGGAGATGGTGGATCTGTGTCCCAGTGACTTCAGCCCTTGGGAGAGATCACTCTTTGCATAAGCTCCACGGATGGTCTCTGAGTTCCCCATGGGACAAGCTGAGTTGCCGACTGTTGTAACTTGCTTCGCAACACACCCCTCCTCAGCTTCTTCTCTGCCCCGCGTGCCCCCTTCACCTACAAATCCACGGTCACCTGCTAGATCATCTGCTCACCCTCAGATCCTTGTACTGGTATATGTATACATATGTTTTCACAGGCAGAGTTAGACAGTGAGAGAGAGAGACAGAGAGAAATGTCTTCCTCCCATTGGTTCACCCCCCAATGGCCGGCGCTGCGCCAACCTGAAGCCAGGGGCCAGGTGCTTCCTCTTTGTCTCCCATGGGGTACAGGGACCAAGCACTTGGGGCCATCCTCCACTGCCTTCCCGGGCCACAGCAGAGAGCTGGACTGGGAGAGGAGCAACCGGGACAGAATCCAGTGCCCTGACCAGGACTAGAACCTGGGGTGCCGGCGCCGCAGGCGGAGGATTAGCCTAGTGAGCTGTGGCGCCGGCCTGTATTGGTATTTTCTTCAGGAGGAAGGCAGACCAGGCCAGGATTCTGGGTCTGGAGGACATAAAATAAACTCTGCGAGTGAATCCAGTTAAACTCTGACGAAGGGATGCTGCAGAAAGTCTTTCTCCAAGTAGGCCCTCGTGGATCTGAGTGCGGAGCGTTTCATTTGGACGCAGAGGTCCAATCATGTGAAAACAGTTCTCTCAACTATGCCCCCTTGGGGACTGGGTTCTGCAACAGATGCTATTGATCCTCTGCTGACGCCCCCTGGTGCTGCCCACAGCGTCTCCCTCCCCTCCACTCAGACACCTGCATCCGTCTCTTTTCCTCTCTATTTTGGAGGTGTTGGGCCAGGTCCAGATATAAGCTGGGCATGAGGGATTAGGGTTGAACCCATTTGAAGATGTGGACTTGCTGGGATGGGAGGTAAGACCAGAAAGGTTGGGGACGAGGGTGGGGTCTGCTCATAAGCCCTCCCACCCCCATGTCTGACAGAAGAATCTGGATTTCATTTGGTATCCAGAGGTTGAACCACAGTTTTTGAGGAAGGAGTGACTGGGTGTTCATATTTAAGTTCTTACGGGTAGCCTGCATCGGACTAGTTAGCAGGGGCACATGCCGCTGTGCGCCTGCTGGGAGGTGCTGAAAAGTCACCCCCTCTGTGAAACCTTTCCTGGCCCTCAGGAGAGGAGTCCCTCCCTGCTCTGCTCTCATGGTTCATTCTAGTACCACGCCTCCAGGGTGTGAGCGCATTTGCTGTTGCCACCTGTCTCCACCCCTGCCGTCTGTCTTTGATGCCTCTATGTCGAGCTTTGTGCCATAGTTACCCATAACTGATGGTCTTCCTCTTCCTTAGTTTTTTTTTTTTTTTTTCCCTACAAACCTTGAGGTCAGCCTTCACGAGGGAGAAGGCACATCTGCCCAGGTGCCTCCTGAGAGGCCCAGGCCCCTAACCCACGTTCACCAAGTGCTTGTTCCCCGGGTGCCTCAGGGCCTTAGGGCTGCCCAGGCCCCGATGGTGGGCCGTGTTCCTGTCCACCAGATAAATGCCAGAGTCACTCTTCCACCCCTGGACTAGTGGCTGCCAATCTTTTTGAATAACAGAAACCACCAGTTTTTTTTTTTTTCCTTCCTACTATTTGTTGAATTCTTTACTTAGTGGATAGTGAAGCTTAGGATTATAAAATAAACTGAAAGTATGTCATTGTAAAGATTAAAAGAAAGGATAACAAAGGGAGGAGAGAGGGCAGGGTGGGAAGTATCACCGTACTCCTAAATCAGTATACATGAAATTTGTTCACCTTATATAATTAAAAAATTAAGAAAACTGTAATATAGTCTTTCCATGTTTACAACATCAAAACTTGTATATCATGATTCACCCAGGACCATGTTAAAAATAGCATAGAGACAATATTCAAATGCATATAACATCAAATTGATGTACAAACATTTCTTACTACTTTTATATACAATTTATAAAATACTTTATCACAAGGTATTTTTATTTTTAAATTATAAATTATGTCCCTCAGATCGGGACAAGGAGTTAAGGAAGTAATGGAGTGAATAGTATGGGAGGAGAAATACAGTTTACAGGTAAACAAATATTTTTGTTCACTTAATTATTTCCTTTGAAATAAAGAGCAGTCATTTTCTAAAATGAAAAAAGAAAGAAAATTCTCACCTACAGAAGCATTAAAGTGAAAACTTAATAATGAATCCTCATATACCCTTCAATCAAACCCAACAATTATGTGGAGTTTCTCATTCCTGTTTCCTCTTTTTCTTGTTGTTTGTTTCTCTAAAGGGAAATCCAGCCACCGTCTCTTTTCTTAATGGCAGAAAACTAGGTTTAATGCATTTAGTGTGGTGGGGCCCTGAGTTGGAACTTGTGTCCTATTCTTAGAGGACTGGGTCTAGTCTTTGAAGATTTGGCCTGAAGGTTAAAGTGATATGATAAATAAAATTCCAGGGGCCGGTGCTGTGGCCTAGTTGGTAAAGTCACCACCTGCAGTGCCAGTATCCCATATGGGTGCCGGTTCAAGTCCTGGCTGCTCCTCTTCCAATCCAGCTCTCTGCTATGGCCTGGGAAAGCAGTGGAAGATGGCCCAAGTCCTGGGCCCCTGCACCTGCGTGGGAGACCCAGAAGAAGCTCCTGGCTCCTGGCTTTGGATCAGCGAAGCTCCTGCCGTTGCGGCCATCTGGGGAGTGAACCATCAGATGGAAGACCTCTCTCTCTCTCCCTCTCTGCCTCTGCCTCTCTGTAATTCTGCCTTCAAATAAATAAATAAATCTTAAAAAAAAAAAAAAAAAAGGAGAGAGAGAGAAAAAGGAAACTCCAGGTGTGACCCTGCAGCCTGCCCGGCCCGCGCAGCTTTGGCCTGATTACCTCAAGCAGCCAGCCTTTCTCCCGGGTGTCCTGAGACTGAGAGGAAGGAGCTGATTCCCTTTGCTCCTCCCACACGTTTTCAGCAGGGTTGGGCCACTTCACTGCTTCTTTTAGGCTTCAAACGCCCCCTGAAGCCCAGAGACGGAGCTGGGGTGTAATTGAAGTTTCTGGATGCGGTGTGCATTCGACAGCAGAGTGAGTTGAATTTCACGGGCCTTTCTGAAGCGTTCAGTCTTAGCTGAAAATGTTGGCATTTTCTGGGAAGCTGGCTGTATGCTTATTGAGAAAGAGAGACTTCTTTTCAGTACGGTGTGACATTTCTACAAAAGTCAATGATTTAGAAACAGGTATCTGAAATGAAATTGTGCAACTTCACTTTCCATTTGTTGGAAAGCCTGCTGGGCTGGTTTTGAAATCTTCGTACATGCTTGGTGTACCTTTGGGGGCTAACAGTTACATTGACTGTGTACCACGGAACATGTCACAGATACCTTTTGAAATATGACAAAAAGAAAAAAATAAAACAGCAACCCAGTCCTGTATTTTTCAAATTGATTTTGTGGCATTTACTTAATTTGTTGTTTACCTTTAGTACAAGTGTTTATTTTTTCCTTTGATCTTAGAAGCTTTTCATCTGACCCACGAGAAGGGCCAATGATGAATCTGGCTCAGCATTGCCTTAACCACGTATCAAGTTGAAGCCTGTTCTTTGATTACTATTAGGGCAGCTCAGAGGGGCATGATGATGGCTGTAGTTTTGAATTTCGAAAATGTTAAGAAGCCAAGTTTTGACACAACGGAGGACAAGACTCCATCCACTCTGAAATGCACCAAGATGCTGAAAAATTTCTGCAACTTCTTTAAATTCCTTAAAATATAAGAGGACTCACTTGCGAAGTCACTGACAAAGGAGAGACACATAGGGAGGCTACAGCAGGACTGGTGTGAAGACTCAGGGCTGGCGCTAATTCCATCTCGCAGTGGCAAGAAGAAGACCTAGGGAGGGGAGTGAAGGGGCACCTTGTAACAATTTCCTAGCAACAGCTGTAGCCGGCGGACACCAGCAGATGAGTCAGTTCTCTGAGCTTAGGGAGAAAGGGACTCAACAGGAAATTGTCCGAGATTCCCTGAATTCGGGTTACGTCCTGTCCAGTTTCTGACTGGGTCGCTTCATCGGTGTTTCTCTGGCACACAAGAGGCCATCTGAGCAGCTCTCTGCTGTGGCCAGGGAGTGCAGTGGAGGATGACCCAAGCACTTGGGCCCTGCACCCCATGGGAGACCAGGAGAAGCACCTGGCTCCTGCCATCGGATCAGCGCGGTGCACTGGCTGTAGCGCGCCGGCTGCGGCGGCCATTGGAGGGTGAACCAACGGCAAAGGAAGACCTTTCTCTCTGTCTCTCTCTCTCACTGTCCACTCTGCCTGTCAAAAAATAAAAGATAAATAAAAAAAGAGGCCATCTGGGGACACCAATGTTGTCACCACCAGCGAGGGGCAGGGGTGAATGAGGGCTTGTGGACCTCCCTTCTCCTCTGATGCCTGTGCGTTTTGTGACTTGAGCATCATTAACATCAAAATCCCCCTCATCCTCTTCTTCCTCATCTCTGTGCCTCTCGACTCTATTCCTTCAGCCCACAGACGCTGCTGTGAAAGCAGCTTTGATCCGTCCATGTCACAGGTGAGGAATCTGAGCTCCAGGGAGGAAAACTGGAAAGAATCTCACAGTTAATAATCAAAGCGACAAGAGGTCATTTTTATTGAACCCACAGCGGCCACGTGCTGGGGACCATGCTAAGGGCTTTGCCCAGATTGTCTGGTGTCACCATCCTCATTGCAGGGGAGGAGGCAGTGAGGCAGAGACGTCAGGTAACCTCCCCAGGTCACGTAGCTGCTGAGAGCGAGCCAGCATGTAGGTGTCAGGAGGTGTGAGTATTTCATCCTGAACGCACTTGACGCCAAGCCCATGTGCGTACCTCAGCTACCCCAGGTCATCACCAGGTGACCTGTGGTTTTTGCAGATGTAACAAAATTATTATTGGTCACATACTGTGCTCCTAACAATCGACCAAGGCCAACCTTCGGTGAAATCACAGTGTGTGTGTGTGTGTGTGTGTGTGTGTGTTTGCTTGCTTGTCCTGTGGCACTCAGCTGGAAAAGAAAGCTCCTGGTCTAGAATGTTCACTGTTCACCTTCCCAGCTCTTACATCCTCATCCACGTCGCTGGCTGCAATGTTTCCAGCGTATACCCTGAGCTGCAGTCTTAACGCTGAGGATCGGAGCTCAGGCTGCTCCTTCCAAATGGCACACTACACGTCTTCAGGTGTAGTTCTCAGTGCTGTAGTCAGATAAGTGCCTATGTGTAGGACTTCAGGTCCCTCGACAGGCAGCCGGAGCAGATGTCTGTAGGGGGTACTGTGCAAGTACAGGAGGGGGAAGGGTGGTTCCAAAAGGATTTGGGGGGCGGGGAAGGGAGACTTTAGTCTTCCTAAAAATTTCCACTAGGCCCATATTGCTCAGTGCACTTCCACTGTGATCCGGAGGGCCAGTCTGTCCTCCCTGGTGACTGACAGGGAGATCCGAGGGGGCGGTGGATCTGGGGGAGCTGTAGCCCGAGGAAAGTGGGTCAGTAGGCTGAGAGACGGGGGACGGATCTCAGTTCCACCTCCTAGCTCGTGCTCTTTGTCACCGCCGCCTGCAGACGCAGCGTCTGGGTGCTCCAGTTTTGCAGAATGACTTTCCCTGGCTGGTGCCCAACGCCCGAAGCCCAGGATCTGCAGAAATCCTCCCCCATCCACCCCCGGGCCCCCTTTATGCCTGTCAGGCTGTTTGTCCCTCCTGAGCTCTGCTGGGATCTGGGCCTTCTAAAGAAGGAACCATTTCTCCAGCAGGGGCTTGTGTTTGCTTAGCCCCAGGTGGTGAGCCCCTTTTATGTGGGCTCTTCTCCCTGCACACTCTTGAGTTGCCTTCTCGGGAAAGAAAAAGCTGCTTTGGAGGGACCCAGTCTGTGGCTTCCCTCTTGCCCAGCAGTAGGGGGGAATCGGACAGGTTAATGCCATGGGCTGGGGCTGCTATGCAGGGATCAGCCCCGGACCCTGTGGCCTCACACACCTGGCTCCAGGTGGCCCAGTGATGCTCCACTGTTGGGGGCAGGGAGGGATTGTTCTCTGCAGCTCACCCCTGAGGCCATTAAAAGCTTAACTCACTGCCACATGGGGAGATGAATTACTGGTTAATGACAGGTACCCAGGTGCTCAGAGAAAACAGCAGAAACGGGGCCAGCAGAGGTGGCTGTGGGGGCCACTCACTGGGATGTGGGGAGTGTCGCTGGCAGCCTTCCCTGCATCCCAGGCTGGGTGGATGCACTGCACCTGCTGCTGTTCTCCAGCCCAGGGGTGGGGGCTGGGGTCAGTGGATAGCAGTCAACTTCTCCAGCCCTGGGCGGGGGGGGGGGGGGGGGGCTGAAGCCTGTTACATGGGAAATCTCTCATAATATTGTCTTTTATCCCCCCAAGATTTTCACCCTTGGTTTCTTCCTAATCCCTGGACAGCAGTTGGTGTCCTTCATTAACCTCAGGACTTCCAAGGCTATCTTTGGACTTCCAAGCTCAAAAGGGTAGGAAGGAGGCCCTGGCGTCACTTTGGTTTGGCCCTGTTTTTGTTTCAGGTGCATCATGCAGTTTTCGCACATTTCTTTATTTCTTACTTTTTTTTTTTTCCAGTTGAAAAAATATTTTGCAGCCTCCCTTTGCAGTAAGAAGTGCCCACCCCGTGCAGAGAAAGCTCTCAACAGAGAATCGCGTCTTATATCAATAGGCCAGTAATGGCTGCATTTCATACCATGTAGGTTTCCCTCTGAAACCTCAATCACATTCGGATGCTGTGGTAGGGGCTTAAATGTAGCAACTAATGTGGTGTGCCAGCAAGCGTTTCTCCATCTCTAATCTTTTTATTGAACGTTCAAGTGGAACTTGTGCTCCTCTGGGTGGGAGCAGGCCTTGGAGATTATGTTCCATGGTTTAGCTTGGTTGTTTAGTGAACATTGTGAGTTCCCGAACTGCATCAAGAGAGGCGTTTGTTGGTTTTGGGGTTTCGGATGGAAGCATGAACTCTCACTGACTTGCTGAACCTTGTGGTTTGGAATCAGAGCGTTGGAGTCGAGGTTGTGAAAACTCCCACCCCGAAGCTCGTGACAGAAATCACCGGGTGGAATTTGCATGTTGGCTTTGCTGCAGACGTCAAACTCAGCTCTGTTTCACTGGCTAGGATGTCTTCTGAAGAAGGATACTCTCTGATATTTAACCAAAAAGCCTTTTGCTGTTTCCAAAATGTGTTGCCGCGGACAACGGAGGCAGCTGTTTGGAGACAGGATTATGTCATGTACCTAAAGCTTGCCGTTCCCTAGACCAAATGAATCAGTGTCACCCTCCGCTGGCTTTAATATGTATTTCTTTGCCGGCAGAAATACACAAGGAAAACACAAACTGCTTGGGCTTTCCTTCCATTCTCTCCTTTTCAACTCTTGCAGAGGCGTCGAACATGTGAGGCATCCTCAGAAAGTGTGTGGCAAAATGGAATTAAAAGATAAGTTCATTTGGGAGCAATGTTTGAAGTCCATGTGTTATGTTTTCATAATATGAGTTTTCTGTGAACTTTTTGAAGTACCTTTATATTTCAGTAACCAGTGGGGTTATAGCTTGTGTTAGCAATGGCCTGGCTAATATCATAAACTTGAATTCGCCATGTGCTGTGGGTTTGATTGACCCAGCCATGGCCAGACCAAAGGAAGCCATGTGGAACGTTGGCCACATCTGTTACCATCCACCTCCCTTCCCCCATCTCCTAGACAAAACAAAGCATTCTCTTTGATAGCAAGTGATGGAAAACATGTTTTTTGCTTTTCCTATAAGTGATAAATAACTGCATCAGTTGGCAACAGGTGCAGGCTCCTCTGCATGTGGAGGAATCACCAGTTGATGTGTGTGTGTGTGTGTGTGTGTGTACCCGCCTTTTGTCCTTGAGCAAAAGCTATTTACTTCCCGCACGGGGATGTTTGGCCAATGCTCGAATCACTGCCCAGGGTCCCACATGTGGCATCTTCCTTCCAGAGATGCTTCCCCCTGTCACATAGAACAAGAAAATAAGGGAGGGAAGAAAGAAGCAAGGGAGATAGGCCGGGTGCATCCCACACTGCTCAGGACAGGACACTCGCAGGACTGGGCACTTCAGATGTGCTAGAAACATAGCCTCTTCCTCCATGACTGAACAGGTAAGGGGCTCGTAGGTGACAGGGAGCCGCAGAGGAAGCGGGAGTCTTAGACACTGTACCCACTGTGTTACACGTGGCATCTGTAGCTCCAGATCCCTTTAGACACTTAAGTATGTTCCAAGAGAGCCTCACTTTCATCACTTAGAGTGAAGAAATCTCTTCAAATGCTTGTTGGAGTAGATGTAAACATCAGATCCCGCACACGTTTTTGATCTTGAACGCGGATGTAATTGAATATCCCACGTAGAATGTGTGGGAGAGGGTCACTCTTACTGAACTGTGTTCAAAGCCTCCGAGGCAGAGCTGTTATCAACACATCATTAAAGATGCTCTTCAGCAGGAAGGGGGGACTCTGATGGCCGTGACAAACCTTGTGAGCACTGTCATTCATGTGCTGTGTTTTCCTTATTGTTAAGCTTTATGTGTTTATTTGAAAGGCAGAACTAGAGAGAGAGAGAGATCTTTCATCCACTGGTTCACTCCCCAAATGGTTGCAATGGCCAGGGCTGGGCTAGGTTGAAGCCAGGTATTTCTTCCAGGTCTCCCATGTGGGTGCAGGGGCCCAGGGACTTGAGCCATCCTCTGCTGCTTTCCCCCAGGTACATTAGCAGGGAGCTTGATTGTAACTGAAACAACCAGGACTTTAACTAGTGCCCATATGGGATGCCGGCGCTGCAGGCAATGGCTTTACCTGCTGCACCACAACGCCGGCCCCTCATGTGCTGTTTTTGCCAAATCAGGTGGCATTTGGAGTTATCATTCTCTATCTTTATGAGATTTCAGAGTTCCTCTAATTCTTAATTGGTACTGAAAACTTCTTAGTTTATTTATTTTTGGAAGGTTTATTTATTCGAATCAGAGTTACAGAGAGACAGGGAGAGGCAGAGGAGAGATCTTCCATTCATTATTTGACTCCTCACATGGCCGCAATGGCCAGGGTTGAGCCAGGTGGAAGCCAGGAGCCAGGGGCTTCATCCAGGTCTCCCATGTGGGTAGTAGGAGTCCAAGTACTTGGGCCATCCTCCACTGCCTTTCTCAGTTTGTTTGCAGGGAGCTGGATCAGACATGGAGCAGCTGGATTCAAACTGCCACCCACATGGGAAGCTGGCATTTCAGGCAACAGCTTTCCCTGCTATGCCACATTGCCAGCCCAAACTGCTTAGATTATAAAACCCTTGACAGGGCAGGGTTGGTGTAGCAGTTAGGCCCTGTCTTGGGATGCCTGCATCCCATATGGAAATGCCTGGTTTGGGTCCTAGCTGCTCTGCTGCCAATCCAGCTTCCTGCTGGTGTGCACCCCAGGAGGTAGCAGGTGATGACTTAAGTACCTGAAACCGTGCCACCCACAGAGAAGACCTGGGTTATGGATGGAACTCTGGGCTCCTGCTTTCAGGCTGGTCCATCTTTGACTGTTACAGGCATTTGGAGAGCGAACCAGTAAATAGAAGATATTCTCCATCTCTCTCTCTCTCTCTCGCCTCCCTCTCTCCCCTCTCTCCCCTCTCTCTCTCCCTTTTCTCTCTGCAAATAAAATGGAAATACATTAAATAATTTTTAAAAAAAGGAATAAAGGAAACCACCAGTGTAAGCCTTCTGAGAGCTCCCTTTCACCTATAAAAATCTGTGGTTCAATATAAATTAATTGCTCCACATTTTAAAAAATAAAAGCCAACAAACAAAAAACCTTTCATAGTCCTTCCTCCTATAATACTTCATTCTGGAAAATCCCATTATCCTTGGCTCAAAACTGTTGATGGCTCTTCATTGTACTTTGGGTCTGGCAGTGAAGAGATCAGCTTCGTAGGCTCTTGTTGAGTCACCTGATCTTCCCACTGGCATCCCTCTGTCCTGCTTGTAACCTCTAGCAATGGGAACCTCCGTACCTCCTGGTGTAATCGGTTTCGTTAGTGGACAGTGTAAGATATTCACGTAAATTGGGGAAAAACCTAACTCCTTGAAGTTTGTAACAGTTGCGCCCAATTTTGTTCAGGAGAGCAACGACAAATACACACTTGCTTTCTCCTGGATCTGATGGTTCCTGGTGTGAGAGGGGGACTGTCTCCTGTCTCTTGCACCTGTTCAGGCTCAGAACACATCACTCTACTATGTGGCATGGTGTCAAGACTCGGTCCACCTGAGGGTACACTCTAGTTTATCTCATTGTTGCCTGGAAGGTGTGGAGTCAGGTCAAGGGCAGACTTGTCATCCTGCTATCCTCTCTCTCCACATTTGTTTTCAGGTCTTTGCAGTACAATCCCGCAGTTCAGGCTGTCTTGTCATCACCATTCCCTGAATACAACATGGCAATTCTCTGTAGTCTGTCAAAAACACAGGAGAAATGTAAGTTATGACAATACAGTGTGGTGGTATCATGATGTCGGGAACCTGCCTCCTGTACTGTGCTGGTGCTGGGTGAGCGACGCATGGCCCCCACCATCTCGGAAACGAGATCAGCTTCTTAGGCAGACAACAGCACGGTGAACAAAGAAATGAGTGGCTGCAAATCTTACCAAGTGTCCTGCAGCCAGGAGCCACAGGTTGCTGTCCCAGAGGATATGACTGTCTCTCCTCTCTGGGGAGACAGTATTAGAGGTGGCAAGAAGCTGGCTGTTTGCAGAGTAGAGGAAGAGGAGAGGGAGACAGAAGGCCGTCTGTGCAGGGAGGGATGTGAGGCCAGAAAGAGCTTAGTCACTCAAGGAGCCCAAAGAGGCACCAAGGGGCTGGAGTGAGCAGAGGGAGTTACAGAGCAGAAGGCATCAAACCACGAAAGGTTTTCTTTTCTTTTTTAAAAGTTTCACTTATTTATTTGAAAGAGTTACAGTGAGTGTGGGGGGGTATCTTCCATCTGCTTGCTCACTCCCCAGATTCCTGTCCTGCAATGGCCCGGGACTGGGCTGGACCAAAGCTAGGAGGCTGGAGCTTCTTCTGGGTCTCCCAAGTGGGTGTCAGGGTCTCAAGCACTTGGGCACCTTCTGCTGCTTTTCCAAGGTGCACTAGACAGGACTTGAACTGGAAGTGGAGGAGCTGGGACACAAACCAGTGCCCATACGGGATGCTGGCATCACAGGTGGCGGCTTTACCCACTATACCACAACAGTAGCCCCAAAAAGGGTTCTCAAGGCATTCAAAGATGGGTTTTCTCAAAAGCAAAGGGAGTTTCATGCTGAAGGCATTTAAGCATGTGTGTGTGTGTGTGTGTGTGTGAGAGAGAGAGAGAGAGAGAGAGAAAGAGAGAGAGGCACACACACACACACACACACAGCGGCATGGAGAGAGAGAAACACAGAGAGAGGGTGTACACTCAGAAAGCTAGCCCAGGCAGCAGCAGGAAGGATGGTTTGTGTGCCCAGCTGGGTCAGGGCCAGCCACGGAGGCAGTGGTGGCCACGTCTGTCTGATCAGAGCGTGTTCTTCACTCCTAGCTTTGACACGCGGGTGATGTAAGAACCCTGTGCTAGAACTCACTCCCAGCCCACCCAGAGGGTGCGGTGTGTTTGGAAAATGCTCCAGATGAGAATGAAGAGAGGTGTGGGTCGGGAGCCAGCGCCTGGGTCTGGAGCCAATGCACGCTTCTTCCCAGTGCCTTGGCTTCTCCCCTGGAGACCTGGAAAGTCACCTGTGGGTAGCATCTCAGGGACTACAGGGGGAAGAGCAGCTCTGGTGCAGGAGAGGAAGAAATGGACAAATATGAACGGACATCCCTGTGTCTTCCTGAGCCCTGGCTGGGGAACAGCAGAGGATGTCAGATGGCTGAAGACACATTGAACCGTGGTCCATACCCACAGTCCCTTGTCTCTTGAATCCGCTTACTGACTTTCTTAAAATTCTAGTGAGGACCAAGGCGTAGGGTGAGGAGGTCCGATGGGATCTGTTCTGTGTTTCAAGGAGGAGACTATCTCTAAACCCTCTCCATTTCCATCCTGTTGCTCGCAGCCTCCTCTGACCCTCTCTGTTTGCCCTAAGCCGCAGTCTGGCTGCAGCCTGGCAAAGTGAAGGTTTCAGTCAGAGACACGCACCTGGCCTTTGCCTCTGTGGTGAGGGCCTCGTTCCGTAAGTAGGTGCTGCGAAAGGTGGCTGATTTTGTCCCCAGTGAAATGACTTCTGTGTTTGAGGAGAGAGTATACATGGGAGAGGAGTGGGGTGTCATGAACGTGGGGGTGGGGAGAGAAAGAGTCACGCGTGGGGAGCAGAAACCCCACGGAGGAATCTTACCCGTTCCTGCTAAGTGCATTGGGTAAGGAATCCCCTTCCCTGTCTCCTAAGAAATCAGTGGAATGTACATTTCTCCCTGGCCTGTTGAACTGGATCTTGGGGTGGGGAGTTGGCTTTAATTGAAGTGGTTTCTCCTACAGGGCTGGGCCCAGGGGTCGCTGTAAAGTCAGTTCCCCACGCATGTGGCTCTCGGTTTGCTTTTGGCTTGTAGTTGCCCACAGCCTGTGGTTACTGGGGAGGCCCGTGAGCGTGAACATCCCAGATTATTGTTGGCTCATGAAAGAGAAGAATCTGGTACTGCCAAGATGCTGGCACAGCCTTCTGTCATTACATTATATTTCATAATTGTTTGGAGCGGGATTATTTGTCCAATTCCATCACACATGATTATTTCCTTCTCTTGCCTTATAAATTGGATAAGGCTCTTATCAGTGTTCGTCCAGCCATAGGGAGTGGCCTGAGTTTTTCAGGCCCTCACACTGTGCTTAGAGAGAATTTTAATGTATCTAAAAATACCAGGCCTGGTGCTATTTGTTTACCACTGTTGTTGCAAAAGTCTCTCTCTCAATCTCTCTCTCTCTCTCTCTTTTTTCCCCCACTAAACCAGCCCCTGCTGCAGAAAGCTTAGATTACAGTGAATGAAAATCTATAACCAGCAGCCCCGCTGACTGGCAGATACGACACAGAAACCTCAGCATTGCCGTCTGGGGTTCAGCTGTGGGGTCTTTGGCAGACCAGGCTAGCTCACAACTCCTCCAGGTGGGCAGCTGGGAAGCCAACTGTCCCAGGGTTTCTTATAGTTCCTCTCAGGGCTGCTGGGTAGCAGGTGCCTGGAGAGAGGTGCTCTGGACGGCAGGCAAGGTTTGGACTGGAGGGGAGGTAGGTACGGGGCAGAGCTGATGTCTGCCTTCATCTGTCCACCAGCACCTGGAGGTGTAGGCCCTGGGCAATGCTTCACTGTGTCTTCGCTTCCCACCCAGCCTTATGGAGGATGCAGGGCTGGCAAGCACTCGTAGGGAGCTTCTCTGTGACGTGAACCTTTCCCTTCTGCGTCTAGGCCAGTACTCTTTCCACAGCATTTCACTGGCTGCTTACAATCCTCAGGACACATGCTTTGTAGCTGTGAGAGAGAGAAGAAGAGGGGAGAGAGGGGAGAGCGAGAGAGCGAGAGCGAGAGCGAGAAATATCTTCCACCCTATGATTCACTCCCCAAATGGCTGCAGCAGCTAGGACTGGACTAGGCTGAAGCCAGGAGCTTTACCTGCTGTGCCACAACACCGGCCCCAGGGTTTGAATTTTCTTAGCTGTCAGAGAGATTTTGTCAGAGGGAGAAGAGGAGGGAAGCTTAGGGCCCTGCACGAGGGACTTGCTCAGCTGTTTTTTGAGAGTTGTGTGCATCCGAGAACATTAAGTGATGGAGCCTCAAGACTGGAAATGCACAGGGGCCTGGAGTCCGCCCCTGGGCTTGAAGTTGCATCCTTTGCACTATGCTCAGTTGGATTAAGGCATCCATAGCCTCAGCAGTTCCCAGTGCAATGTAAGTGGCTAAGGATGTAAGAACACCCTTGATCGTGTACGTCTGTGAGCAGAGTCAGCACATTCTTTTAATGGAGGAACTGCTGACGCTTCCTGTGTCAGAGGAATTGGTTATAATTTAAAACAAAATACTTGTTATTTTCATTTTTGTTTTTAGCTGTAATGCTCCTTACAATCATAAGTTTTACAGAGTTCCGTAATCTGGTTAAAAACAGGAAAGTCAAAAATATCAAAGTAGGTCCCAGGTTAGGATTTATTTTAAACCTACTTATGTATTAATCTATACACATGTAAACAATGACCAAAAGCAAGAAACACAGTGACATTTGACAAATTCTATTATTATTCACCTAAGAAAGAAGCTGTTCTTGTTTTCTTTCTTAAAGGAAAGCATTCCTAAGTGTGCAACCCCTAAAATGATTGTGATACAGCACAGGGTATCTCACAATTGAACAAGCGAATCCTAATTTTTCTTGTGGTTTGTTCCTTGCGCATTTCACCTTGGCATCCCACATCATGGGCAAGGTTTGCAGTGCTTTCCTGACTGGGGCCATCTTTGTGTCTTTTTCCTTGTTACTCCCATGGGAAGGACCTTGGTGTGCCGTTACACCTGCAGCCCTGTTGATCAGCAACTGTGCAGCCATCTCCACGCGACTTTCAGCATCCTTCCCCCTTCTGTGTTTCAACAGAAAGTGGAAACATTCCCACGCTGTCAGTCCTTTGTGACAGGCAGAACATCACGATCCCCATGATGTCAGAACTCTCCCCTTTTAAGTTTAATCTCTGATGGAGGAACCAGAGAGGCACAACCTCCTCTTGATTCTGGAGACTGGCTGCACGTCATTCTCCCTCTGGTTACAGGCACTGGGAGTGAGTAAAGCCACGTTGGCTGCCCAGGGCCCTGACGTCTGTTCTTACCCTGTGGGTGCACCTCCGGCCAGAGACTATGGCTGGCTGGGCTTCCGTCCAGACGAGACCTTGGTTCCCAGCCCTGGTTATCAGGCAGCTTTGAGATCTGCCCTTGGGCCCATGCACCCTCTGGCCAGCCTTGGGTTCTTAATTCCCAGGTCATGAGTGTGGCTGACCTATCGGGGCAGCATGGCAGGAGGAGCTGAATTTTCTTTGGACTTTCATCTCTTTTGGATCAGAAGCATCAGCTAAAAAGGAACACAGATCCACTTCTGGGCTCTGGGCAGAGGGGGCTGCGTCTGTTCTTCCTGACGGCAGCAGGAAGGGTTTTAAATTAGGATGAGACCAACTGTGCCTCGTTCCCAGTTAAGACTGATTTATATAGACCACGGTTCCTTAGTTGGGGGTGTGCCTTAGTATTACGTGCAGAGATGTTTTGGTTACGGTGGCGCCGACCTCTCTGAGTCATAAGCTTCCTGGGAGCCTCCTGTTTGGGAAGAGTTGCCGTGGAGGCTTGACCCACGTCTCTGTCGAGAGCCACTGGTTTAGGATGAATGGCCGGAGGTGCTGGGAGGCCATCTGACAACTGGGTTGCCCTGTAATCTCCTTCAGCCTTCATCTCACAGCGGGTGTTGGTATCTTGCAGGCACCGAGCTGTCGCAGAGAATGCTTGGCACTGTGAGGGAGGGCAGGCTGTTTGGTTCTGTCATTCACTGCACCGCACACAGGAGCAGTTAGGTAGCTGCCTTGGGTAAGGGCAGTGCTAAGAGTCCGGGGTTGGTAATCGACAGATCTCAATCCTGGTTCTGGTGTTCATCTGTCGGGAGGCCCTGGGGTGCTCATGGGACTTCCCTGGGCTCTGCTTTTCTCGCTAGTAAGGAGATGAGGTTGGGTGACGCATAAGCTCTAGGCTGCTTTGAGTTCAATTTTAAAAATATGTTTTAAAAAAACATTGCACATTGACCTCTTCTCATTCTAGCAAACCATAAAACATTGAGGTAAGCAAAAAGGAAAGAAAAATTCCATTATTCCATGACCCTCCTGCCCTGAGACAATGCTTTGATGTAAATTCTTCTAGTCCTTGTGCAAGGATGGCACACAGATGCATGTGTGTGCATAGAGACATAGAAATATGTAGGGGCACAGAGGTGTGGTGTTTTTCCTCATCCATCATGAGGTCCAAGGCCAACTCTCCCCAAAACAAAAGACAAGCTACTATGGGAAGGGCATAACACAGTTATTTAATCTGAGTTTTGTACCACCCAGGAGTCTTCGGAAGTGAAGACCCCAAGACTCAGGGGAAACTCTGTTTTTATGCTTCAATTTGATGAAAAATGGAGAACCAGGTGTTTATGTGAGTAAGCCAAGGGCATGATCTGATAGTAATAGGCTGAAGGGGAGACCCAATAAGACCCCATGGTTCAGCTCTGTGCCATGTCCTTTCATCCTTGGTATGGGGCAAGACCCTTTCAGAATGAGGGTCTTCAAGGGAGAAGCAGGGGCCTTTACAGGATTCAGGATTTGCTTTGGGAGAGAGGAGTTCTAGTTTCCATGGCCCTCCCTGGGGAAGAGGAACTCTGGTTTCTGTGAATCCCCTCCAGGAGAGAAAGACAATCAGACAGGAGGGCAGGGGTGGACAGGGAGAACCTGGTTCTGAGACCTTCCTGTCTCCTTTAGCTCAAAGTACTCAGCAGGCCAAAGTGCCATGCCTGGGACATCATGCGTGAGCCCCAACAACTAGCTGTGTTTTACATGGTGTGTGCTTTACAGACAGGCGATTGCCTCATATGCTGTCTTGCAGGCTGTCTCTGTAACCTGTCAGGAGCCCACAGGTGCCTGTCTGTGCCTCCAAGCCAGCGTACTTTTGACACCTTCCACATAGGGGCAGGTAGCTTAGTGCTCTCAGGCCTGGCCTTGGAGGTTGCTGTTGGCTCTGCTCCCTCCCAACTGGGTGACCTTCAGCAAGTGACTTCATCTCTCCAAATTGCAATTACCTCCCATGGAAAATGGCCATCATAGCAATGCCCACTTCACAGAGTGTTCTGGGGATTAAATCAGCCAGTGCCTGTTAACTGCTTAGTGTAGTGTCTGGCCCGTGTAGGGGTCCAGTAAATGTTAACTAGAAATGTTACATATCATTTCATTTTACTAATGTGTGTAATTCAATCAATCTTCTGCTACTGCTTATTTACACTTCTCTCTGCCATTAGGCACAATGCTGCCCCGATCACTTTCCAGATACATTTTGTGCATCTGTTGATACTCTATGGAAATATTCCTGAGAGCAGAATGGCAGAGCGAAAGGACACATACATTTTGGAGATCTCAAGACATGAAGCCAAAGTGCCCTACAGAAAGTTCCTGATAGTCTAGGACAGTGGCCAGTACCTATACTTCTGGGAGTGTGAGTTATTTCTCTTATTTCCTTACTATTAAAAAAGAGTTAAAGGGAAGGGAAGGTGAACAAAAATGATTTTTTAAATGTTTATTTTTATGAACACACTCACATTGCCCAATTTCCTGTTGCAATGTTTGGCTCTTTGTTGCTGGTTTGCAAGAACATCCATAGTTAGAGTAGTGGCACTCTGCTTCCAGTTATGAATTCCTGGGAACCAGTTTTATACACAAGTCCCAGGGCAAGAATTGGTGGGAGACAAGAGAGTGCCTGCCTTTGCCCTTGTACTTCCAAGACCAAGGGAGGAAATGGGCATGAGAAAAATGCTGAACACCTGCCATCAGGGAGAGTTACAAGGCTCTGCACATCACTGGATGGGCTTCATCCTGGGAGACTTCCTTGGCGCAGTGAGGAGTGAAGGTTGATGGAAAGAGAGGACCGAGACAGGTTCAGTCAAGGTTGATGGGGATTCCAGGAAGTAAAGGCTGAAATTAGGTTTTCATAGCTGCTGCTTTGCTTTTGAAAAACAAAAATTGGCTCAATGTCTTCGTTGACTTCAAAGGCTTGAAAATTAGTAACATCTATTGATATCATTTTCCTGTATATTTTGTACCATGGGTGTTTTACTTGGAAAGTCTACGTCATGAGATTTTCATTTTCGCTTTCTGATATGGCTCATCTAGTGTAAGGCAGGAGTGCATTTAAAATGAACACCAAAGCTGGTGCTTCTGTGTGTTGCTGGGCTAGGCTCCTGGCTAGGGAGACTTTCCGATGATCTTTGAAACCTGTGCTCAGTGAAGCGTGTGGTCTTGGGCTTCAGATGATAAAAGCTGGATAAGGGGGAAACGTCTTCATTCGCAGGAGGATTGTTGAGGGGAGAGTGCTGCTCTCAATCCCTTCTCTTCTGAGCTGTTCGATTGTAGAATCTTATGGGCTTAGCACCTCTGTATGGCCCCAGGCTGCATCATTGGTATAAGGCAGTTTCCTGTCAAACTAATTCATGCTAAGGCGTGAATGACTGAATAAGCTGTCCCTAGTCTATGTACATTTTAACCCAGTACCATTAAAGAGAATAATACTTACACAAATGTCTCTAAGTCTTTTAGGCCTCCAAGTCAGACTGAATGTGGGAAATAAATATTCGGTTAAACAAGTGCTCACCTAAGCGGCATACCCAGAAAGAAGCAGTGCATATCCGCGAGGAGACAGAGCTCCAGAGGCAGAATCCCTGGCTTGGATCCTAGATCTGCCATTACCTAGTGCGGTGGCCGTGGGGAAACTTGTCAAGCTCTCTATGCTCCGGCTTCTTCGTCAGTAAAATGAGAGTGGTCATGGCAGAGAGGTCAGGCGTGTGTGAATATGGTGCCCTGAATGCTATCTGGATCGTAACCAGTGCGAAACTATAATAGTGACTGCTATTCCAACCAAGGGCCTTTTCTTGGGAAAAGTTAGAAAGCTGGCCTCGTCTTCTTACTTACATTCTAGGGGTGTTTATACTCTTTTCTGACTTCCTCTCACCCTTTCTGCTTCTTTTTTGATTCACCTGCAGCTCAGATTTCTCTGCCTGTGAGGAAGGCATCCTGCATCATCCTCTCCTCTCTCTCTCCTCTCTCCCTGGATCAACTGGCTCCCCTGGCTTTGCCGTTGGCTTCCCAAGATCATAACATCTGCCCGGCCTATCAGTATGCAACATCTGGACATTTTGTCCGTAAAATCTATATGTCTAAGCTGTCTTAAATGATAAAGGAATTCATTATCTGAAGGATCCAGAATAAATGGCTTCGGGTATGGTTTGATCTGGGGGCTCCCATCATATAACCAGAGCCCTCGCTCTTCCCGTGTATTTACCCTGCTTTTCTTGGGATTGGACTCAGAGCCAGGAGTTTTGTTAGAACCCACAGAGCATTCACGCGGCTTCTTTTCCCACAAGTTGGGGAGGAGAGAGACTCTGCTGATCGCCTTAGAGGTAGACCAGTTCCACCTCACTGCTTAGCTTTAAAACCTGGGCATTGCTTTATAAAAAGATGTGCAAAAGGATGCTGGTGGGTGGAATCAGCCCATATTCATGACACATGTACCATGTTGGCCCACAATGGTCAAAACACAGCCAAGAAAGTACTGGAATCTTCTGTTCTGGCTTTACCATTTCTGTTGAGACAGTTGCTACCCTATAGCCTGAGCCCTAGCTGAGGAGGGCTGCTTTATAAGGAAAAATAGTCTATTTAGCTCAGAGTTTAGGATGCTGAAAGTCTAAGGCTGAGCAACCCCATGTGCTTAAGCTCTGGTGATGGCCTCATGGCTATGGCATCACAATGGTAGGAGCATGTGTGTAGGAGATCACACAGTGAGACAGGAAGTCAGGGAGATTTGGGAGCTACACTTGCTCTTTTATAACAAACAGTTCTAGTTATAAATAGCCCATGAGAGTATTTCAGGCATGGAAAGCCAAAACATTCTGGCAAAAAAAAAAAAAAAAAAAAAAAACAACAACAACAACGAAAAACAAAAAACACCTAAATGAAAGATATCCGCGAGTGAGATCCCAGTGGAAAGAACGGGTCATCAAAGAAGGAGGTACCTTTCTCTGAAGGGAGAACTTCCACTCTGACTATGACCTTGTCTAAATATGATCAGAGTCAGTGAACTCAAAAGGCTTCCATAGCCTTGGCAGCTCATGACAAGAGCCTAGGGTGATTACTGATGCCATAAACAAGAGTGTCAATTTGTTAAGTCAACAACAGGAGTCACTGTGCACTTACTCCTCATGTAGGAAATCTGTCCTTAACGTGCTGTACATTGTGATTTAATGCTATAACTAGTACTCAAACAGTATTTTACACTTTGTGTTTTTATGTGGGTGCAAACTGATGAAATTTTTACTTAATGTATACTAAACTGATCTTCTGTATATAAAGAGAATTGAAAATGAATCTTGATGTGAATGGAAGGGGGGAGGGAGAGGGAAAGGGGGACGGTTGCGGGTGGGAGGGAAGTTATGGGGGGGGGAAGCCATTGTAATCCATAAGCTATACTTTGGAAATTTATATTCATTAAATAAAAGTTAAAAAAAATAAAATCACTTAATTGAAATGGCAAACTGACATGGGTGAAGAGAGAGAAAGATCAATCTGCCATCTGCTGGTTCACTCCCTAAATGGCCTCAACAGCTGGGACTGGGCCAGGCTGAAGCCAGGAACTCCTTCCTAGTCTTCCACATACATAGCAGGGACTTCAGCAGTTGGGACATCATCAGCTTCCTTCCCAGATGTATTAGCAGGGAGCTGGGTGGAGAGTGGAGCATCCAGGACTCAAATATTTGCTTTGATATGGAATAATGGCCTTGTAGGTGGCAGCTTAACTCGCTGTGCCACAATGCTGGCCCCTCCTGTGGGAATTAATAAATTTAAAAAGTGCATTAATCCCTTTGGAGAGTGGTGCCCCAAATCCTAACCACCCCAACTAGACCCTACCTGTCCAAGGTCCCACCACCTGCAGCATCACTCTGTGGGGCCAAGCTTTCAGCGCGTGAGCCCATGGGAGCACACTCAAACCACAGCCAAACCATAGCAACCACCATTCTCCCACCTTCTGGATTTCAAATTTATGCTTCCCTTTTCCTCTAACTCCACAAGCCTTGTAGTTAATAAATCCTAGCATACACTTGCATCTTGATGTTAGTATACTCACTGATCTAGTTCAGTACCAACCCTAGTTCTCTCTCTCTAGTTTTTTGTGGAACCAGTGTCACCTCTAAATTCATCTCCCATTTTACGAGACGTCTGTCCACAGCAGTCGGTTGTTTCTGATACTAGTTTGTCTTAAATTGTTACCTGTGAATGCCTTACTTCCTCTCGTCCTTTTCCTACCCAGCTGGATTTGGAAGGGATTGGAAGACTACAGTATTTCCCCGAGCCTTCCCATACCACCCCAGAGCAGGCTCCGGGGACAAGTTTAAGCGCTGTGGACCGAGGGAGCCCTGATGCCTCCAGGGCTGCTGTGGTGCAATTGTGTGCGGTTGTTAAGGAAGCGAGGCTATGCGGAGGGGCTGGCAGCATTGCTTACCAGTGTGCACTGCAAACTCTGGGTCCACGGATGTGAAGAGATGTGACAGCATAACCAGTTCTTTGGTCAAGTAATTTGGAACAAAGTTGCCTCAAACAAGTTAGCCTTGTCTTTATGAGTTTTCAGAGCCTTGATGGGAAATCTGCTTTGAGAATCTAGTTGATTGTGTGTGTGTGTGTGTGTGTGTGTGTGTGATTTCAAGTGAATCTGACCACACAATCTCTCTTTTACTAACAGAATTTTGTAAGGTGGAGTCTTGTATCTTTCTTTGGCAGTTGGCAGTTGGGCTGTGGGTGGGAGAGGCCCTCTGGGGACAGACTGATGTGCTGTGGGCACTGCCCTTACACATATCCATAGATCTACAGGGAGCTGTGTGTGACTCTATCTCATAGTCAAGTTCATGTGCTAATGAGCTATGAAATATGACTGGGTTCTAAGTTTTAACCTTGTAAAGCTTTTGGAAGAGTCTCATAGTCCACAACAACCACTCTTTTTTTAAAAATTTTTTTGACAGGCAGAGTGGACAGTGAGAGAGAGAGAGACAGAGAGAAAGGTTTCCCTTTTACATTGGTTCACCCCTCAATGGCCGCTGCAGCTGGCACACCGTGCTGATCTGAAGCCAGGAGTCAGGTGCTTCTCCTCGTCTCCCAGGTCTTCTCCTGCCTTGTGGCACAGGGAGCCACTGTCTTGTTAGCCACTCAAGACCAGGCTTCTGTTCATAAGTCCTCCAATGACTACCCTTCGTGTCATCCTAAATTTGTCTGCTTCTTTCTTCTCTCAGCCCCTTCTGACTTTGGTGTCTGGTTCTTATACAGTGTAATAGTTATTGTTGTTTTTTCCAAAGCACTTATTCTGGGAGTCCTAGAAGTAAAAAATGGCCTTTAATTTTGTGATAGTAGGTATATAGTATACACAGTGATTTGCTAACATGCTGAAATTGGAATATTTAGATATACATTATATTTCTTTCTTTTTTTATTTTTATTTTTTGACAGGCAGAGTTAGACAGTGAGAGAGAGACAGAAAGAAAGGTCTTCCCTCCATTGGCTCACCCCCCAAATGGCTGCCACGGCCGGCGCACTGCACCAATCTGAAGCCAGGAGCCAGGTGCCTCCTCCTGGTCTCCCATGCGGATGCAGGGCCCAAGCACTTGGGCCATCCTCCACTGCACTCCCAGGCACATTAACAGGGAGCTGGATCAGAAGTGGAACATCCAGGACTCGAACCAGTGCCCATCAGGGATGCTGGCGCTTCAGGCGGCTGTTTAACCCACTATGCCACAACGCCAGCCCCTTACTAGATGTTTCTACATGCTGATTCTTTCCCTTGACAATGTGTTGTCATTCTTTTCTCAAATGATACTGTTACATTGATATGGTAAAAAGTTTAGGTATTAAGTTATTTTCATTCTTACGCACATTTTCTTATTACAAAGCTTTCTTCACTTTTTTTGTCTATTTGTTTGGTGGCAGTTGTAAGTAGCATGATGGACAATAAAAAAGAGAAAAGAAAATGTGCTGCTTATCAGAAGGTATATGTTGAAGCAGGAGAGCAGTGCTAATGTCAAGTGCGTGTGGTGAGTATTTTCTGGACGCCTTTCATGAGGGGTGGAGAGCCTCTTTTGAAAATGAAGTAATTAGTGCAATTGGAAGGGGAGAGATGAAGAGGCGAGGCTCTGGGTTTCTCTGGTAAAAGCGACACTTATTCAAAGGGTCAAACTAACATCTCTAGAAAAGTCACAGCCGGGGCCCCCTGAGAAGAGAGCCAGGTAAGCTCTTTGTGCCGCCTTTCCCAGGTAGGTGCGTGTGGATGGGATGTAAACCATGCTTCAAATAAGGCTGGTTGTGGTGGAGCGTGGGAACGAGGAAGGGGCTGTGCACCTCTGTGGTTTAAATTTAGCATCCCCACTTCAGCTGAACCTGGCGCTGGAGAGGCAATGCTCATGACTGACCAAGCGTGCAACCAAGTGGCGGCAGCTGTGGACATCAGGAAAGGAAGGTGGGGGAATTTCCTCACATTTCACCCAGCACTCTTGTGAGAGTCAAGCTGTGTTGTGCTCAGGAATCATCTCCGATGCTAGTTGGCATCCAGATTCTCTCCCTAAGATTTGGATTTGCGAGATCTGGGGTGGGGGCTGGGAATCTGCATTCTAAGCAGGTCCTGAGACCCGCCGTCAGAACCTCTCTCCTGGGAGGCCCTGCTCTGGCAGTGTTTGGGCCTGGCAGTCTCCTTGCCGGATGGAGGCTGAAGCCTGCCAGGAGCCATGTGGCCTGGCTGCGTATCCAAACAGAACCCAGATGACTCATGTGTAAACTTATTAAGTTCAAATATTTTCATAAGTGACGTATCCTTTCCAAAAATCACGTTGGAGTAGACTTTGGAGGGGGTCTTCGAGTGTGCTTGTCAGAAACAATACTGAAGCAGACTGGGGGGATGTTGCTGTCCAGGCAATGAGCTTTGTCCCGGCAGGAGCACAAATCTGTGTTGACGATCAGATGACTAATTGCACCAGCCTGTTCTACGGGGTCCTGTCCTGCGGTGTGTGGCATGCTTAGGGCGCTTGTGATCTGGAAGGCGGTACACTGGCACGTGAAAAGCCCTGTATTCAACTGCACAGTGCCTGGGAAGGGATTTCCTTCGGTCCCACAGAATGCAGAGCCCTCCCTGAGGAATGGGCGTCAATCTTTGCTAAATGAACTCTTTGAGTATTATTCTGTCAGGCTAGGATGGGGGAAATCTCAATAGCTCTTAGGTTACACAGTCAGCATTCAATGAGACATTTATGTAAATTGGAGCCTTTTCCCTACCTTAATCCTAAAATGGTTTAGATTTTATGCAAAATTGTTGAGTACTGATCACTGATATCCTCCTCCAGGCTGTGGATCAAGTGATTAACAACACTACAATACTTTTTCCCAGGATTCCCTGCTGTTTCATCGACCTTTAATATGTAGACTGGCCATTTTTATGGGCCAATCTAGCAAACCTCATCATACATCCTAGGCTCTTAATGTTTCTAGAAGGCCATCTCACACTCAACATTTATTTGGAAAGAGATATCTTTTATCAGGGGCAGATATTTGGCCTAGTGGCTAAGAGGCTGGTTAGGATGCCTGAGTTTGCATCTTCACTTGACAAACTCAAGTAGTTGGGTTCCTGCCACCCATGTGGGAGACCTGGATTGAGTGCCCAGTTCCTGGCTTCAGCCTGGCTCAGACCTGGCTGTTGTGGACAACTGGGGAGTTAATCAGCAAATGGGAGCTCTCTGTTTGTCTCTGTCTCTGCTTCGTAAATAAAAAACATATTAAATTCCAATTTAAGTGGTGTGAAACAGTGCCGTTCCTTCATTAAGTCTGTATTTAAGTAACACTGGAGTGGTTTCAGAGGACTCGCATGCTTCTCCGCTTGTCATGGGAACTAGGAAGATGCACACCCACTTCTATGTTGGTGGCACAGTCTTCCTGTCACTGACTAGAACGGCCTCAAGACCCGGATGAGCCTGCTACCAAGTTATCAGAAAGGACCAGTATCAGCTCTGTGAAAACTAAGATTATTGTGGTCAGCAGAGATATCTTGGAGGTGACCTGGACTTTGTCCTGACTGGGCAGTTCTGTTCGAGCAACTCATTCAGACTTTAAAAGGTGCTGTGAACTTTCCAGGTAGAATGAGAAGCTGTGGTCTTTCGAGTATTTTTGTGGATGTTGGGCAGCAGGGATGGGGAGGGGGACCTCTCCCTGGCAGCTAGCCACCTGGTGGACTCATCCCAATTTTGAGCTGTTGAAGATCTGAGATTCTCCTGGTGCTATATGGAGGGGCCAACCAGTAACTCTGCAAGTTACAATCCAAAACCTGTTGGAGGACTGGAGCAGATTTAAACTCCAGTCTTTATGGAAGCCTTTGGCCCTACTTTGGGGCTGGTGGTTCTCAAACAGGAGAACTCTTCTCCCAGTGCCCAGGAGAAATTGCACTTTTGTTTGTCACCCTTGGGAGGGGTAATGCAGCTACACAGTGGGCATCTGGGGGGTGCTGGATATCTGACCTCCTGTGCACCACGCAGTTGTCCCCTGTACCCTGCATGCCAAAGAATGAGCTGGCCCACCTGAGACCACACCAGGTGAGTTCTGGACTGCCATCCCATCAAGTTGAGGATCTGTCTTCTCTGTCTTTTTAGGACTTCAATTCTGCCTCTGGCACCAAAGACTCAGAGATTCTTCTTCTCCTTCTCCTTCTCCTTCTCCTTCTCCTTCTCCTTCTCCTTCTCCTTCTCCTTCTCCTTCTCCTTCTCCTTCTCCTTCTCCTTCTCCTTCTCCTTCTCCTTCTCCTTCTTCTTCTTTTTGGACAGGCAGAGTTAGACAGTGAGAGACAGAGAGAAAGGTCTTCCTTCTGTTGGTTCACCCCCCAAATGGCTGCTACGGCCAGTGCATTGTGGCCGGCGCGCTGTGCCATTCTGAAGCCAGGAGCCAGGTGCTTTTCCTGGTCTCCCATGGGGTGCAGGGCCCAAGCACTTGGGCCATCCTCCACTGCACTCCCTGGCCACAGCAGAGAGCTGGACTGGAAGAGGGGCAACCGGGACAGAATCCGGCGCCCTGACCGGGACTAGAACCCCGGGGTGCCGGTGCCGCAGGCGGAGGATGAGCCAAGCGAGCTGCGGCACCAGCCTCAGAGATTCCTCTTTAACTACTTCTATGTTTTATTGCAACTGAGGCCGTTGTCAGGGACATCAGCCTCGAAAGCAACTGAGGATCTGCTGATAGGTGAACTGAGTTTCAATTTAGAAGGAACAGTCCAAGAGACATTTACCCATGTGTTCTTCTAGTGTCTGCAAAATGTGTCTCTGCGTTGAGTCGATTTTGAGAAGAAAACCCACAGCACAACAGATCTGCATTTTATTTTTTGGTTTTCAAAATATTTCCAGATTGAAGTGATGTGATGATGAGTCCCCATAGAATACCATGATAGAAGAAGACTGTAGGGTACCGCACAAGTGTTGTGATGATGATACTCCAAGGTTTTCTTGTAAGGCTATGGCGTTACTGAGGTGGCTACGTGGAGCGTATTTCTGTGATTTTAAATAAACATGTACGTGTCCTGCAACCCAAAGGCAGTGGCACTAAGTTCCTGAGGGATAAAACCTGAGCAAGTGACGAGGCTTTCGTCACCTGCTGCGTCTCTCTGGGTGCTCAGGAACCACAACTGCTGCATAGCCTCAGCCGGAGCCAGCTTGAAGCTGTAGCTTTCACCCCCCACCCCTAGTTGCTGATCCAGCTCGGAATCCGGCCCCTAGGTCCTCGTACGGGGAGGGGATCCGAGCTCCCAGCCTCACCTTCCTGGTGCTGCGGAGGAGGCTGGCAGTTTCCTTATCCTGTGACTGCTCTCTGCTGATTTTTCAGGATGGGACAGGTGAACATCAGGGCAGGCACCTCTCTGCAGGATGCCTCGGGGTGGCGTTTGGACTGAAGGAGCCAGGACCATACTACAATCTTACAGCAGTGCTGCAGACGGAGACTTTCCTCACCTGCCACTCTTTGTATTGACTTGTTGGCAGTGTAGTCTTCCTCGGACACAGTATTCAGAAAACATATTAATCTTTTTTTTTTTTAAATTTTCTGATGAACTTGAATGCTTCCTTTTCCTAGGAAGCCAGTGTCACCTAATAGCAAGCCTGTTGGAGGGCTCAACTGCACTGACTAATTAAACCCAGATGCCTGCCTCTTAATTGGTTTTGGTCTGTCTTTTACCTTGAATTTTTCTATGTGATTTAATAATGTATGACAACTTACCTCCTTGAGGCTGTGAGCAGAGTAAAAATGATAAATAAATAACACGTTAAAAAAAAAAGAAAGGTGAAATTTTGTAGTTAATGACATGATACTAACAGAAACTTTGCTAAGTGTGGTCTGAATATGTAAATGAATCGTTGGAATATTTTCCTGTAGACCAGCATGGTTTGCCCTGTACTGTTTCACTTCTTGTGAGATTTACTTAGTCATGGGCCGGTCAGCCTGCACTACCCTCCCTCTTCCAACCAGCACCCACCTCCTTCCTCTAATTCTACCTTACCCTTTTCCAGTGTCATGATTTTAAGGGATTCCTTTAAAAAATGAATTTTCTTGGAAGGCAGTCTGCCCATTGATGGTCCCTGTGCCATGACAGCTGGGCTAGGCATTGTGGGAGGGAAGCTGTGTTTTCAGTCCTATGACTTCTGAAATGGTCAGTTTTTAAGGCCGTGGCCTTGACTGGGTCCTCCCCTTCATGTCCTCAGCATCTTCTGCTGCTTTGCATCTCCTACTGCCATTACTTCTGGTCCTACGTACTGCAAGGAACCTTAGGAATGAAACCCTCTGCCCCATGAAGAGTCTAAAAATGCTATTTTACAAAGTATTTTTCTCATGATATTTCTTGGTCCTGATCTCAAAATCATTCAAAGCTGAGCTCTGGGCATTGTCATTGAGTAGAGAGAAGTAATACTATTGAGAAGCCCTGGATTTAGAATTTGTGATCATTTACCTTATGTTTACTGAAATGTACTCTTGTGCCGGGTATACAGACAGGGTTTTTCTAAGTCTGTGTTTCCTAAAGTGTGCCCTTCTCAACAGTGATCCTACCACGTGCTGAGAAACAGTTTTACCATCAAATGAACAATGTCTGTGTCTAGCTTCTCAGAGATTTAGAAATGTACATTATTAGTACATTAGAGTCTTAGGGAATTTTTTTCAGCTTTCAAATTAATTTATCTGTGTTTAATTCCATGTTTTGCAAATGTGCTTAACTGTAACTTCTTCCTACATCTTTCTGATTCCCCTCCCTGTAGTAAAAGGAAGTTTCTTCAAAAGGTTCGTGGAAAATGTGCATGATATTTCAATTCAGTTTTTCTATGAACTTTTGGAAGTGTGACTAATAACATCTCGGGGAATCATGGTTTCCTGGGACACACTTTAGGAAATGATGTGCTAAGCAAAAGGCGTGGGAAGGCTATTTTTTGTTTTGATTTTCATAGTCTCTAACATCAGGAAGTTACCTTGGAAATCATTTTTGTCAAGACATGACATCAGCCCCCATTTCAACATTCTCAGTAATATCATAGAACGCCTGTCTGCAGCCATCTCATCTGTGCGCTTTTAGGACACAGTATCTTTCTGGTCCGTAATACCTCTGTGCCAAGTTGTAAAGATCTGAGAGCACCCTGTATTTTAACTCCACAATGCAACTGCAATTTTTGCAAAAGGGGCAGGATTTTATGATGTCCATGAGAGTCTTGCTGAAGAACAGGTCAGAGAAATACCCAGTCATTTACAAATGAGATT
This sequence comes from Oryctolagus cuniculus, assembly GCF_964237555.1. Classification (NCBI taxonomy): domain Eukaryota; kingdom Metazoa; phylum Chordata; class Mammalia; order Lagomorpha; family Leporidae; genus Oryctolagus; species Oryctolagus cuniculus. The sequence continues at coordinate 11,271,510 of NC_091436.1, forward strand.
CTGGGAGTGTTAACCTTCTTAAGAGCCCAAGAAGGAGAACTCAGTGAGGATGAAGACTACACAAAGTCTCCCCAAAAGAAAGTTCTAGATCTCCAAACAATCAGATATGCTCCTGGGATAACTGGTGATTTCCTTTAAACAGATACAGTATTTTGCTAAATGACCTTATTGATAATCAAGCTGTGACAATGAAACATGAGATCAAGAATATCAGGTAACTGTATGAAAAATTTAATACAACTTGTCTGTTTCCCAAATGATTGTTTTCATTTTCCCGAAGAACGAATCTATTAATTCTTCATTTTCTCCCAAAATGAAGTCTTAGAAGCTATTCCTCCATTTTTATTTATTACTAAATTTGGTTTCAGTATCACTTCAATGCCGATTGTCCTTGGATGAAGTTTACCAAGCCTCAGTTTCTATGAGAGGTGGATGAAATAGTGGCAGAACTCACTGGATAGGAATACGGTGAGGAGTGAAGGGGGCAAAGCCTGGGCTGGTTTCCCGGGGCAGCCCTAACAAATACTGAGTGGCTTCAACTGGAGGTAACTTCTTTCACACTTGCAGAGCTGGTCATTGGCGGCCAAGGTGTTAGCAAGCTTCGTTTCTTCTGAGGGTTGGCAGGGAAAGGTTTGCCTTCCCCTCTCTGAGCTTCTAGAAGCCATGACATGCACACGGCCTTCTTTCTGTCTTTATGCATTTCCTCCCTTCCATGTTTGTCTATCTCTGTTCAAATTTCCCTCCATTTAGTTATTTATTATTTGAGGCGGGGGGAGAGAGAGAGAGAGAGAGAGAGAGAGAGAGAGAAAGCGAAAGCTTGTGCTTGCTGGTTTACTCCCCAAATGTCCCCGAAGGCCCCTGGCTAGAGCCAAAGCTGGGAGGCAGGAACTCAACGCGGGTTTCCCACACTCTGGTCCTCACCACTTCCTCTTGAGGTCTGGACTAGCAGGAAGCTGGAGTCAGGACCAGAGCTGGGAAGCAAAGTCAAGTACTCCAAAACGGGGTGTGGGCATCTTAACTGCCAGGCTAATTGCCCACCCCTCCCCTGTGATCAAGACACCAACCATTTTGAAGGGTGACCCACCTGTATGACCTCATCGTAGCTTGACCTCATCTTTGATTATCTGAAAGCCTTATCTGCAAGTAAAGTCACATTCTGGGGAACTGGGAGTAACAGCTGAACATATCTTTTTGGAGGGATACAGTTCAAGCCATGGCTATGGGGCGGTAAACCTTGCACATGATAAGCATCCATTAAATGTAAGTTATGTTAGATCAATTCAGATAAATTGCTGTTTGTTGACCACTTTTACCTATATAAAGGTAGTACGATACAATTTCCCGTATTTTTTCTTTGCTGTTTTCCAACATTCTCTGTCTGGATGTTCTTTGTCTCTGATGTTCCTTATTTTCTGGGCAGCCTGTAGGAGTGAGCTGGGCAGAGGCAGGAGGAGGCCTTGTTATGCTGCCTCCCTTCACCTCGTCTGCCTGATCTCTGTCTCATCTCTGGGATTTCCCCTTTAATTTTCAACTTCTGAATGATGTAGGGTTTCTGTGAAGTGATCCTAGCTTAACTGTCGGGTCTGCTACTTGTAAGGGACATGTTCATGGCCCAGGGACAGGCTCCACACATACATTCACATGGATGCATGTTTTTAGAAATGTTTACATTAAGACATTTTGGCCTCAGTCAGTGAATACCACTATCTCTTTGCACTCCAACTTCTCTTACACTTGCCCTCCCTCCCCCATCTTGGGTGGCAATGGGGTGACCCTGGACACATTGGAGAGAACCTAGGGGGAAGGTGCAGCCACACCCATGCGATCCATCACTGCTAGCTATCAGTGTAGAAGCGACTTTCTGGAAGAGTGACGTCAACAGTGCTGAGCTGATGCCATCTTGCAACATGAGCACGTCCTCCCTTGCATTTCTTGGTGAGGGAGAAAGAAGGTTTGAAATGTATGGAGCCTGATGTGGCTTAAGTGTTTGTCTCCCAAAACTCATGTGCTGGATCCTTGATTCCCCAGCCAGAGGTGGTGGGAGGTAGGACCTAGTGGATAATGGGGTATGACCTGGTAGATGATGGGGGTAGGACCCAGGGGATGATGGGGGTAGGGCCTGGGGGGTGGTGGGGTATAGGACCTAGTGGATGATGGAGGTAAGACCTAGTGGATGATGGGGGTAGGACCCAGGGGATGATGGGGGTAGGACCTGGGGGGTGGTGGGGTATAGGACCTAGTGGATGATGGAGGTAGGACCTAGTGGATGATGGAGGTAGGGCCTGGTGGATGATGGAGGTAGGACCTGGTGGATGATGGGGTAGGGCCTAGTGGATGATGGGGCAGGACCTAGTGGATGATGGGGGTAGGACCTAGTGGATGATGGAGGTAGGACCTAGCGGATGATGGAGGTAGGACCTAGTGGATGATGGGGTAGGACCTGGTGGATGATGGGGGTAGGGCCTAGTGGATGATGGAAGTAGGGCCTAGTGGATGATGGGGCAGGACCTAGTGGATAATGGGGGTAGGACCTAGTGGATGATGGGGGTAGGACCTAGCGGATGATGGAGGTAGGACCTGGTGGATGATGGGGGTAGGACCTAGTGGATGATGGGGATAGGACCTAGTGGATGATGGGGTAGGGCCTAGTGGATGATGGGGGTAGGACCTAGTGGATGATGGGGGTAGGGCCTGGTGGATGATGGGGGTAGGGCCTGGTAGATGATGGAGGTAGGACCTAGTGGATGATGGGGTTAGGGCCTGGTGGATGATGGGGGTAGGACATGGTGGATGATGGGGCAGGACCTAGTAGATGATGGTGGTAGGACCTGGTGGATGATGGGGGTAGGGCCTGGTGGGTGATGGGGGTAGGACCTGGTGGATGATGGGGGTAGGACCTAGTGGATGATGGGGTAGGACCTGGTAGATGATGGTGGGACATGGTGGATGATGGGGGTAGGGCCTGGTAGATGATGGAGGTAGGACCTAGTGGATGATGGGGGTAGGACCCAGTGGATGATGGGGGTAGGACATGGTGGATGATAGAGTTAGGACCTAGTGGATGATGGGGGTAGGACCTGGTGGATGATGGGGTAGGAGCTAGTGGATGATGGGGTAGGACCCAGTGGATGATGGTGGTAGGACCTGGTGGATGATGGGGTAGGACATGGTGGATGATGGGGCAGGACCTAGTAGATGATGGTGGTAGGACCTGGTGGGTGATGGGGGTAGGACCTAGTGGATGATGGGGATAGGACCTAGTGGATGATGGGGTAGGGCCTAGTGGATGATGGGGGTAGGACCTAGTGGATGATGGGGGTAGGGCCTGGTGGATGATGGGGGTAGGGCCTGGTAGATGATGGAGGTAGGACCTAGTGGATGATGGGGTTAGGGCCTGGTGGATGATGGGGGTAGGACATGGTGGATGATGGGGCAGGACCTAGTAGATGATGGTGGTAGGACCTGGTGGATGATGGGGGTAGGGCCTGGTGGGTGATGGGGGTAGGACCTGGTGGATGATGGGGGTAGGACCTAGTGGATGATGGGGTAGGACCTGGTAGATGATGGTGGGACATGGTGGATGATGGGGGTAGGGCCTGGTAGATGATGGAGGTAGGACCTAGTGGATGATGGGGGTAGGACCCAGTGGATGATGGGGGTAGGACATGGTGGATGATAGAGTTAGGACCTAGTGGATGATGGGGGTAGGACCTGGTGGATGATGGGGTAGGAGCTAGTGGATGATGGGGTAGGACCCAGTGGATGATGGTGGTAGGACCTGGTGGATGATGGGGTAGGACATGGTGGATGATGGGGCAGGACCTAGTAGATGATGGTGGTAGGACCTGGTGGGTGATGGCTAGGCCTTGGGGGCAGAGCCCTCGTGAATAGACTAAGTTGTCACCATGGGGTAGGTTAATTGCAGAGGGAGGGGTGGTGATAAGGCAACTCCACTCCTCTCCTTTGCTCACGTTCTTTTGCCTTTCTACAGTGTTTCAAAGTAGCACGAGGATCTTTGCCAAATGCCTGCGCTATAGCCTTGGACTTCCCAGCCTTCAGAACCGTGGGGCAAATAGGCTTATTTTCATAATAAATGGTCCAGACTGTGGTGTTCTGTTACGGCAACAGAAAGTAGACCAGAAAGGCCAGAATATTTCACCAGATGCACGGCGTTGTGAGGAGAGGATTTGTTCCTATGATCCCCGAGTCTAAAGGGAAGTTCTCTCTTGTCAGGACTGCACTTATCAAAGCAGCAACCTCCCATCGGCTGTGCTAGAGCAAAGAATGAACTATCTTTGCATTCTTAAGGCATTTTTGTCTTATGAAGAGAGAAAAGAACAGCTAGCAGACAAATGAAAGAAAAGCATTATAGAGGTATGCTATTTAGTTAATGAAAATATTATGATCTTGTTGGATTTTTATTCTCTGTATTGAATTTATTAAACAGTACAACTTGTTGAGATTTCTTTTCTCAGTTATGTATAAAACATACTTCCAGAACAATTCTGTATTTGTAATTTTGTGTTTTCTTTCTTAAAGTGGGAACCCAAGGTTGTAATGTCTTCCAACCGGCTAAGTCTGGATTCATCCATGCCTCTTAGGATTTTTATCTGAAGATCTTGCCATTACTTGGGGGTATCCAATCAGATCTTTTTGTCATATTCTGGCCATTTTAATATCTAACACTAAAGCGAATATTATTTTAATAGGCTCTTGACTCACAGAGAAATTAGTAATGATAGTGTGTAAAGGGAGAAGTGTCATAAGTATTTCACACACTGGCAGCCTCACCCCACTGAAGTGTGTCTGTAGCACTACTTTCTACAGGTGCTGCACATCTTTGTATGAATGGAAGGATTTACTACTTATTAATAGCATGAGCTGCTAATTTACTCATGGAACAGTTACACAATGCTTTCTTAATTCTGGAAAATTCTCATGTTTATTAATGTCCAGATAGATTATTGATCTTTTAACATATAGATTAAGTGAATTCTAGTCCTATTATAACTAGAGGTCATTTGACTATTGCAGACTGCATTCTTATTTATTTCATAAAAATGTCCTATTGATAAACTTAGTTACAGAATGTTGACAAGGTAATAAATAATATTACTTGTGTATGGACCAGGCTGTCAGGACTGGGCCTGTTTAATGGTTCTGAGAGTTGATATAAATTTCTAAGCAACTCTGTTCCCCAAACCTCATTCTGGCCATTCTTTTATTATTTGAGATTTTATTTGGTTGCTTTGCACAATCTAAACACATCACAACTTCATTTTTGGTGGACAGTCTTATCTCTTTTTTATTTATTTTTTATTTATTTGACAGGTAGAGTTAGAGAGAGACAGAGAGAAAGGTCTTCCTTCCGTTGTTTCACCCCCCAAATGGCCGCTACAGCTGAGCTGTTCCGATCCAAAGCCAGGAGCCAGGTGCCTCCTCGCAGTCTCCCATGCTGGTGCAGCAGCCCAAGCACCTGGGCCATCCTCCACTGCCTTCTTGGGCCACAGCAGAGAGCTGGACTAGAAGAGGAGCAACCAGGACTAGAACCAGCGGCCATATGGGCTGCCAGTGCTGCAGGTGGAGGATTAACCAAGTGAGCCATGGTGCGGGCCCTGGACAGTCTTATCTTCAGAAAGATGAGAATTTATGTATCTTGGTTCTAAAAAGAGCCATAATGAGATTTTCAGTCTTTACACGGCAAGTTTAAGTAACGCAGAGGTGGACAGGTGGGCCTGCCTTTAATTCTCCCAGTGTCCTGATTGTTGCTGACCCCTGGTGCAGCCAGCTCTGCTGATGCCAACAACGGAGCCCAGGTCCACGGGCACGTTCTGACCGTGCAAAGGTTTGCTCCTCTCCCTCTTGCCAGGGTGGACTATGTGTTCTCCCTCATGCTGAGAGACACCACACAATGACACAGAGCGAGGGAGGACTGCCAATCATAAATCTCTGGGAATAACATTTTAGCATTGTCTTCATTTGCGCAGATCTCATGGAGTTGTCCTGAAATTACGTAAATTGTGTCATAAAAAGTGAACAACAGAATAAGTGCTATGTCAGTGTCATATCAAAATGACTATACTGTCATATACAAAGAAAACAACTCAACTTTTGGGTTTAATTTCATTCACTTGTTATTGACAAGCATGCTTTTAGAGACAGAAAGCCTTTCTGATCACATGGGCCTAACTTGAGTCCCAGAGTGTACCTTGGTCGCTCCCAACCATTGCTGGGGGTTTGTGGTAGTATATTCACATCCCCATCCTAGATCTTCCTGAGCTATGGCTGTGTGTTCCACACAGTCTCCCACCTGTGGGGCAGTGGTCAGTGTGGCACTGGGGTCCTCAGCCTCAGAAAGCTTATCTTTTAGAGCAAAGGGAAGAACCCAGGGATCAAATGTTCATTTAATAGAAGCATCACACAGTGGAAAATAGAGCTGGGAGGGGACAGAGACTGATGGAGAGAGTTCTTTACAGACGGGGAGGGGGGTGGGTGGGCGGAGATCTGAGAAGGCTTCTCAGAGGTGGTGACCTTGAGCAGAGACTCATGCACGCAGAGGGCGGGGGAGTCATATGAGGCCCTAAGAAAGGAGCTTTGCAGATGGAGGAAGTAGGAAGTGCACATGTCGAAAGGTGAGATAAGCATGGATTATCTGAGGAATAGCAAGAGAGCAATGTGAGTGAATAGTGGGTGGATCAGATGTTGGGGACTCTGGCACAGGGGACCCCAGGCAGGGCAGGGATGTGCTTTGATGTCCGGTTTAAGAATCTCACTGTTTTCCATGTGCAGAAAATACTGTAGGAGTTGGGACAGCATGTAGCCCTTCCTGTCTGCCTAGAAACCATTCCTAAAACAGAAGAGTTTAAAACAACAGCTGTGCATGTGGCTCACGAGTCTCTGGGTCAACAGTCTGGGCTGGGCTCGGCAGACAGTCCTAGTTCTGCTGAAATGTTTCAGTTTAGAGCAGCGAGGTATTCAGGAAATTGTGTGTGCTTTGAGAAGCCTTTAGGGAGAGCCAACACCTAAGCTGTCTCTGCCAATGTGGTAGGGTCGGGTGAGGCTGGGGTATCTTCCAAGAGAGGACAGTGTGGATGCACAACTGGGGTATAAAGGCACAAGGTGCACTGGTGGCTGGTGGGGAGAGCATGAGCCTAGAGGGAGCACCGTGGGCTGTGCTGTGAAGGTGCTGTGAAGGCGGTGTGGACAGCCAGGCTGTGGAGGGGCTGATGCCAGCGGATTTCGGCTCCAGGGAGGGAATTAGCCATGTAAGACTTTTGACCATGTGATCAGAGCAATGCAGGAGACGAAGGAGAACCAGGGGTTCTGAGGCTCTACATGGTTCTGTGTTAGATGATGGTGACTGTGTAGGGGCTGGTGATGCCCAGGATGTGGTGATGCGATGGAGCCATCAGTACAGGAGCCAGTGGCGACGGTGTAAGCTAACCTGAAAGGCGAGGAAGAGGATTTGCTGATGGTTTTGATGTGGGAGGCATAGGGAGGAGAGAGCTTTGCAGACTGGGATCCCACAGCAGTGTCCTACAAAGGTGCTGTCCATGTCACGGCGGAGTAATGTGTCCTGTTAACTTCTGCACATTAGAGATGTCCAAACAAGTAGAAACAACTCCAGGTGTTTCAGCAAGGAAGGGATTTAATATCGGGGCATACTTTACTTTTAGAGAGGGAAGGTCCAGGCGCTGATCAGATGCAGCTGCCTCCAGCACACAAGGTGGCTTCACCGAAACACCCTCCGGTTCCCACTGCCGGACGCGGTGCTGATGCTCCCCTTCTGCCTGCTGAGCCACGTGAGAGTACTCCTCCTGCGTGGGCCCAAACAGGATCCTGGGAGATGCTAAATGGTAGACGCCCAGCTCTGCAACACAGCAGGGCAGCAGGAGGAGGGAGTGGTGCTGAACAGCCCACACATGTGACTTAGGGGCCTCGCTCCCTCCTGCCCTTCCTCTGCTCTACCCTCACTCCCTCTTCTCCCCTCCCTTCCTTTCTTCTTTCAATTCCAATTTCTGTAAGACCCTGGTCCTATGTTATAAGATTCCTTTCAGCAGAATTTGGTCAGAATTCACCGTGACATTCTCACAGCACTTGCAAAGAATACTTTTAAGGGCTACTTCCATGGTTCTTACTGTGAAGCCAGGTTGGATAGAATACGTACATTTAGGGCTGTAGGTAGACTCATTTGTCTTGCCTTGTATATTTGTTGGCATAGGTACGCACAAAGAGTCTTCAAAGATTCATGGAGAATGCATTTTATGTTCTAGTTCCATTTTTCCATGATCTTTTTGAAGTTCCTGTATGTGTGTGTGCATACCCGTGTGTGTGCAAATGTGTATGTTTGCTTAGTGAAGTATAGATATGAACAGATAACTTCTCAGATAATCACATCTCAGCTCTTTCCAGTGTGAGAGAGTGTGTGTATGTGCATGTGCATATGTGTGTGTGCTTGTGTATATACATGTGTGTTCTTGTACATGCATGTGTGTATGCATGTGTGTGCCTGTATGTGCATGTATGTATGCATGTGAGTGCTTGTACATGCATGTGTGCATGCATGTGTGTGCTTGTATGTGCATGTGTGTATGCATGTGTGTGCTTGTGTGTATGCACATGCATGCATGTGTGTATGCACGTGCTTGTATGTGCATGTGTGTATGCATGCATGTGCTTGCATGTATGCATGTGCGTGCTTGTATGTGCATGTGTGTATGCACGTGTGTGCTTGTATGTGCATGTATGCATGCATGCGTGTGCTTGTATGTGCATGTGTGTATGCATGTGCGTGTTTGTATGTGCATGTATGCATGCATGCGTGTGCTTGTACATGCATGTGTATATGCATGTGTGTGCTTGTACATGCATGTGTGTATGCATGTGTGTGCTTGTATGTGCATGTATGTATGCATGTGTGTATGCACATGTATGCATGTGTGTATACACGTGCTTGTATGCATATGTGTATGTGTATGCATGTGTATGCTTGAATGTGCATGTGCATATGTGTGTGCTTGTGCATGCGTATATGCATGTGTGTGCTTGTACATGTATGTGCATATGTATGTGTGCTTGTATGTGCACGTGTGTATGCATGTGTGTATGTGTGTGCTTATATGTGCATGTGTGTATGCATGTATGTATGCACATGTATGCATGTGTGTATGTGTTTGCATGTGTGTGCTTGTGTGTGCATGTGTATGTGTGTGTGTAGTGTATTTGCTTCTTGACTTTTCACCATCCGTGCTGCTTGCCTGATGCCCTCAGGATTCCCTTACCTGCGTGGCTCCGTAGGTAGGGAGGAGCTGCTCAGAAATAACTTCAAGAGCTCCTAGGTTAACTCCCCTATTTTCCTTTGTTTTTAAGGCATCAGTTGAGCAAGGAGGGAAAAATAAATCATAGACACCAAGAAGGCCTGGAACTAAAGTTCATCAAAGCCAAGACAGCAGGAGATTTTCTGGGGTGCATTCCTGACTCTACTTGATGCTTGTGCATGACAAGGTAATCTGTGGCCATCCTCGCATGTCTTCCCAATCCTTATTCTTCCATTCTTTTAATCTATACATACTTATTAGGGGCTTGTTGTATGCTAGGGATTACCTTAGACTCAAAAGATGAAGATACAGGGTCTTGACTCTCAAAACCTCAGTTTAATGTTGGAAATAGATAAGTCAATAAACAATTACAATTTAGTATGGGCCTTGCATAGCAGAATCACAAATGTACAAATATTTACAGTGGGGAAATGTGGCTTCTCTATGTGGTATAATGGTCTGTTTGGTAAGTCCCTGTACAACTTGATCTGTGTTGTGTGTCTGTACTTGTGTGTGTTGAGTGTTAACTAGCTAGTTATCTCAATCTAGCTAGTGAACGTAGTTCCTAAATTAAGTAGCAAATTAAATGTCAACACTACTAGCTAGCTAATTTATCTGAATCTTTTCTGGCATAAATAATATCTTCTAGGGGATTTAATTCCTTTCAGATATGTGAGGTGATCTTCAGAAAGTTCACAGGAAATGCATTCTGTAGAAATGGAACTATGCATGGGTTTCAAAACTCTTTGTACGAGAACAAACTCATCTTTTAGTTCTATTTACGTGAACTCTTTGAAGTACTCTCATACATTTACTTTCTCCATTTTCTTCCTCCTCATTGTGACCCATTCCAAAATTTCCTGGGTATGTAGTGATGAAAAGTTGACCAGCTGGTGGTCCTGTGGGGTGTGGAAGCGGGATGCCTCATGGAGATGTGTGTTGGTCCCTTTGCTGTCCTCGATGCTTCCCGGGCGTGGCATGCAATGTCCTCTGCCCCCTGTCCCCACTGCTCACTGAGGATGATGATGATGGACTTGAGCCCGTACTACCTTGGCCAGCGTCTCTCTCTGCCTCCTTGCTCTCTGGCCCTCGGGCGGTGGTGATTCTCCCACCCTGCTTCCACATTCCCTTACTGGCCAGTGCCATCAGCTGCCTTTTGCTCCTCCATGTGACGGGTGGGGCCACTTCTACTCTCCAAGATTGAGGGACGAGCTGTCCTTTTTACTCTGTGTGTCACCTTGTGTTGTGGATGGGACACCAAGCCTGGAAATCTTACTTGAATTCCAAATGGAAACTGAAACACGCACAAACCCCTTATCTTCTGACCCCTTTCTTATCTCAAGGTGGGTCTCCAATTCCCTCTCATGAGGCGCATGCCACAACACATCTGTGTTTTCAATTGTTACCTGCCACCCCAAGATTTTCTGTGTGTGTTTCTGCTGTCTAGAATTTCCAGAGCTGTCTACCCTTTGGTGTCTGAGAGGATGTTCCCTTTGCCATGTGCTCTTTTGTTCTGTGGGAGTTTTATTGCCTTGACTAGTGGAAGATGGTGTGCAGCAAGGGGGAAAGGATTGCCAGTACCAGGGGCATGTATCAGAATCTATTCACAGAATACTGTCCCCATGGCACCTGCTCTCTGGAAGGATCCATGGGAGCTCCACAGAACGAGGGCTTCTTTGCCAGAAACTTGAGGGCTCTCTTGGAAATTGCTAAGGGGACAAACATAGGAAGAACATTTTAGGCTAAAGCACCCATTTTTTTTTTGTGAAAAAAAAAATAGACAAGTTTGGTGAGCTCAGGAGAAGAGTTTTTGGCCTCTGTTATTTTAGAAAATCTTGGACAAGGGTTACTTTTTATTTTATTTTTTAAAATATTTAGTTAGTTAGTTGAGAGGTATAATTACAAAGAGAGGGAGAGACAGAGAGGTCTTCCGTTTGCTGGTTTGCTTCCTAAATGGCCACAATAGTTGGAGCTAGGCCAATTTGAAGCCAGGAGCCAGGAGCTTCTTCCAGGTCTCCCAAACGGTTCAGAAGCCCAAGCATTTGGATCATCTTCTACTGCTTTCCAAGACCATCAGCAGGCAGCTGGATTGGAAGTGGAGCAGCCAGGACTTGAACCCGTGCCCATATGGGATGCCAGCACCACAGGTGGATTCTTAACCTACTATACCACAGCACCGGCCCCAAGAGTTACTTTTTAAAAAAATTTTAAAGATTTTTATATTTATTTGAAATAGTTAGAGAGAGGGATAGGCAGAGAGAGAGAGAGAGAGAGAGAGAGATCTTCCATCTGCTGATTCACTCCTCATATGGCCACAATGGCCAGGGCCATACGAGCCTGAACCCAGGAATTCTACTGGGGTCTCCAACATGGGTTACTGGGGCCCAGGCACTTGGACTATCTTCTGTTGCTTTTCCCAGACCTTTAGCAGGGAGCTGGGTCAGAAGTGGAACAGCCAGGACATGAAACAGCACCCGTAGGGGGTGCCAGCACTTTAGGTGGCAGCTTTACCTGGTGACCCAATGCTGGCCCTGACAAGAATTATTTGAGGAGGAGGTAATAACCTGGCCAGGATCAATGAGATCCATACTGAAGACCAGATGTGGGTCCATTGTGAGATGGACTCTGAGCCCTGGCATTTGTTTCCCTTGTTTGCAGGGGTGGCCTTTAGAATGACAGTGCAGGGTTTTCCTTCTAAAGTAAGCAGGGCCGCTCTGACAGCTCATCATCGTCCTCCGCTGTGAAGCAGGTTCTCCATACACCAGTTGCTAATCTGTGGTCCCTAACGTTTGCAGCAGTTCTGACAGATGACTCACCACACTGGTTAGGGGAAGCAATGTTATCACTCACAGAGGACGTTCCAGGATTCATGGTGAGTCAGTCCCCCAGGTTCAGGAAAGCTGCCCACAGTAGACTGAATCTCGCCTGTGCCTTTCCCACACTGCACTGCAGCCAAGGGACCCTGAACACATCCCACTCTGGGTTATTATGTCATGAGAGCCCGTGGTTTGCTGAGCTAACGTGTGGGAGGGCATCTTGTTCTAGGAGGGTTGGGAACAGCGCTGGCTTTTTCAGGCAACTTCTCCTTTGCTCAGGAGGTTGAGTTTCCAGCACATTCTATGGCTATTTTGAGGACTATGAGTTGATGGTGGGGGTGGCAGATGGGAGAGGACGCTGCTCCTGAAACTACTCTCTGGCTCACTCCTTTGACCCCAGTCAAGGGGTCATCCCTAATGGGTAGTTCTTGACTTCTAGGATCTTGAGTTCTGAGTTCCTGTCCTTGCCCTACCACGCTCCTACCATTCACTACATGCTATTTTGTATTTTTCATTATTGACAGCAACTTTAGTCTAGAACTACCCCCTGCTTTTCTGGTCCCTGTGGTCTCTCAGTTTCACAGGCCCCCTGTCCAACCTGGTCAGGTGTCTCAGTCATGCCCTCTCTCTGTCCTGATATCTCTGTGCTCTGGACTTTCAGTCATGCCTCACTTGCCAACCTGCAACTCTATTTCCTGATTCCATGCTAACAAGAGGGCCACAAAATGTGATAATTAAGTCTCATGGATTCGTACAGAAACCAAGAAGGTTCTTTTTTTTTTTTTTACTTTAATGAAACTTTATCTTTTTAAAGATTTATTTATTAGTTTGAAAGTTAGAGTAGAGAGAGGGAGAAATCTTCCATCTACTGGTTCACTTCCTAGATAGCCACAATGGCTAGGCCTGGGCTCTGCTAAAGTCAGGAATCAGGAGCTTCTTCCAGGTCTTCAATGTGAGTAGCAGGAGCCCAAGTACTTCTGTTGTTTTTCCCAGTCATTAGCAAGATGCTGGATTGGAAGTGGAGCAGCCAGGACATGAACTGGTGCCCTTTTGGGATGCCGACATTGCAGATGGCAGCCTTACCCACTACACCACAATGCCAACCCCATTAAACTCTATTTTTTCTCAAACTCTCAACCCAGTAATGTCTAATCTTCTTGTTCCTTGACTCAACAAGAAAAGCATTGTTATTTAAATTCAACTCCCAAAATGCCATTCATCCCCACTTCAGTACTGGTCTGTACAATCTCCTGTCCTTCCCTTCTCTCGTTGAAATGGCATGTATCACTCTACTCGGGCCATGGATAGAATTCCCTCTGCCTCCTGATATTCTGGCTTCATCAGTTTTCTTTTCTTGTTATTTTTTTTTTGTTAAGATTTATTTCATTTGAAAGTTAGAGTTACAGAGAGACAAGATGAGACAGAGAGCAGAGAGAGAGATCTTCTATCAGCTGGTTCATTCCCTAGTTGGCCTCAATGGCTGGGTCTGGGCCAGGCCAAAGGCAAGAGCCAGGAGCTTTATCCAGGTTTCCTATGTGGGTGCAGGGGCCCAAACACTTGGACCATCTTCCACTGCTTTTCCAGGCACACCAGCAGGAAGCTGGAATGGAAGAAGAGCAGCTGGGACTCAAACTGTTGCCCATATGGGATGCTAGCATCAAAGACTGCAGCTTTATCTCCTATGCCACAATGCTGGTGCCTGTGTTTTAAACTTTTAAGTCATTTCCCCATTTGGTTTCTTTCCATGGGGCTTTTCTTCTCTGCTTTTTATAGACTAAGATTTCTAAATCTTCAAACAAATCTTGCCTAGAGTGTCGTATTCCATTGGAAACTCTATTAATTCCTCTTCTTTTTACCTTTAAAATTCTCAAATGAATATCTCACACTTCCCTTTTTCTTATCTTATACTTTCTCTATCCCTTAAACCCTGGTTTCTGGCACCAGTATTTTATTATAACTGCCTTCTTGATGATCATCAAAGACTTCCAGGTTCCCAAATCTAGGAATGTTTTCTTGGGTATAATTTCCCTTAACTTTTCTCTAGCATTTAACATTGTTAATTAACCTCTCCAGCTTAAAATCCTCTTGGCTCTTGGTATCCATGACAACTTATTTTACAGCTTCTTCCCTTTTTGGTTTCCCTTTGCTTTTTCTTTCTTTTTTTTTTTTTTTTTACCTTCGGCCTTTCCTCTTTCCCCACATGTAAGCATCAATTACCATTATTATTGTCATTATTATTATTATTACTATTGCCATTCTTATTATCACTATTTCATCTTTCATAGCCTGATGTATCCACCAAACCCTGTTCTAAGTGCTTTCCATAAATTAACGTGGTTAACAATGACCACAACTCTATGTAGGAGAGGTAACAATTATTCCCACTTCTCTGATGAGATTATTGAAGGAGTGCGAGGTCAAGTGATTGCCCAAGCTTACAGGATACAAAGTGAGGCATTTTGCCTCCAGAATCTGAGTGCTTAACTCTCCCGACCATCTTTTCTATCCATCTCAAGGTTTCTCAGGCTACCTCCTGTATTCCCAGGCTTTGAAGCCACTGAGTTTGATTTAACACCTGCACCCTTCTTTCCTCTGTACACAGCTACTGTCTCACACATGTGGCTTTGAAGCCTGATAATATCCCCTTAATGGGTGCCTTCAAGACTATACAGTGTCCCTCTCCATTTGACCCAGAGCCTCATCAGCCTGACGTCTCCCTCTTTGCCGGTGGCCCTGCCTGGTTCTCAACCTGGTATTATTGTGGGTGTTTCTGCATCTAATCACTCTGTACATTTTATCTCCTCATCACATCATTTCCTACTGCTGTTACTGCCTCATACTCACTATTTCTTCTCCTTCTAATTGGCCTCTATGCCAGTATTCCATCCATAAAAATAGGTGACTTACAATGGATGAATAAAATCGGTATTTCTCAGGGGAGTGCGCTCTCTGGAAGTCTTGTGTTTGGTTCGTCACCAAAAGGTGGCTCTATTTTTAATGACTCTTTTAACTCCACTCTGTGAGCAAGATTCTGAGGTTGGCTAGACCTCAAGTGCCATTGTCTACAATTTTGAAAAGTAATCTCTCATCTACTTTACAGAAAGTTACCAGTAGCTCTGTGAGTTAGTTTCCAAGGCTATTTGATGCCATCCGGTTCTGTTTGATCAACTGGAAATTGAACCAAACATGTTCACTTGAGGGGGAGTTGGTGAGTCGCTGGATGCTGAGTGGGAAGCCTTGACCCCTGCTGAGAGGGAGCCATGGGAGTGGGTCCTGAGGATGCGTCCTCATGGCAGCTGATGGCCATGAGCCCTGATTTTGCTGATGTAGACCCGATCTTGGCTTATGAAGCTCTGTCCTGGGTTGTTCTTCACTGGCCTTATTCACAAGTCAGTGCCTGGATTTCTTATTCCATATTCTCAACCTTAAATTTGCTTTAGCTCATGAATTTTTAAGCTTCAAGAAATACTTTAAAATATAAATATTTTGTCTGCAAATGAATGATTCATAAGACATTCTCAGAGCTTGGGGTCCTAGAGGGGTCCTGTCTACTCTTCAATATTTGTTGATTTTTAGAGTAGTTTTAATAAATGAATGAGTGTCTGTAATTCTTTTTAGCAACCGTATATCTTTCCTATTGTGACTTCTTCAGTAAATTATTCCCAGGGCTATGAGATTAAGCAAAAACAATACAAATGTGAATAGTAAATTTCATTCTTGTTAAATGAGAAATGGGCATATACTATGGTGTATGTTTTTACTATAACTGTAGATGCTTTGAAAACATAATGTTGACTAAAAATTGAAGACATTATATTTGTCCTTATTTTTCATGTTCTATATCTGAACGTTACCAGGAAAAATGCCCATAGACCAATGTAATAGGGACTCGTTTATGTATTCAGCCCTTTATGCCCTGCAATATAATTCAATTGTTGAATGCATTTTGCATGATTTTCCCATAGAGCCTGCTGTATTTAATAGCATCTGGCACATTTTGGAGAGCCCCATTGCATATCATGAGATGTTTAAATCGTATTGAATACTTTATAAAAGCAATTTCCATTCTGTTGTGTTCTTCCTGCAGATGGTGATCTGAAACAGTTAACAGTGATAATACTCTTCACATTACTTATTTGTGACTTATCACTGTTGCAGATGGAGGCACAACTTTTATGGATCCGTTTCTGTTCTCCGGTTTGAGGCTGTCTTCTCTTTAGACAATACCTCGGATGTCACATTTAGGTCTCTAGTGCCAGATGGAAGCTAGCATTTGTGCATGTGCACTTGATGTGTACCTGTAATAGTCTACTAGAGTGCTTGATTTAACAATGATTGTTACCTATGGAGACCAATGAGCTTAATTTTTAAGGTAATTGAACCTACACAAGTACTGTTTGAAGACTGTATCTATCTGGCCCAATTTTGAATGCCCATGAGCACACATTTATTTAACAAACATTGAGCAAAGTGGTTAACTCTATAGGCAATAATAATAAGACTCACTTTATGCTCTCAGGAATCACCAAGCAGGAGGAATTATTAAACAATAACAAATAATTACCAAATGTCTCTTCTGTGCCAGGCATTGTATTATTTAAGATTGTATAATGCTATTTAAATTTATTTAGACTATTTCAAGATAACGTAAATCTTTATAACTTAAAGCTTTTCATGGGGGAAAATAGACTTTGACCTTGGTTGGCATTAGTTGCCCAAGAGCCTCTCCAAAATAGAATTGAGCTTGGTAAGCTGGGGCATACAACTGGTAAACCAATGCTGTACTTCAACCCATTCACCAAGCATTCACCAGAACAAGACTCTGACTTTCTGCTTTGTAAGATATTCAGGACAGAGAAATAAAACCAATTTAAGGAAAATTTCTCCCAACTCATTTAAAGGGGTGTGGAGATTTATATAATAATCATGGACTCTAAATCTTATTGAATACATAGGCAAGTCAAGTTCCCAGCTGCTTTTTATATTTAAAGTACAACCACGTCATAATGATTTCAAATCACCAGAGCAAATTCAAACATATCACCCCCCCAATCCCCACACACCCTTCTCTATATAGAAGAGGACTTCAAAAAGTTTGTGGAAAATTGGAATTAAAAGATAAGCTTATTTTTGACTGAGATGCTCCAGCTCATAAAATAAATTTGGTCGATGAGATAGGCAGAGACTTCCAGACCCAGGACAGGCAGGGCCTGCGCTACGCTCCTCAAAAGCAGGAAGCAGCCATAGAAGATATGATAATTCTATGCCCTTCAACATCCCTTAGGATTAAGGGAACAGAGTCTCTGAGGGGGGAATTATGTGGGCAGGCAGAGAGGATAACATTGATGTGAGCTGGAAGACCACGCCTTCACCATGTCCCTGTGTGATCTCATCCCCCTACCTGACCCTACCTGTATGCCCACCTACCGATCCGGCTACATAACTGCTCCCCTTTGGAAGTGGATAAAAGGCCTGGAACACGGTGGTCCTGGCCCTTTTTTTCCCATTTTTTTCCTTTATTTCCCTAGCTGCCCTAGCCTTTTGCTACCCTGCACCTTCAGGGCGTGTGGCCTTTGGCCGCCTGCACTCCCTTTGCTGCCCATGATAAGCTGCCAGTAGCTGCTCATAGCCAAACTCTTGCTGCATGTGGCTCTCAGCCTGCTCTCTGCTTGGTATGGGTCCCAACTTAACTTCCAGACTTTGCTTTCTCCTTTATATAGAGTCCTCACTCTCCTGTGCATTTCTTTCACTGAATAAAAAGCTTAAAAAAAAAAGGGTACACTTATTTTGTTACAAAAATAGTTTTGAGATCCATGCATATAATAAGGGGTCTTCAAAAAATCTTGATGAAAAAAGTATATTATGAAAAAATCATGCATATTTCAAGATTTTTTTTGCACCAAAACAGATATCTTTTAATTTCATTTTCAATAACTGTTAAAAACCCTCTTACTGATATATATGTATATACATGTTTCTCAAATGTTTGTGGTCAAATTCTATAAGTAATGTATTGAATTATCTCAATCGAGGATAGAGAAGGAAAAATCTTCCAACATTCACCCATTGTTTTCATTTAATCATGTATTCTTCAAAAATATGTATACGCCAAAATATGTAAATGTTTAAAGAGTACCTACTGTGTGCTATGTACTGGGTGGTGAAGAAAGAATGGAATTTGGCTGCATCTCTGCTCTCCAGTAGTCTGGAAATAATTGTCTTTAACAGAATGTGATGAGACCCCTTGTGGAGGTAAATGATGGGTAGATGGCTTCACAAAAGGTGGGAGAGATGAATTCTGCTTTGGGAACCTGGTGACTGATGGTGACTGAATGAAGCTTTCTCAAGCAGAGGAGATGGTAGGCATGAGATGAATTGGAGCTCCCCAGGCAGGTGATGAGTTTGGGTGAGGACGAGGTGCAGAGGATGTGTGGTCTCACAGCGGGTTCAGCATGCATTGGTGATCTCTGATGCTTGGGTTCTCAAGTGTGATGATAGGCTAGTTAATGGCGGACTTTGCAGGTGGGCAATGTAGAAGAGCTTGGAATCCAAATAGTCTTTGCAGTAGCAGGACCACAAAGAGTTTTAAGTAGACTTTTAAAAGTGTGGGTTTGCAGACAGGCATTCAGTTAGGGGATTCAGATCAAACCATGACGAGTTAAGAGAAGACAGACATGAAGGATATAAAAGGCAGTGGGGTTATAGGGAGGTGAGTTGAATAGGTGGGACAAGGGAGAGAAAGTTTTGTAGGATGTATGCCATATTTGGGATGGTAGTACTGGATTTACCAGGAAAGAGGAAGTGGGAAGAGAAGTTGTTTTTGGGTGCAGTTGTTTCTGATGAGATTGAGATGCTATTGGACTGTCTGGGAGGGGAAGTCCCATGAATAGTTTTTGCAATGTATAATTAACAGGAACATGAAAATAAGTAAAACACGAGTTCCTGCAAATAATGCTCAGTCCAGTGGTGCAATTCATTGTCCTCACTCTGGAAGAGCACAAGCCAAGCTAGCCAAGAGCTCTGACAGACAGCACTCTCCAAGAGCGGTTCCTTTCTGTCTTTCTGTTCCAAGCTCTTCTGCAGTGCTCTTAGTCCTGGAAATCCACGCTCCAATCCCGGCCAGACTTCTCTTATTGGAACACACATTTAGTTATATTATTTTCCAGTTAAAAACCCCATGATGGCTCTCAGTTTCTCCTGTGATAAATCCCAGACGTCTCTGTGTGTGTGGCATTTTCGGCTCCTAAGGGCTCATATTCCACACTCCTCTTCAGCACCAATAGATGGAACCACTGCACTCGCGAGTTTGCCATTGTGCCCAGGTGACCTAACTCCTGAAGATTTGCCTTGTGTGTTCTCTTGGCTTGGACAGGCATCTCCAGTTATGGGGACAGTTATCACTTTTACTTCTGCTAAGACAGTGCCTACAGAAGAGAAGAGTACATTAGGAGGCAAATGGATGAGGAGGAGAGGACAAGACTCGGAATGCCCTGGGGCTCAAGTCTTGACCCTGTGCCTTTCAAATCACATGGTCTAGAGTCAGCCACTTAATTTCTTTGGGTTCAACTTCTTCACCTGCAAGATGGAATTTAAAATGTTGTTGCATTTTTCCTTGGGTGGAGAAGTTCAGAAGTTCAGGAGATGTAAAATAACTTGTGAATGAAGTGTGCTGTAACTGTGTCTTATGTGGACATTTCACATTAGGCATTGAAGTTTCTATTTCTAAATCATGACAAAAGGTGCAACTAATGACATCCTACAATGCATTGAAACATTGTTTCTACATCATGACAAAGCATGCAGCTAATGACATCTTGCAATTAATTGCAAGCCCTTTGTCTTCCCTGAGACATTTTCAAGGAATATATATTGCAAATAGGAAGGTGCTATTTATTGCCAATCTAAATCGATCACTTACTTAGTACTCAGTGCCCTGTTAGGCACTGATAATTTATCATTTATTTTCTCCCCTTGTAGATTACGTGAATTTATATCTCACAACTGACAGGGTTACCAATTACGTTCTTTTATGTTTCAAAGAAATTCACCTTTATCTCACGTTCTGTAGTTTAGGTTGGACTGCACAAAAGAGAATTGATAATTTCTGTACTTTTTGCAGGAGAATCCTCCAATCTTTATGACCTAGTGCTCTTCTCCCTGTGTTAATATAGTGCCATGTTGAGGACCCCTCAGTGCACACAGTGAGGCCAGAGCAACTGTTGTACTGATGTGTAGCCCCTTGGGAGGTTGCTTTATACAGCTTTTTTTTTTTTTTTTTTTAGTTTGTTCCTGCTTGTGCAAAAGTGGATGCTCATGCAGAAGCTCTTCAATAAGTGCATGAAAAATGGAATTAAAATGGAAATTAGTTTTGGTGCAAAAATATTGAAATCTATGCCTCATTTTTCAGACATTTTATATGAATTATTTGTAGACCCCCTCATATGCAAGGTTTAAAAATTTTTTTGCACAAAAATAAACTCATTTTTCAGTTGAACTTTCCATGAACTTTTTGAAGTACCCTTGTATGGTGGGAGAAATATCACTTGTCCTTTCTCAAATGTAGAAGCTAAAATAAAAAAAGCGTCAATTTGAAAGTAGAGTAGTGGTTAGTAGAGACTGAGACAGATGCCGTGGAGGGGGATAGAGGGAGGTCGGATAACGGGTACCCAAATACAGTCAGATGGAAGAGGATTTCTGCTCCCCCACTGCACAGCGGGAGAAGCACAGTTCTCAGTGACCTACTTTGTGAATGACTGTAGTGGAGGAGCTCCAAGACTCTGAACGTGGGGTGGTGTTGGGGAGACAGAGATGCTGGTTGCCCCGATTTGATGAGTACACATTGTATACTCATGTATGTGCTGGAGGGTCATGTTGTACCCCAGAAACATGTGCCATTATTATATGTTAATCAAGTATTACATAAACGATGTTCAAGGAGATGGAAAGACCACTTAAAAGAAAGGAAGAGGGGATGGCGCTGTGGCACAGTGAGTTAAAGCTCCGGCTTGCAGCCCTGACATTCTATATGGGATCCAGTTTGAGTTCCGGCTGCTCCATATCTGATACAGCTCCCTGCTGATGGCTTGGGAAAGCAGTGGAAGACGGCCCAAGTCCTCGGGCCTCTGCACCTGTGTGGGAGACCTGGAAGAAGCTCCTGGCTCTTGGCTTCAGATCAGCCCAGCTCTGGCCATTGTGGTCATTTGGGGACTGAACCAGCGGAAGACCTCTCTCTCCGTGTGTCTCTACTTCTCTCTATAACTCTGTCTTTCAAATAAATAAGTAAATAAATCTTTAAAAGAAAAAAGATGGAAGAAACAAAGTGGGACTAGTTTGCAGATTAGCATTTGAATGTGTCATCTGAAATAGACATCTTAATTGACCCTAGAATATCAGAAATATTCCTTGTTCCTCTGACTTACCAGAACGTTTGCATCTGAAATAGATATTTTTTCTGGTTTTTCAATATTTGCAAATGGAAAAATGCATACTCCAATTTTCTAAAAATCTCACTTTTATCCTCTATCTCGACCTCCTAAGATACTGACTTTTAGCTTCAAACATCACTTAACAACATTAATAGCAATTCTTATATTACCAATAGTGTTACTGGCACTTACTAAACATTGCATGTGCCAAGCTCTGTCTCATTTATTCTTCATGACATAGGGTAATACAAACAATTATATCAATAGAGAGGGCCTATGAGATCCCCATTTTCCTAGGGAGAAAAATGATGCATGGAGAAGTTAACTAATTTGCACCTACTTAGTGGTAGGCTAGAGTTTAAAGCCTGGAACTTGACACAGGTTTTGAACTTGCTGGTTGGGATGCCCACATCCCATGCTTGAGTTGAGTTCTCGCTCTGGCCCCTGATTCCAGCTCCATGACAGTGCAAACCCCAGGAGGGGACAGGTGACATCCAAGGTGTTTGGGTCCCTGCTACTCAAGTGGGAGACCACCTGGGCTGAATTCCTGACTCCTGGCTCTTTATCGAGGGGCTGTTTTTGGCATCAGGGGACTGAACTAATGGATGAAAGCACACGCTCTCTCTCTCTCTCTCTCTCTCTCTCTCTCTGTCTCAAATAATTTTAAAAATAAAATAAACCCCAGAACTTTCTGATTTTAGAGGCTGGAATCTAACCACGGAATGGGACTACTGCCTGAGGCTTTGTATCTTGATTCCATATCTCTTTGCAAAACTACAGCCGCTCTTCAAAGAATTACGTGCGCGTTCACATCACATGGTTCTTCTTTCATATCCTTCCCTCTGCTTCATTAAATCCCAACCTATACCTGCTTGAAAGCAAAGTGCCTCAACTGGAGAACACCCTTGAGGCAGCCGGGCCTGATCTGAGATGGCTGGTGACTCTGGCTACGGCTGCTTGAGAGCAGCCTCGTGTGTTTGCCGCACAAACTGCGTGCATATCTCATTCTCCCTGTGTTATGTGACAAAGCCAGGGACCTGCCAGGCTTCTCCCTTCCATGGAGGCTTCACAAGCTCCTGGCCCTTCGGCTCTCACAGCCCTGAATGGTCTCTCACGGAATCCTGCTCTTCCTGGACCGCTCTGCATGCCCACTGATCTTTCTGGAGTCTTAGTTTTGAAGAAAACTTCCCGGGGTGGGGGCGGGGTGTGTGGTACAAGTCACATGGGAGTTGCTTGTTGACAGGTGAGCCTTACACATAATTAAGCAAGCCCATTCTGCCCCACATGACCTGTTCTCATCCCATGAATAGATTTTTAAGTCAAAGGGAAATGGAAGAGCGAAGTAATTATCTGGACAATTTAGCCAGAAAATAGTAGCAGGTGGAATTTTCCAGACAATGTGTGCCTGCATTCCCCATCACTTAGATTAGAACATCTGAACTGTGTTGGCACACCTGGTCCTATATATTAGGATTTTCCCTTATCCGTTCAGCCTGCCAGCCTTTTAGGAGAGAACTCTGGCTGTTTATCCAGAAAAGTCATCTAAATTCACCTCTGCAGACCAGTCTCCAGCAGTCCAGCGATGTGCCCAGTATGGTCATGCATTGTGCTGTCAGCAGTTCCCCTGGACCACTGCTGGAGGAGCGGATACCAGATACACAAGTGTCAGGTGCTGAAACAATGCTCAGGTACGGTGGGTATTGCAAAATGCCACGCGGTCCACCAGGCACGGCCCAGAGACAAAGCTTTCTTTATAGAACCATCTCAGGTTTTGACCACAGGCAACTCATTAGGGTGTCAAAGCCCACTCCACGGAGAGCAGCAAAGGACACAGCCATGCCATAGCATCTCTTCCTCCCCATAAGCACGTCATTTTGTGCTGGAGACTCTTCCTGGGTGGAAAAGCACAAAGAGACAGCACAGCACTTGGGCTCTTCCATTAGGGCAGAGTGCTGGGGGGTAGGAGCGTAGGCTGAGAGATGGGGAGGGGACTTATTTCTATATCTACCCAGTGCGTACAGCCGGCCTTTCTCATCGTAATGGTCCTGACACCCACAAACATTTCCTTCTCTGCTCAGCTGTACACTCGAGAATTCCCTCTTTGATTTCGCAGATCAGTCCGTGGTAGTTGGTATAAGCCAAACAGATTCTTGGAGCACTGAATAAATCCAGAAGAGGCATATCAGGGAGTCCTTATAAATATATAATAGCCACCTCTGGATAACACTTAGGCATTTTAACTCCCCGAAAGGGATGCTATTCTGAGGGTCTCCAACTGTAACACCGTGAGAGGAGCCACACAGATGATGGGGAAATGGAAGAGGGTAATGCATTTAACATGGCTTTTTTCGGACCACTCTTTCATCAACTATTGATTTGATTGCAAAAGGCTTTAGTTAGTGCAGGAATTCCACTGGTAATAATTAAATTTTCAAGAGCTAGGCTCGTAGGAGAAATGAGGGGAGTGGGTGGGGAGGGGCTGCATGTGCAGTGGGTTCCACGAATGTTAATGACTCTGTTAGAGTTACATAAAATTAACAGAAATTAGATCTATGGTTATTGAAGAGCCTTCTTTATATCGAGAGGAGCCATTTAAGTGTAACGATCGGGGACTATGGTTCAGTGGAGGCTTTTAACTGTTCGTTTGCCTGCCTAACTGACCGCTGGGCGGGCCATGGTAAAATCAGGATTTTGTGAGACGACTCCTGTCTCCCTTTAATTTGATGGCTTCCTCCAGTTTTCTTCATAACATCTCTGTGTGGACTGGTGCTGGGCTTTAGCTTGTACTAAGTGAGGTTTACTATTTTCAGTTCTTGTGAAGTGTTCAGGAATGAGCTATTTCTCCCGTTCATCTCAATTTCTGTCTTCAACCCTCCTGCCCCTGTACTTTAGCCCCTACCTGGGATGTCATTTTAGCATTTCCTTCCTACCCAGGGCCCTTGGTCCCTCTAAAAGGGGACCTTGTTGTGAGCACACATTCTCTCCAAGTCAAGGTGGGCAAAGATTCTGCTCTACTGCTAACGCTAGGGCTAACTCAGGCACTGCTTGCTGGCTCTGTTGGCTCAGGTTTCCTGGGAAAAGATATTCTTTGTGAGTAATGGGGTGAGAGGAATGCACTGTGACTGCTGATAATGAAGACTCGAGCGAGAAAGAGTTAAAACCCAGTCTATTGTCTGAGGCCTGTGCTTAGTGTTAGGAAACTGGGGCATATAGATTAATTCACCAGGGGCCAACTGTTTGATTTCTCTCCCTGCTGCTTGGCACAGGAATGAAATTGTAGCTGCGTTTATAGCAGAAGGTTGGATTATTTTCTCTTTTGTAGGAATTAAACCCCATAGAACAATTTATGCACAGCCAAGCAAAATTAAGCCAAAACATAGCAAGAGAAATTGGTGGCGTTATCTCAAGGCGAATGCCATTGATTTCCGTGTCAAATTGATGTTTGTGCTGTGTGCTATCCTTGGGGTGACCCATGTGCAGAGAGAGAACTGTGTGTAGAATATTCCACGGCCATGGTGTGTCGAGCAGTCAGTTGGACTTTTCTTTCTGATAGAACCCAGGAAAACTTGGATCCTATAGGTGATGTATTCATTCATAGTGCCTCAGGCATTCACCACCAAAAAGTTGTAATGCTTTCTTGGGAACTGAGTCCATACACAAAATATGCCACACAGCCTGTGACCTCATGTGCATGTGTGAAGGGGATGATGCAGGAAATTAGGTGCCTATTCCTACGTAGATAGCTTTGTGTGCCCAATGTCCGCGTCCGCCACACATCAGACATGAGATGGCCAATGTTAGACTGACATACAAGGCTGTATGAGGGCAAGGGTGAGTGGAAGATAGATGGCAGGGGATGATCTGTGCTCAGCGCCCCTCCCCCCGAAATGATGTGATTGAATCAGAAGTGCACCACAACGCCCTGGGGAGTAAAAGTCAGAAACACACAGGGGCCTCTCTCAATGGGGGCCAAGGGTCCTTAGCCTCTGGGGCCCCAGGCCAGCTTTGATTCTTACTGCATTGGAACTTGACCCTGCAGGGGGACACTGAGCCTCCCACTGTGGGTGTGGCCACTATCCAGAACTCCCATGTGAGTGTCAGAAGCCCAATGACTTGAGCCATCACCTGCTTTTTCCTTCCAGTATCTGCATTGGCAGGAAGCTGGAATCAAGGGCTTGGGCTGGGTATCAGAACTTGGTGCTCTAGTTTGGAATGGGGTGTCTTAAGTGCATCTCAACTACCAGACCAAATGTCTGCCTCTACTATACTTATCGATTATCATTTTAGAGTGTACTCCTTTTAGTTATTAAAAAATTAGAGTAGGGGTCGGCGCCATGGTGCACTAGGTTAATCCTCCACCAGCGGCGCCGGCATCCCATATGGGTGCTGGTTCTAGTCCCGGTTGCTCCTCTTCCAGTCCAACTCTCTGCTGTGGCCCAGGAAGGCAGTGGAGGATGGCCCAAGTGCTTGGGCCCCTGCACCGGCATGGGAGACCAGGAGGAAACACCTGGTTCCTGGCTTCGAATCGGTGCAGCGCCAGCTGTGGCAGCCATTTGGAGGGTGAACCAATGGAAGGAAGACCTTTCTCTCTCTCTCTCTCTCTCTCTCTCTCTCTCTCACTGTCTGTAACTCTGTTACCGGTGAATGGCAGGGTTCTTGTCTTCGCACAAGAAAGAATTCAGGTGTGAGATAGAGAGTAGTGGAAAGTAAAATAGCAAGGTTTATTAGGGAAGGGACATCCATAAGAACGGATGGGCACCTCTGCAGACAGAACCTGAGAGAGAGCGCCCAGTCGCTCAGACTGGGGGAAGAGTGAGATTACATGGTTGAGTGGAGTACACCTGGCCAGGCTGGGTGGGCAGCTGAGCATGGAGGCAGAGGACTGAGCGTGCAGTCCAGTTGAGGTCAGGGGTTTTTAAGGAGATGGGTCTTAGTCTTCACACATCTCCTCCTGAAACAAAACTTTATGGGTGTAAATACTAGAAACTCCTATTTGAGTTTTCCCCCAGAAGTTATCAGACAGGAGGAAGCCTAGCTGGTGCTACCCTGGGTTTAGAGGAAGGGTGAGCAAGATCCCCTGGAGATCAGGATCTGGGCAGGCTATTTGAAATGCAGATACTGGGCTGCATCTAGAAGGTTATCTGGCAGAAGGGGCGGGGACCCCCACTTGGCAGGTTATCCGGTAAAAGGAGCAGGGCAGGATGCAGATACTGGGCTGCCCCTGAAACGTTATTGGGATGACTTTGAGATGCATATGTTGGACCCAAATGTCTCCTTAGGCCTCTGTCACACACACATAAGCTCATATCTGACTTCCTACCTAACAACTCTGTCAAAAAAATAAATAAATAAAGATCTTTAAAAAATATTAAAGTAAGTCAGTATGGCATTTACCCTGGTAGCTGCCTCACCCATCTCAGGTCAGCAACACGCAGTGACTGAACTACACTGTCTAGGTTTGTGTGAGTCACCCTATGATCTTCACACAATGAAGAAATTGCCCCTTATGCAATGCTCAGAAGGTGTCCTTGTTGGGTGATGCATGGCTGTGGTGTATATGATTTCTCAACCAGTTAACATGTGCACTACTGGTTTTCTTAGGTTCTTGTTTTCTAGTGTGTTTTGAAGACATATCACTTATAAAGTTTTTGAATATGGTACTTTGAACCCCATTTTCTCCATAATCCCTGTGGGTTTCATTGTGTGATTTTTACACAGTGTGGTGATATCTAGGCTTTGTTATAGCATAACTGGCTGTATTTGTTACAGTCATTCAACCAGAACTGAAATTTTCCCTCTTTTCCTTTAAAATATGTTTTCTGAGTTCTTTAGAATCTCTTCTAGCTTTTAACTAGCTCAACAGAAAATAATATTCACATCATTTGTGTATTTAGCTTTGTAAAATCATGGATCTCTTCATATTGTATAATCTTGATAAGTGTTTGTTGAAATGACTTGAATTGGTTTATTTACTGACTAAATAATAGAACCTGTAATTAGAGATGCTAAGACTCCTGTCTCGGGTATCTATTCAGCCTCGCTACTTGCATACCCATGCATTTTTCAGGCCTTATTTGCAGAAATAAAATTCAATGGAGACAGCAATATTTCCAAGGGTTGGGTTTAACCACGATACATTTAAAGCAAGATTATAGCGAAAACAAAGCTTGAGGACCAATTCATGCTCTTTCTCCTTGTCTTATAAATGTTGTTAGTCGTGGCTTACGGGAGGAGCGGTGTTATTAGAAACCATTAGCATGGGCCTTCCTGTGTCAACCCCACTCCTCCCTGGGAGTTAGCTGTGCTTGCGGTCTGTCACAGTTCAGATGGACATGAGCAGTGGAAGGGATTACAGGCTGCACTACGTCATACGTGCTGATGTGCAGATGTCCTTCAGTACCGCTTGTCCCTTCTGCAGAAAAAGAAACAGCAGCAAGTGTGCACATTTCCCATTACAGAAAATACCCATTCCCAGTTACTCTGCAGGAAGAGAGAAGGAATCTTCAAAAATTTATTTATTTATATTTATTTATTTTCACTGGAGGGAGGGGAGAGAGACAGACAGACAGACTTGATTCATTGCCAAAGAGACACAACAGCTAGGAATCTGGGAGCTCAGTCCAGACCCAGAGCCGGGAACTGAACCCAGGCACTCCAATGTGGGATGCACATGTCTTTATTGCTAGGTCAAATGCCCGCCCCCACCCCAGAGCAGCATTTTGAAACAGATGTTTCCTCTGACGGCGATTCTGAAATTTCAGTTTGATGACCTCCTTCCTCTGAGGGTTGCACCAGATCCAAGGGAACTTCAACAAGTTCAGTGAAAATGTTTACTATGAAAAAGACTACGCACACATTTAAAAATGCTTTGAACTGAAATTTTTAGTTCCAGTTTGCATGAACTTTATGAAGCACCCAGGTAGAATTGAGAGCAGGACTGGAACAGACCAGAAATCCTACCAAAGGGGTGGCTACAGATAAAGACAAAAACCTCCATCTCTCTCTACCTAAAAGAAAGGATGCTGAATGCATTCACCGTACTGAGTGTGAGATGTTTGAGGAGAGAGATATGTTTACCCTGCTTAGATATTACACTGTGTGTGCATGTATTGAAATATCACATGGCAGCCTACAAATGTGTATAATTCTTAAATGTCACTTAAAAACAGATCAATTTCTGTTCACAATTGATCATAATGATAGGACTAAGAGCCAAAGGGAGCACATAAACAAGACGAATGTCTGCAAATACTAGATGATAGAATAAAAAACGGAGAGAACGATCCAACATGGGAAGTGAGATACACAGCAGACCCATAGAATGGCAAACGTCCTAACAGCACTCTGGCCTCATAATCAGCCCTTAAGGCATGCGGATCCAGCTGAAATGCCCATGAGAGTATTTCAGGCATGGAAAGCCAAGACACTCTGGGGGAAAAAAAAAAAAAAAACCTAAATGAAAGATCTCTGTGAGTGAGATCCCAGTGAAAAGAACAGGTCATCAAAGAAGGAGGTACCTTTCTCTGAAGGGAGGAGAGAACTTCCACTTTGACTATGACCTTGTCTAAATATGATCAGAGTCGGTGAACTCAAAAGGCTTCCATAGCCTTGGCAACTCATGACAAGAGCTTAGGGTGATTACTGATGCCATAAACAAGAGTGTCAATTGGTTAAGTCAACAACAGGAGTCACTGTGCACTTACTCCTCATGTAGGATCTCTGTCCGGAATGTGCTATACATTGTGATTTAATGCTACAACTAATACTCAAACAGTATTTTTCACTTTGTGTTTCTATGTGGGTGCAAACTGTTGAAATCTTTACTTAATATATGCTAAACTGATCTTCTGTATATAAAGAGAATTGAAAATGAACCTTGATGTGAATGGAAGGGGGGAGGGAGAGGGAAAGGGGAGGGTTGCAGGTGGGAGGGACATTATGGGGGGGAAGCCATTGTAATCCATAAGCTGTACTTTGGAAATTTATATTCATTAAATAAAAGTTAAAAAAAAGAAAAAATTTTAAAGAAAAAAAAAACTTTTAAAAATCCCACCAGGTAGTAGATATCTTAAAAACTTTGCATTCACTGTTGGTGAATTTTTGTTTTTTAATCTAACTTATTTTCAATTTGTTTATGGAGGGAAAAGAGAAATGGAGACAGGACTCGCATTTATTAGTTCACTCCCCCCAAAAGCCTGTAAGGCTCTGGGCTGAGCTGGGTGAGGGGTCTGAAATTAGGAACCAGACACTCAAGCTGAGCCTCCTGTGTAAGTGAAAGAAACCCAGTCACTTGAGCCATCACCGTTGCCTCCCAGGGTCTGCAATAGCAGGAAGCTGGAATCAGGAGCAGAGCTGGGTACAGCACCCGAGCGTTCTGTTACGGGAGGCAGGCGTCTTAACTGACATTTTGACTGCTAGACTAAAAAATTCCTACCCCACCAGCGAATTTTGAAACACTTAAAAATACTTCTATGATATAATTAGAAAGTTAAAAGATAGGAAAAATTTTTTAAATTAGAAATTACATTGAAATGTCTTGGAGTCGTCCTCGCATGACCCCCTAGCTCTTTGCGTCCTTGTTTTTTCCTTATTGTGCCTCCTCCTCTGCTGTGTAGCGTTTTGGTTCAGCTTCTACACTGATTCCTCCCGCTGTGTTGTTGTAACAGCTACTTGGGAGCAGTGCCTGTGGTGAGGGGCCAGGATTATGGCGATCAGGAATTCTTTTTCCATAGGGTTATGTGTGAGAGACCATTCTTTGATGAGGGTCCTTTGAAAAGTTTGTGGAGAATTTTCTGGTGAAAAATTTTTGAAACCCATGCGTAGGTTTTTCATCATCCATGTTTTCCATGAACTTTCTTTTCTTTCTTTCTTTCTTTCTTTCTTTTTTTGACAGGCAGAGTGGACAGTGAGAGAGAGAGACAGAGAGAAAGGTCTTCCTTTGCCGTTGGTTCACCCTCCAATGGCCGCCGTGGCCGGCGCACTGCGGCCAGCACACCACGCTGATCCGAAGGTGGGAGCCAGGTGCTTCTCCTGGTCTCCCATGGGGTGCAGGGCCCAAGGACTTGGGCCATCCTCCACTGCACTCCCTGGCCACAGCAGAGAGCTGGCCTGGAAGAGGGGCAACCGGGACAGAATCCGGCGCCCCGACCGGGACTAGAACCCAGTGTGCCGGCGCCGCAAGGCAGAGGATTAGCCTAGTGAGCCGCGGCGCTGGCCTTCCATGAACTTGCTGAAGACACTCACTGCTTTCTTCCTGATTGACAAAGTGGTAATTGTAGGCCTAGTTACAGCCTTTCTCCCTCACCGTAGTCCTGACTGCCTGCTGCAAATGTGTCTCGTGTGGCTCCTTGGCAGACTTGGAGAGTCGAGCTGCACGGGGTTATCACTCCATGGGAAATGATCACGATGCTGGTGGGAAAGAGGAATTGATTTGAGGAAAGTGCTCACAAATGTTGGTTACACTAACATGACTTGGAACTAATTATATTCAAACTCTAAAGAGAATTCATCAAAGTGTGCATTTCCTATTCTCCCAACACCAAGACTTCATCAGCGTGGTCATGGTATTGAAAAGGGACTTCTGGTTCCTGGAACTGCTTTTCCCCCCTTGGCACTGAGTCCATGGACAAAGAATAACGTGAACTTGAACATCTATGACCAGCCTCCTAGTGTTCTCACATGTGAAGAATGAGCTGGCTGGAAATTCAGTCAGGAAATCTGAACAAAAATCAATATGAATAATATTCATATTTATAACATATTTCAGTCAGGAAATTGGAATACAAATAAATAGGAAAATGATAGGGGTAAATACTGAAAACAATAGGGGTAACCTACCCATGAATTACAAAACAAATTGTACATCATTTTAATTACTCTGGCTTTGTTTTTAGTTTTGTTGTCTGGAGTGATCAAATTGTTCCCTGATGTTTTGTTTTTAATTGTTAATGTAATTGTATTTATTTGAAAGGCAGAGAGAGAGAGAGAGAGCGAGCTCAATCTCACCCACTGGTTCAGTCTCCAAATGCCTGCAGTAGCCAAGGCTGAACCAGGCTGAAACCAGGATGTAGGAACTCAGTCCAGGAACACCATGTAAGTGGCAGGGCCCGCCAAGTGCTTGAGCCGTTGCCTGCTGCTTCCTTTGGTGTGCCTGAGTAGGGAGCTGGAGACGAGACAGAGCCGGGACTTGAACCCAGGCACTCTGACATGGGATGTGGGTGTCCCAAGCAGTGGCTGCACTGCTAAGCCAAGTGACTACTGCCCTGATCCTTCTTCTTAATGTACAGGGGTGCTTCAAAAGGTCTGTGGGAAAATGGAATTAAAGACAAGCTTATTTAGTGCAAAAATACTGTGAGATCCATCCTAAGTTTTGCATAATAGGCATTGTCCACAGACTTGTTGACGACCCTTCATGTACATGGATTTCAAATTTTTTCTGTACCAAAATAAACTTATCTTTCAATTTCATTTTCCATGATTTTTTTTGAAAATCTGTTTTTAGTACTGTACTGTTTTTAGTGCCCAACATTTCCTCTTTAAAAACTGAATATTTTACTAACTTCCACCTGGTTGATGTGCTAAATAGGTAATACAGTAGCTCAAAGTATTTCAAAAATAGAAAGCCTTAAATATTCACTATAAGATACATATATTGCTAAAAATTGTCAGAGGTGAACCCGTGTATTAGGCAAAGGCTGACAGTGGGCAGTGAATGCTCAGAACCCTCAAACAGATTTCCTCAGCTGGGCTTGTTAACCTGCTCTGAGTTTTCTGAGCTCTCTTTTCTCCCTCAGCCTGATAGAATGAGAAAACCCCAGATAACATCGTTTTGCAATACAGAAGCAATCATGCCAACTTTCGGCCAGATAATAGCGCTGTTTAAGTCTGCAGGTGGGATACTTTATTGACTGTAAACTCCTAGAGCCTATGCACAAATATTGGCATTCAGGTAACCAACGAACAGTTGGAAAAGGTAGGCAAATAGACGAAGTTGAATCAGAGTATTTATACACACACACCCGTCATGGCTGCAGCCCTGTGTGTGGAGAGCGTTTCCCTTCTTCCTTTGCTGCTTCTCGGAGGGCAGCACTCATGCGTTCCTTCTCCAGTGATTGCTTCTGTCCACGCATTTGATCTACACCAGTGCTTTTCAGTCCTGGCCACGGGCCATAATCATTTGGTTTGGTTCTACCAAGGCAATTTATCAATAAATCTATAGCAGTCAAGTTTTTTACATTGATAATTTTGTTTGGCCTGTGAATGGTGCTGTAAATATCCAAATGATCATTGGTAGACAAATGGTTTCCCTACCCTGTGAGAGCCTTGCTCCACATATTTGAAACATTCAGGTTTATTTCATCATTATTGCCAGGGAGCATGTTAGAAATGCAGCTCTCAATGATTCCTGTTGGACTACTCTGCACTGTAAAGTTTGGGATTCCTGCTCTTGAGAATACGGGGAAACACTGACATGTAGGATTAGAAGCCTGTGGTAGAGCGAGGGAGTGGTTGAAGATTTGTCTTAGACACCAGATCCTACTCCCACCCCCCACCAAAACAAACAAAAACAAATAGAAATGCATTGTGAAGCTTAGAAATAACAAGGATAGAATATGCCTTACGATGCAATTCTCCTTCCCTCCTCTACTTTCTGTTAATAGGCATACACTTGCTGCAAAGCTCAAGTTGGTTTTTGTGATCTGAAACTCTATGTTGGGATGCAAGGGACAGCCCAATGAGGAATCCAAGAAATTTGGTACTGCTTGGGGCCAGGAGATGAAAGGTCATCCTTGCCATCAGTCATTTGTTAGTGTCTGAGTAGTAAGCCTGGTATAAAAGATCTTACTCCTAAATAGCTGACGTGGGGCTGATGAACTAAATCTCTGTGAACTCCAAAGATCCCTAGTGCCTGAAACTGGGCAGGACTGTAGGTGGAAGGAACTGACATCAGTCCTTGGTGAACATTAATCAAGACTTACATTTCTGTTTGGGTAAAAATAAACCTACCAGTTGTTATAACAAATACCCGTGTACCCCAGGGTTTAACGTAATACTTGCAGAAGTTGATTGCTGGGGGTCAGGTGGATACCTCGAGCGTCCAATCAGCAATCTAGGTTGCTTCCTTTGGGTGCCTCTGTCATCTTGTGGCTTCAGGTCACTTTGCCGAGTAGAAGGTTGTGTGGGAGGTTTCCATGGGCCAGATCTCGATTGGCACCCATCATTCTATCCACATTCCATCATCTGGAATTCTCTCACAGGTTGACCCAGTTATAAAAGTGACTGGGAAATGGAGCTGGGAGAAATGTTGCTGTGGTGTCCATTTGAAAGCGTGTGTCATTGTCTAACAGAGGGGTCACTGGTACTGCTCATCATCTGTACCATGATGAAGAAAAACCTTCTCTTTCTGTGTTTATTTAGACAGAATCCATTTGATACAAACTGTATGTCACGCATGTGTTTTCTATAAGAGAGTGTGTGGAATAAAAATTTCACAGTGTCCAGGGATTCACAGGTGAAGATTGAACACTGGGGAGTTTATCTGAGGGCCTTTGGGAAGAGTCAGGGACCCAGCAAGAATCCTATGCCCTTTGAAAATCAACAGGAACCGGCTGGCGCTGCGGCTCACTTGGCTAATCCTCTGCCTGTGGTGCTGGCACCCTGGGTTCTAGTCCTGGTTGGGGCACCGGATTCTGTCCTGGTTGCTCCTCTTCCAGTCCAGCTCTCTGCTGTGGCCTGGGAAAGCAATGGAAGATGGCCCAAATGCTTGTGCCCTGCACCCACATGGGAGACCAGGAGGAGGCGCCTGGCTCCTGGCTTCGGATCAGTGCTGGCCGTAGCAGCCATTTGTGGGGTGAACCAATGGAAGGAAGACCTTTCTCTCTGTCTCTCTCTCTCTCACTGTCTAACTCTGCCTGTCAAGAAAGAAAGAAAGAAAATCAACAGGAACCATAACAGGTTGGGATTTTTAAAAGGAGATCATGTAATACAGCTGGTAAGAGAAAATAAGGAAAGGTCGGAAGGTAGGGAAGCAGAGAATGAGATTGATTGATTGATTGATTGATTGGTTTTCTTCCTTCCAGGAAGAATCTCAGCTGTTGGATCCAGGGGCTCAGTCTTTGTTTCCTCATTCTGCGTCCTGGTTGTCCACTCTGCTTTTGGTCATGTGACTGCTGCGTACTTGCCTGCTGTATCCCCCTCTTTGACTTTGCCCAGGGCTCAGCTTGCTCTTCTAAGAAGGACCAGAGAAAATTTCTGCCTCAGCCCTGTGTCACCTCCTGTTCTTCTGCTCCTTGACGCACCCTGTATTTCCCACTTTCCAACTGTGCCCCGTTCAGTCACAGAGGGAAGGGAAGCAGCGCGGTTGCAGTGTGTGTTAATAATCCCAACATGAAGATGAGAGACAGAAAAATAAACCCCCGATGCTGGGAGATGAGATCATTGTGGCTTTATCTGTACTTCTAGGATGTGCTGGAGTTCAGGTCTGAGCCAGATGTCTCCTTCCAGAGACTGGACTTTGTGTTGCGGGTCTGATCAGCCTGTGTAGACACTTGCTATCCCCCTACTCTGCCCTAGAACGTTAGTCCCCTCTGGTAACACTTCTGAAATCAGCTCTGGCTGCAGCCCTCTCAGCCTGTGACAAGGCATGACAGAAGCTGGTCACGGCAGAATCCAGTCTGGACAGGGCAGACACCTTGATCCTACTTGAAGCTCTGATAAGAAGGAGGGATTAAAAATCAGGCACAGAAGTTAGAATGAAGGAGGAAAAAAATCCTCCAGCTTTTGCCTTTTCTAGTCTCCCTGCAATTTATACATGGGAAACAGTTAATAAATCATGGTCAATGAATGCAAATCCCAGTCCCTGTGATAATTGTCATGGGGCTGACCAGAAGTGAGCAGAGATTTTCCTGCTTGGGGTTTTCTAAGTGTCTTCCCCCAAAGCAGTGGTAATTGAAGGACACAGAGACTTATGACAAGGTCAGTGCTCTTGGGAAGCAGTGTGACCCAGACTCCTTCTGTGTGCCGCTGCACGTAGTGCGGATGTGCAGAGAAGGAGCAGTGAGTTTGGAGGAAGACAGGCTGGTTTAAATTCTGGCTCCACCATGTGCTGACAGTGCGACTTTGGGCAAGTCGCACAGCCAGTCCGAGCCTCAGTTCCCCCGTTTGCAGTTTTTGATTAAGCAACAACTACATCGCAAAGGCTATTGTGTGGCATATGTGTGTGCGCGCGCACGCACGTGCATGCCTGTGTGTGGGGGGAAAAGCAGGCCCTCATAAATTGTAGCTATTATCTTTTTCTAAGCAGATGTAGTCTGTGCCCTGTAGAAATGTGTGCTTTGAACCAGCTAATATTTACTCTGATTCCTTATTGAAATGATAAATGGCAGTGCCTGGGCAGGGTCAGCTTTATGTGTAGTAGGAGCGAGAGTGATTGAAGGCTTTGCTGCTCAAAGCTTGGGGTAGCCTGGACCAGTGGCCTCAGCCTCACTGAGAGGGTGTGACAAATTCAGGTTCTCAGGCACTGCTCCAGCTCCTGGAACTGGGATTTGCATTTTAAACAAAATCTCCAGGAGAGTTGTGTGTACACTGAAGGCAATGGCAGGGTCTGCCAAGGTTAGACTTTCATCTTCAGTCTGCAAAGGGGATAATTTTTAATTCAAAGCTCAATGAGGAAATGTTGACATTTGATTATTATCTCTTTGGGACACATATTGTTGCTATACGGGTGTGGAGACCATCCATGGGTCTCTTCCGTCATCTGGATGAGATGTCCACTGTGAGTGAAATGTTTATTACAGGTATGACAAAGATCCGGGGCCAGAATTGCACCCCTCTGACCCACTCATGATCTCACACTATCTAATTGCTTTCGGCGGTCTGCTGCTGGGGCGTGTGGATGGTGGTGCTGAGTCAGAGCAGGCTGGGAGGGGAGAAGAGTGTGTGTCTGCTGCTGGTGGCGTCTGCAGTGGTGACCCGTGGCCTCCATGGAGCACAGAGTAGCAGTTACCATGGAAACGGCCGTGCTTGGTCAGGGGTGAGAAGCTGAGCTGCAGGAATTGGACCGATGGTCCCTCCCCAGTGTCCTTCCGTCGCTGACACAGCGGTACAAGTGTGGCTTGGCCCCGCCCACATGGGAATTTGAGAGGTAGAAGTTGAGCTTTCCGTTCCTTGTTTTCCTGAATGTCCTTCACTCTGGGGAAAAGCAGGACGTCTATGAAAATGAAATGAAAAGAAAACAATGTGAAATGGAAGATAATCGGTGCTAAGCATGATGACCATGGAGCCCACAAAGTACACAGGATAGAAAGTCACAAAGGGATGGACTCACGCCTGGAGCTCTCGTTTGCAGATAATCAGGGTGAAAGCCCAAGGGGCACTAAGAGATGGGCTCTTCCAAGTGCCTCACTTTACAGACGACAAATCTGGAGCCCAGAAAGGGTGAGTGACTTGCTCAGAATCACATGATCATGGGTCAATGAAACCCAGTTTATGATGTCTCTAAGCTTCGAGCTCAGAGCAGCTTAGGAGAAGGGACTATTCTACCACCCAGGGTTCCGTCATCCCAGCACAGTGCTCTTCCTGACACAGTGCACCACCTCTCTGCATTGGCATTCATGTTCCCTCCTGTCTTCTCCCAAGCTGAAGAGAAGAATGTCGCCTCCTGTATGCTGGCTGGCAGTGCGGCTCAGAGGAAGAGTGTGGCCCTAAGCATCATGCTGACTTAGAGTTGCGTCCTTGGTGTGATCCTTACTCACAGTGGCTTTGGGTCAAGTTATTTTCCTTTTCTGAGTCCATATCCGTGAAATGGAAATAATTCATATAATATAATAATTCATATAATAATAATCCTTATGGGGTTTTGGAAATCAGGTATATAAAGTGTTGGGCATTGTTGATGTTCAATAAATGTCAATTTCTGTTTTTGTCCTAAACTTAAATTGAAAGGGGCATCCACTTTATGTACCTGACCTAATTGCTATGGGAAATTTTTAATATCGAATGAAGCACATATTAAATACATGCTATTAGTGTTCGATTCAGACAATAGTGGCATGATGAAGTGAGCAGCAAAAGCAAATGGGTTATAACCTCTAAACCTCCAGCTGTCTGTGGATTCTGTGTGACAATAGCGAGTACTTGAAATCACAATGATAAAGCAATACAAAAATGTACCAACAGCTTTGAGAAGTGTGAATGGAGCATATTGAATTTGAGTCAAAGAGAATTATTCCACCATTATATAAAAGGACTAGCAGAGTCTCATTTAGAATATCATTTTCAATTCTTATCACTTCGGTGTGAAAAGGATACTGTAGCAGTGGAGAAAGTGAAGCCAAAGCAATGAAACTGATTCAGGGATTCGGGGAACTTGGTGATACAGAAAAGCCAAAGGATCTAGGCTTGCGTTGATTACAAAGGAGAACGTAAGTAGGCGTTAGTGATGCCTGTGCAACCCTTCAGAAGGCAGGAAGAATTACTACTGCAAAGCTGCTGCCTTTGTGCTCCTGAGTGAAGCTAGGTTGCAGAGGAGAAATTAAGTTTTGTGCATCATAGAAGAAAACTCCCAAAGATCCTGGGGGTTTACCTATCAGGGAGCATTCAAAAAGTTCATTGGAAGTGTTAAACGATGAGAGGAGTAGGTGTTAGGCTAGTAATGGAGAGTCTGGCATCCACATGGAGTGCCTGGGTTCAAAACTTGGTTTTGGCTGCCGACTCCTGCTTCCTGCCGAAGCAGACTCTCAGAGGCAGCAGGTGATGGTCCAAGTGATTGGGTGTCTGCCACTCATGTGGGAGACTGGGTTCATGTTCCCGGCTCCTATGTCCAGCCCTGGTCCTGCCCTGCCGTTGCAAGCATTTGGGCAGTGATCCAGCAAATGGGAGCCCTCTTTTTCTTTCTCTGTCTCTCAAGTAAGTGAAAAAATATTTTGTTTTTATTTTTATGTATTTATTTTTGTTTATATAAGGTGAACGGATTTCATGTATTTCATATATACAGATCTAGGATCATGGTGATACTTCCCAGGACCGTACCCTCCCTCCTGCCTACACTCCAACCCTCCCTTTCTTACACAAATTTCAAAATTATTTTCACCAAAATCAAGTTAACTTTGAATTTCATTTTCCACAAATTTAAAAAATGCATTCATATAGGATGTATGAGTTTCCTAGTGTTGCCATAGCAAAGTACCACAAACCGAGTAACTTAAAACAACAGAACCTTATTCTTTCACAGTTGTGAGGGCCAGCAGTCTGAATTTCAGGTGTTAACAGGGCCTTGGAAGGTCCTTGAGTACAATTCTTTCTTGCCTCTTCCTGCCTTTGGGCAGCTTCTGGCAACCCCTGGCGTTCTGTTCTTTGACTTGTGGCTGCATCAGGGCAATCAGTGCCTCCATCTCTGCATGACTTTCTTGCTGTGTCTGTCTCTGTGTCTCTTCTCGACTGATTCGGAGAGCAATCATAGTGGACCAAAGGCCCATCCTAATCTAGGGTGACCTCATCTCAACTAACTACAACCTTAGTGACTCTATTTCCAAATAATCACATTCGGAGGTTCTAGAGGTTAGAAACCAAACATATATTTTGGTGAACACAGTTGATCTCATCACACAGAGAGACAATTCATAGAGCTATCCATTGAACATTGTGCTCTATTCCTAGGAAGGTAACCATCCATGAGATTTCTGGGTAGAGTTTGTTTCTTCCTTTCCATACCTTGCAATATACATGTGTGTGTGTGTGTGTGTGTGTGTGAGAGAGAGAGAGAGAGAGAAACTCAAAACTTTTTTGACAAGATCAGAAACAAGGCAAGAGTGTCCCCTATCACTACGAATTTTTCACTCTACCTCTTAGCTAATATAATCACACAGTAAAGAAAATAAAAAGGAATATAGATTGGGAAAGAAGAAATCAACTGTCCTTGCTTGCACATCACATGATTGTCTTTGGAAAAAAATCCAAAAGAATTAACAGAGAAATCTCCAAGAAATAATAAGTTATTATTGCAAGATTGCAGGAGATGAGGTTACATTATCATACAGAGCCAATTAATTACCTATGTACCAGCAAAAACAAGTAGAATTTAAAATTAAAAGCAATTCTATTTATTTTAGTACTCCAAAAAAGAAACACTTACATATATATTTCATAAACTACATGCAAGATCTAGATAAGAAAAAACTATGAAAGTGGTGAGGGGTGGACATTAGACAGCAGTGAAGGCGCCATTGGGATACCCACATTCCAAATTGGAATGCCTGAGTTTAGATCCCCGCTCCATCTCCGGTTCTAGCTTTCTGCTAATGCACACCTTGGGAGGCAGCAGGTGATGACTCAAGTACTTGGGTCCCTGCCACACATATGGGAGACTCAGACTGAGTTCCTGGCTCCTGATTTTGGCCTAGCCTTGCTGTGGCTGCTGGGGGCATTTGGAGAGTGAATAAATGGGTCAAGATTTCTCTCTACCTTTAAAATACATAAATAAAAACAGGTAAGTAAATAATTTAAAAATGCTGATGAAAGAAGTCAAAGAACTAAATAAATAAAGAGATAGTCTATGTCCATGGATAAGAAGACTCAGTATTATCAATATGTCAGTTCTTCTCTATTTGATCTGTAATTCAGGCAATCTTAATCAAAATCCCAGCAAATTATCTTATGGGTATTGATAAACTCATTCTAAAGTTTATACGGAGAGGCAAATGATCCAGAATAGCCTGTTCGATATTGAAGTAAAAGAAAACAGTTGGAGGGCTGACACTACGCAACTTTTACTTACGGCAAATCTGCAGTAATCAAGAGAGTATAACATTGGTAAAAGAATAGACAAATGGATTAGTGCAACAGAACAGAGATCCTCATAAACAGACTCCTATTCAACTGAACTTTACAAGGAGCAAAGGCAAGACAGTAAAGGAAGACAGTTCTTTCAACAAATAGTGCTGAAACACTGAACATCAGCATGCAAAAAAAATAGATCTATATACAGAATACACCTCATATTCTTTACAAAAACTAACTCAAAATTGATTACAAACCCAACTAAATTCCTAGAAAATAACATAGGAATACAATGTTGGTGGTTTTGGGTAACTTTTTAGATATGATACCAAAGGGAAGATCTATTAAAGAAAACATCAATATGCTTCATTAAAAGTTGAAAATTCTATTCTGCTAAATACAGTGTCAAAAGGATGAGAAGACAAACTATAAACTGGAAAAAATATTTTCAAAATGTGTATCTAATCAAGTACTGTTATCCAAAATATACAAAGAACTCTTAAAACTCATCAATGAGAAAATGAATAACCTGATGGAAATTGG
The DNA here is from genome assembly GCF_964237555.1 of Oryctolagus cuniculus. Lineage (NCBI taxonomy): Eukaryota > Metazoa > Chordata > Mammalia > Lagomorpha > Leporidae > Oryctolagus > Oryctolagus cuniculus. The sequence continues at coordinate 11,312,385 of NC_091436.1, forward strand.
GATGAATCCTGGAATACCTCATGAAAGAAGATAAACAGATGGAAACTAAACATGGAAAAGTTTCTTAACATCATCTGTCATTATGAAATCGCAAATTAAAACAACGAGGGGCCTGCGCTGTGGCATAGTGGGTAAAGCCACTGCAGGCAGTGCTGGCATCTCATATGGGTGCCGGTTCAAGTCCCAGCTGCTCCAATTCTGATCCAGTTCTCTGCTGTGGCCTGGGAAAGCAGTAGAAGATGGCCTAAGTACTTGGGCCCTTGTGCCCGCGTGGAAGACCCAGAGGAAGCTCCTAGCTCTGGCTTTGGATCAGCGCAGCTCCAGCCTTTGTGGCCATTTGGGGAGTGAACTAGCAGATGGAAGACCTCTCTCTCTCTCTCTCTTTCTCTCTCTGCCTCTGCCTCTGCCTCTCTGTAGATCTGCCTTTCAAATAAATAAATATGGACACTATGAGAAACAGTGACTCGATCAGCTCTTGTCCTGACGGCTGATGTACAATGTAATACTTTATCCATTTTAGTATTTTTTTTTGTTCTAGTACCATTGGTTGAACTCTGTAATTAACACACAATTATTCTTAGGTGTTTAAATTTTAACTGAAAAGTGATCCCTGTTAGGAATTTGGAAAACATTATGCTGAGTGAAATAAGCCAATCCCAAAGGGACAAATACCACTTGTTCTCCCTGATAGGTGACAACTAACTGAGCACCAAAAAGGAAACCTGTTAAAGTGAAATGAACACTATGAGAAACGGTGACTTGATCAGCCCTCACCCTGACTGTTGATGAGCAACTTGATATGTTATCCCTCTTAGTATATTTTTTTTGTTTGTTCTACTTAATACTTTTGGTTGAATACTGTAATCAATACACAATTCTTCTTAAGTGCTGAAACTTAACTGAAAAGTGATCACTGTTAAATATAAGAGTGGGAATAAGAGAGGGAAGAGATGTGCAATTTGGGACATGCTCAAGCTGACTTACCTCCAACGGTAGAGTTAGAAACATACCAGGGGATTCCAATTCAATCCCATCAAGGTGGCATGTACCAATGCCATCTCACTAGTCCCAGTGATCAATTTCTGTTTACAATTGATCGTAATGATAGGACTAAGAACCAAAGGGATCACAGAAACAAGAATAGTCTCTGCAAATACTAGCTGATAGAACAAAAAAGGGAGAGAATGATCCAACATGGGAAGTGAGATACACAGCAGACCCATAGAATGGCAGATGTCCTAAACAGCACTCTGGCCTCAGAATCAGCCTTTAAGGCATGCGGATCCAGCTGAAAAGCCCATGAGAGTATTTCAGGCATGGAAAGCCAAGACACTCTGGGGAAAAAAAAAAACACCTAAATGAAAGATCTCCACGAGTGAGATCCCAGTGGAAAGAATGGGTCATCAAAGAAGGAGGTACCTTTCTCTGAAGGGAGGAGAGAACTTCCACTTTGACCATGGCCTTGTCTAAAAATGATCAGAGTCTGTGAACTCAGGGGGCTTCCATAGCCTTGGCAGCTCATGCCAAGAGCCTAGGGTGATTACTGATGCCATAAACAAGAGTGTCAATTGGTTAAGTCAACAACAGGAGTCACTGTGCACTTACTCCTCATGTAGGATCTTTGTCCTTAATGTGCTGTACATTGAGATTTAATGCTATAACGAGTACTCAAACAGTATTTTTCACTCTGTGTTTCTATGTGGGAGCAAACTGTTGAAATCTTTACTTAATGTATGCTAAACTGATCTTCTGTATATAAAGAGAAACGTAAATGAAAAAAAAAAAAAAAGAAATGACGACGAGATACCACTAGATGCCTATTAGAATGGCCAAAATCCAGAACCTGACAAAACCAAATGCTGACAAGGAGGTGGAGCAACAGCAACTTTCACTGGTTGCTGGTGGGCGTGCAAAATGGTACAGCCACTTTGGAGGACAATTTGACAGCTTCTTACAAAACTAAGCTTAATCTTACCATGTGATTCACCAATTGGTATTTATCCAAATTACTTGGAAGTTTATGGTCACTCAAAAAAATCTGATCTATAGCACTCTATTCATGATTGTGCACACTTGGAAGCAACCAATATATCTTTTAGTAGGTGAACTGATAAATAAACTGTGGTACATCCAGCCAGTGGAATATTACTCAGCACTGAAAGGACACAGGCCAGCAAGCCATGAAAGTACGTGGAGGAGCCCTAAGTGTACACCGTTAAGTGAAAAGAGACAATGTATTGTGAAAGGCGGACAGGCTGTATTTTTTGAATGATATGATGTTCAAAAACACCAAATGATGGAAAGCGTAAGAAGACTGTGGTTGCTAGGGGTTAGGCAGGAAGGTGGGGTGGATAGGCAGAGCACAGAGGACTGTTAGGGCCATGAAACACCCTTCATGATTCTGCAAGGGTGGAATCAGGTCACTATCAGAGGGTCCTCCCAAAAGCTGATGGAAAATGGAATTAGACAAGTTTATTTTGGTGCAAAAATGTTTTGAATTACATGCCTACACGTGCAGTCAGAACTCCTAGAATGATCAGTGCTAAGAATGAATCCTAACATAAAATACGGACTTCGGTGATAATGATGTGTTCATGAAGGTTCAGCCATTGTAGCAAACCAACCAACCTAATGGGGGATGTTGATGATGGCAGAGGCTGTGCACAAGGGGGCACCTTTCAGCAGGATGAGTGGTCAGTGTTTGAATGGAAGGGTCCAGGTTGCTGGGAATCTCAGGGGTGCATGCCTACCCCCAGGGAAGGCGGCACTGTCTGAGCTGAGTCCTGAGGTTTGAATAAGAGGTAGCCGGACGTGAGGCATGGGAGTGAGCATGCCCACTGTGTGGACGTGGGACCCTCAGAGGCAGAGAAGCCTTGGCCTACGCCTCCGGAGGACAAACTTCATGCTCGATGTTTCTACAGGGCGAATATGTAAGGTGTCCAGAGGATGACTTTGGCTTAGAAAGCAAAACAAACAGGCTGTTGTTAGTGTTGTAGTGTATGATCTAATGGTAAGTAAACTCATTCTGGGGTCTGTGCATTGGGTCTAACTCTGAGCTCAAGCTGTATTTGAGAATTTGTGCATCTGTCTGAGTGGGCAGACACTCTCACTGGACCCTTTCTCAGTCCCCTTAGCTTCGCCCTCTACTGCGTGTTTCCTCGGCCTCCTCCTGCTCTCTGGGCAAAGCCAGCCCTGCACTTCTCTGTCATTGGAAAGCACTCTTCCCTCAGCGCGTGAACAGGTGTGGAAAGGGATGTGGACCTTTTTTTTTCTTTTTTTTTTTAATGATTTATTTATTTTGCCTGAAAGTCACAGTTACACACAAAGAGAGAGGGAGAGGGAGAAGGAGAGAGAGAGGGAGAGAGAGAGAAAGTCTTCCATCTGCTGGTTCACTCCCCAGATGGCTACACTGGCCAGAACTGCGCCAATCTGAAGCCAGGAGCCAGGAGATTCTTCCAGGTCTCCCACGTGGGTGCAGGGGCCCAAGGCCTTGGGACATCTTCCACTGCTTTCCCAGGCCATAGCAGAGAGCTGGATTGGAAGTGGAGCAGCTGAATCTCGAACCAGCAGCCATATGGGACGCCGGCACGGCAGGCGGCGGATCTGTTACTGGAGGGAAGGCCGTGGAAGCCATGGGGTTCTTGTCTTCACACAAGAAAGAATTCAGGTGTGAGACAGAGTGGAGTGATAAGGTTTTATTGGGGATAGGGCATCCATCAGGACAGAAGGGACAAGACAGTGCCCAGTTGCTCAGACTGGGGGAGAGCAAGATTACATGGTTGAATGGAGAGAATACACCTGGGCAGGCCAGGTGGGTGGCTCAGCAGAGAGCAGAGGGCTGAGCGCACAGTCTGTTTGGACCCCTAGGTTTTTAAGGGAGTGTGTTTACCCACCTCCCCCTCTCCTCCAGGACAAAGGATGGAGAGTCCTGGCAGAAGGGTTTGTTGGGTGAAAAATAGCAAACTCCTTCCCAGATTTGCTGGCACCCAGGCAGAGTAGGGGAGCTCCCCTAGGGTGTCTGAGAAGGTTTTATTGCCCCATGTTATCAGGTCAGGTAACCCCTTTGGTCCTGAGGAGAGAGAGTTCTCCTGGGAGCTTTCCTTGGGGGAAGGGCTGGGGCCACCTGGGAGGTTATCAGGGTCTGGGAAGGACTTTGAAGTTCAAGATGCTGGCTTCTGGGGCTTCCACAGCAGGTGCTGATCTTCAGGCCCTTCTCTCACACACATCTCAATTTCTGACTTCCTACCTAACAGCTCTACCCGCTACACGCCACAGCGCTGGCCCCCATGGGGACGTGGACTCTTGACTGCCAATAGGATTGGGCTGCCCACTCTCATCTCCTCCTCACTGCCGCTCTACCTTCTGCCACTCTGGCCTTGGCCATCTGAACACCTCTTATCTCTCAAAGCTCAAGCACGAGTGCTGGCACTATCTTTCAAGACCCAAACATGGCAGGGCTTCCAGGATTGCCAACGAGTCCTTCCCACAGAGGGCCTGAGAGCTAAGCTCACCTCCAGGGGCAGCCTCAAGTCCAAGTAACTCTTGGTTGCCTGGAGCCATGATTTCCTGGTGTGTTGTTGACAGCGAACACATCAGACAGCCTTGCTGACATCAGGGGATACACGTGTAGGCAGAGGAAGGCCAGGGGGCAGCTGAAGGGGGAGCTTGGAGCAGGGCAGATGATCATGCAGCTAGTGAAGTATTTTCACGTGGGTAATTAATCCTGGAGAAACAATACTGCGAGAGAGCTCCCACGAGAGCACATTGCCAGTCTCCTCATTCATTTATTCTTTTCTAAGCAAATTGATGGGCCAGTCCACTGCCTTTCTAGACCCACACGGATGATGAAACTGCACACAACTTTCATTTAAATAATGGGCAAATCTTCCAATTAGTCAGAGCCTAATCCTCATGTCTTAAAAATGACAAACTGCTCTCCCTGCCGTCTGTTTGTTGAAAATATAAAGGGTGGGGGGACCTAAATGACAGCACTGATCGAAAAAATCTAGATGTGCAGATTCTGCTGCATATTAATCAAGAGGGAGCTTTATACAGTCAATAATTGTCATAAAGATTCATTGGTCAACATCTAAGCCCTGACTTTCTCTCTCTCTCTCTCTCTCTCTCTCTCTATATATATATATATATATGCATTTGATGGTTTTATTTCTAAAGCACACATATTTCCTGACTATTGAAATATTTTAATTTCTCTGCAAGACTAAAGAGGAGTTCTCAATACACAGTTGTGGCTATTATAAATTAGTAGATATTTAAAAGTAAGTACTTTAAATGAATTTATTGTCAATAAATTATTATATCAATATATACATGTTTTTCTGCCACTCATTTTTAGCTAAATTAATTCTCTAAAGGATCACTATTTGATTCCCGGCTTAGGAATATTTCTAAATCACATTCAGCATGTTCATTCACTGTTCCTTCACGTAGCCAGCAAATTTATTGAACACCTATTATGTAGCAGCCCTCTGTGAGGACCTAAGCTAGAAACAAATAGTGCCAGTCTTCCAGGAGGCTGAAATGTCACCAGCAATTATCCCAGGTGGGTTGCCCAACCCTGTAACGTAATGCTTCCTGAATTGTAGCATGTGAAGGATTGCCCTGGAGTCTGGTTAACGTGTAGATTAGGAGGTCTGGAGCAGGACCCGAGCATCTGTGTTCCTGACATGCCCACCAGTGAGGCTGGGGACCGTTCTTGGACGTCAGAGTCCCTGTAGAGAGAGGCACGCAGGTCTGTTGCAGAAGGAAAACAAGGAGGGCTCCCTTGTGTGTGAGGAAGGGGCGGGGCCAGGTCCAGAATGGGGAGCAGATAGGTGAAGGGGGAGCAAGAGGAAGTCGGGGGGGCTCCCTGGGGGGGGGGGGTTGTGCATCGCTGCACCTTCCAGTCTGAGGCCCAGAGGCGGAAGAGACGTCGTGCTTGGAAAACTGCAATGAGGTTGAGGTTCAATTTCAGATTCCTCCTTGGGTTATCAGTGGCACGTGCAATAATTACTCCCTCCCGTTCTGCACCCTGCCCACCCCGCCTCACATATACACACCTTTACCTTGAGTTACTTGAGATTGGTGTCAAGGCTCCTGAGAAAGTGGGTTCACTGGGAGTCTCAAGCCATGATGCCTGTGAGTGGTCAGGGGCCGTGGCAAGTGTTGTTTGCCTTGCTAAGGGGACTGAGTTGAACCGAACAATGTTGGGAAAATCTTGAAGCTGTTTAAAGGTCATAAACAGCTGGTGTTTGTGTGTTTTGGGTTTAAGCTTCTATCTCAAATGAGGAGAGTTTGGCTTTTTGTTTCTTCTTTATACAAGAACAAGCTGAGAAGCACTACTTTACAGGCTTGGGCAACTGACATGGGACAGAGTAAAAGAATATTTATTTGTGATGGAGAGAGCAAGAACAAGAGCGAGTGCTCCCACGTGCTGTTTCACTTCGCAAACGCTGGTGACAGCTGGGCTTGGGGTGGAGCCAGGAGCTGAGACGTCAATCCAAGTCTCCCCACTGGGTGGTAGCAGGCCAGTTAGGGGAGGCATCACTGCTGCCTCCTAGGGTCGGCATCAGCAAGAAGCTGGCGTCAGGAGCCAGAGCCAGGAATTGAACCCACGCCCTTCTGTGTGGGACGCAGGTGTCTTAACTGCCAGGCTAAACCCCAACTCCCTTCGCTTGTGTTTCTCTTGCATTTGGCCTAGAAGTTTATCCACGCATTGAAGGGGGAACACTGAACAGAACCGGGCAG